>NW_011888909.1:821212-832115 GCF_000151845.1 Pteropus vampyrus
AAGACGGAGATAGAGACAGAGAGAGACAGAGACAGAGAGACAGAGACGGAAACAGAGACGGAGAGAGAACAAATATCACCAACATTTATTTGCTTGAGAAACATTTGGGAGCATCCACTAGCTTCTTTGCACTCACAAGGACATGAAGTAGTTGTTACACGGGGTAGCTACCTCACAGAGTGAGCAGCTAAAAAAGAGACTACATGAAAAACCGTTAATTATGGTGTGGCAGTTAAAATGCAAAAAAAAAATGGAGAGATAAGAGATACCCCAAGGGCAAATTTAGAGCCTCTGTTCCCTGCCTTTTAGAGAAAGAAGGGTAAGATTCATAATGGACATTTGTACCTCATTATTAATTTTATCAGAAGGCTTTGTGGGAGAAAAAAACATATTGAAGTAACATTGATATCTTCTTGGAGTCCCTCTGTCTGTCAGATGCAACACACATTATCTCCTTTTGTCTTCAAGTAGCCTTAGTTAGGTTCTAGGAACCGAAGTTCTCAGCATTTGAGTGATTTTCAAAAAGCTGTGTGGCTCGTAAGTAGCAGAGCTTGATTTCAATCTCTGGTCTCTTGACAACGAAGGAGAATGTCTGGGATGTAGAGAGTGAACACGGGCTGGCCAGAGTCCAGATTTGCCAGCAATAGTGACCCATGTTTCCTGTATTTGAACTCTTATGGGAGTTTCCTTCAAAACCTTGCCCCTTCCCAGCATCCACAGTAAATGTCTGGGCTTCTGAAGGCTGCCTGGCCAGGACGGTGTATTAAACCAGGTTAGCAAGCTATGGGGCTTCCACCCCCATGGTAAATGAGATTAGGAAGAGGCTGTTTGCTGCATTATTCTGAAGGATGGAGCTCTGAGAGTATTCAGATCCATGTGCTGGGTGGTATGGGGCTACATCCCTAATCAGAGGTAACCGGTAAGCCCCTTTGGCTCTCCTGCCCAGGTCCCTTGGGCAGAGCTTCCTAGAAATGGCCTCCTCTAACCTGCCACACCTTCCCTTTTTCCTCTGGACTTCCACACTCATCTAGACTTCCTCTTACCATCCTCTTGCACTCCCTGCCCCTTCTCCATCTCATTGCTGACCTTCTCTCTACCAGAGCTCTGGGGACAGTACTTTCCCTGGTCAACCTTTGGCCTTGGGGATGTCACTCACTACTGGACTTTGAATAAGATTATAATGTAATACAATATAATATAATAAATGTTATACACACATACACATATTATTATTCAAAGCCATGTATTATGTGTAAGTATATACCCATATAGTCTTCAAATTAATGCTTATGTGTACATATACATGCATATATTATTCAAAGCCATATATCTTTAAATGTATACACCACCCCCTCCCCCGACTCACACACATACACATACAACGTGCATTTTTAATTTTACACTGGACCTCTCCCTTGAATTCCTGGCTCATAAATCAAAATGACTACCTAAATTCTCCATAAGGAAGTTTAATAGAAATCTGAAACTTAACATGGACTAAGCAGAACTACTGCATTTCCCTAAAACATATCACTCTCCATCCCAAACTCTTGTATTTCCTTAAATGGCATCACCATGATTTACCCACCTGCTCATGTCAAAAATCTGGAGATTCAATTTTTCTTTGTTTCCCTCACGCTCTTCCTCCAGCTCATTAGTCAGCCCTGAAATATATCCAGAATGCAGCCACTTCTCACCATCAGCACTGATGCAGTCCTGCTCCAGGCAAACTGCTGGCTGGTCTCCTGGCTTCCATGCTCTCCTCTCATCCACGCTCCACGCAGAAGAGAAAATGATTTTATAAAGTCTTAAGTGACATCACATCATTCCCCTGATTAAACACTTCAATGGTTTCTCATTTTCCTGAGAGCAGAAAGCAAACTCTTTACCACGGTCCTAAGACCCTCTGTCATCTGGTTCACAATTCTGTCTCCCAGTCATCTCCCTTATCACCTACATCCAGAAATGCTGACCATCTTTCTACTCCTCAAAATGAATAGCCTATTTCTTTCTTAGGGTCTCTGTGGTTTCTTTTCCCTCTGCCTGGAGCACTTCCCCAGTGGGGCTATGCTCATTTTTTACCTTTTTCAAAGCTCAACTCTGTCCTCCCTTATCATCCTTCCAACTCTGTCATCTAAGTCAACTTTCCTGACCCCATGCAGACCGGTACCTCTATCTCTGCCACAATCTTCTTTGTTTCACTTATGTGTACCTAAAACCATTTTTTTCCCACTTATTTCTGTACCTGTCAGTTCTCTCTCATCGAAGAGTTTTATAGTTTTAGCTCTTACATTTAGGTCTTCAATTCATTTTGAGTTAATTTTTGTACATGATTTAAGGTAAGAGTTCACCATTATTCTTTTACTTGTGGATATCCAGTTTTCCCAGCACCATGTGTTTAAAACAATGTTTCCCATTGAATGGTCTTGGTATCCTTGTTGAAAATCATCTGCCCATTATAAGAGTGTGTTTCTGAGCTCTCTCTTATATTCCATTGGTCTGTATGTCTGTCCTTATATCCCACCAGTTTTTACCACTAGAAGGAAAATTCCTTAAGGGCAGATGCTGGGCCTGGCTTTCTGTAGCCCAGCCCCTGACACAGAGGGGCTCAATGAATTTCCAGTGACTGGCTGTCTGGGGTTGTTTCCAGTTCTTCCTTCCACAGTCCAGAGGGATTTCCTTGCATGGCTCCTGTTTGGTCTGTGACAGGCATGCCTCCTGCACAGGCAGCCTGAATGACACACTCTTCTTCCTTCAGCTTTGGGTTGGAGGGGCTCCCCACTTCCCCTTTCTCCAAACTAATCTGCACATCTGCTGGGTTAATATGACCTTGTCTTGTCCCATTCTGATTCTATTTATAATTGATGGTTGTGTATCCAGCTTTTTCTTTCTCTGCTGCTCCCCTCTTCCAGGTTTCATCCCCGGTCAGTGTGTCTGGCCACCAATGTACAACTGCATGTGTGTTCCTGTCCCCCTTGGAGCTCTCTCCAGCAGACCTTCTTGGACACCCATAGGATACACTCAAACATATCTACTTGTCTCCTAAAGTTGTTCTGCTTAACTTGAACCTTTAAATCTCAGATGCACAAGAAGATAAAGGAAGGCTAAACTGTGCTCTGTTCCAGCCTTGTCCAAGTCACATCTAAAGGCCATCCTGCTCTTTGTTTTTCTTTCCAGCCTCATAAATAAGGCCTCAGTAATGGCAGAGAGGGAATCCAGAGGACAGGAATACAGCATTACATCATCACATTACCTACAATGATGCATTTTCAAGGCTAGCAAACTCAATTAGCTTATTGGTAATGGCTGTACCAGCAGTGGGACTCTCATAGCAGAGTTCATTGTTCTGAGGAAGGACACAGAAAACAAATGGCAGTGCAGCTCACATGCAGAGCCACCAGCAAACTAACCCAAAGTTGCAACTCAGTACCAAATGTGGTTCACTTTGAATCATTTTGAGCTGCTACTTACAGTTCAGTCATTTGATATATATATATTTAAATCTCGAGAAATGTAATGCTTAGTTATGTGCCTTAGTTGTTACATCACCCATTCTTGAGCAACTTTGCTTTTTTTTCCTTTAAATAACCAAGCCTTACCAGCACTGAGACCTAGAGAGATCAGAAATGTTTCTTGTGGAAATTTAGCAAATGGACTTATTCATCCTTCTCACACGAATCAAATTATCAGCCAAGCTAATGTTTTGGGTAAGTTCAAGAAAGGAGAAAATTCTCCTTCAGAATAAGTGAAGATGAAGGATAATCAAGATCACTGAGAAGTAAAAAATAACATAATATTTTAACCATAGTGTCATGACAACAAAGAATGTTTTAGTTGAACAGTCCTGAGAATTTAACTTCTCCAGTCTTATAATTTTACTGAGAAAACTAAGAGAATAGAAGGCTAAGGTTCATGTCCTCTAGGTTACATGGCTAGTTAGCAGACATGCAGACTTACTATAAGCCACAGTCCGCGTGCTTATAGAAGGAGTGATCTTGCAAGTTTTCTTCAGAAGGGGTTTCATTGTCCCAAGATGAGGTGGATTTCAAAACAGCACATAGTGAGCCTGCAGGTGCTATCAACATTGTGTTAATAGGATATTTGCTTTTGTCTATAAACTACATAAGCCCTTCGCAGTCTTAGCTTTACATGTTTAATAGTGAGTTCCTTGTGTATAGTGCTAAGTTTCAATATAGTTATCAAATATTAAATCTATAAAATTGGAAGCATTCAAATTCTGTTGCAAGAAGGTTAAATCATACTTCTCTTGAAGGAACCTCTATTTCTCAGGCCATCTTTAGCTCATAGATTGGTTTTCCATCCCTTTTCTGTTAACAAGAAGAGAGACTCCATGAACAGAGGCCCCACATCTTGGCGCCAGCAACAACTGCTTCTATGTAGAATTCACTTGGAACATGTGGAGATACAGTGCTGTGTTCTAAATGGCTCATAAAGTATGCATTTCCTTAACAAGAATTTTAAAGAAGGCTGATTTGCTGAGTAGCTTCTCCTTCTCCCTGTGGGCAGACTAGCAAATACTGCATGTCTTGTACATTTTTCATCTATTTATGGCTCTGAGGAGCCACTGAAAAGGAGATGCTGGCGGTGTGTGACTCGTAAGGGGAAACCACTCTACTTCACAAAGATTCTCTTCTTGCCTTTATAACCTAGGTACAACATGAAATGCACTTTGTTGAAGCTGTACCAAAATAAATCAGTTTGGTGGACTGAAAAAAACCAACAGAAATAGTCTTGATATTTTTCTGGCCATGGAACTCTTAATATTCTACTTGAATATTACCAGGGTTTAGGTGTATATTGTTGTCTCCTCCCTCCCTCCTACTTCTCTACTTTCCTCTTTCTTTATCTTCATAACGAAGCCATGCATGTTACTGAGGAATATAGTAAATTTGGAGGAAAGTATGGGCTCACATCTCAGGCCCATCACTTGCAAACTGAGTGACTTCACACACATTATATGACATTCTGACTCTCTTCCATGAAGGGTAACAACATGGTGGAGAAAAGGTTGGATAAGATAATAAAGAGACAGTCCTTGGGGCAGTGTGTCACAGATTGTAAACTTTCTTTTATTTTTTATTCAATAATAATTCTTTAAACACCTTCTCTGCCAGTCCCACTTTTGGATAGTGAGGTGACAGAACAAAATAAAAGAGAACCCTGCTTTCCAAAACCCTGCTTTCATGGAACTGATGTTCTAGTGGAGGTGACAACAACAAACAAGTATGATTTATAGCATATGACATGGCGATAGCTCCCACAGAAAGAAATTACAACAGGGAAGAGGACAGGGAGTGTGGGCTGAGGGACAGATATTTGATATTTAAATGTGCCATCAGGGAAGGCCTTATGGAGAGGAAAGCCTCTGAGTAAGTGGTGATGGCAGGTGCTGCAGATATTGGAGAAAGAGTGTCCCGGGAAGGAGACATAGTGCAATACACAGTGATCATTTGTATATGAGGAAAAGTTGTACTCACTCCCTTGTGAATGGGATGAAGCTACAAAATGGGTGCAGTTCTTTATACCAATTATGTCCTTCCTTTTCTTTCTGTCCTGTTCAATCTGAATATTCAGAAACATGAGGAACCAGAGGTCACACAGACCCAGGTCAGGAGAACATGCATGCAGGACAAATTTTGCCAGTCGGCAAAAAGGGACAAGGAAAGCGGGCCATTGATATTACGAGTACTAAAGGGTCTCTGCAGATGATTAAAACACATGGTCAGGAGGTCATGCCTGTGTTCCCAGTGCCTGGTGTATTCTAGGTGCTCATTAAATGGCTCATGGAGGGATAAACAAGGATTCCAAGACAACAGCAATTGATTGATAGAGGTAGAAGGAGAAAGCTAGGCACCAATCTAAAAAACCCAACTGTGCAGAATTCAGCCACAGAGACAAAATCTAGCAGACTTAGGAGAATAAGGCCTTATTTCAGAATATTTAGAAAAATATATAAGGAACAAGAAGTGGTCTCAAGTACAGTAAAATAAAACAGGACACTTGATATTGGACCTGAAGTTCAAAAACAAAATGTTACCAGTAGAAAGTGAATTAGACGCTTCATAGAAAAGGTATCAAGCAGTCCTTCCCAGAAAATGCCCTGTTCACCCAGTCTTTAATAGGGACCTCTGATATGGTCTCAGTCTTATGGGAAGTGCTCTGTAAGATCACCTTCGATCACCTCATGCGGTATTCAGGATCAAAGCCCTTTTCGTGTAGGAATTCTGGAGTCTCTAACTCTGGTGAGACACTAGCTATGTGTTTCCATAGGCTCTTCTCTTTCTCTAGACAAGGAAAGGCTTTGTGCTGAGTGTTTGGCTGTGCCTGCCCCCTCTGCTGGGTTTTTTAGGCATGCTGCTTTACCCTTCTGCAGCAAACCAACTCTTTGGTTAGCCACCTGCCTCCTCTTCAAGTTTCCCAGATAAGAACAGTGAAAATGTAACCAGGGGAAATATGATAAAACAATTAAGCAAAGTGCAAGACAGGGTTAGAGGGACACTAGAGAGTACCTTGTGGATCTTCCTCATTTCCCCTGCTCCTGAGGGCAGGCCCCAGTGGCCTCTTTGAACCTACACTAGGCCTTTGTTGAGACTGACATCCATGGCTCACCCCAACCTGAATGTCAGGCCAGTGTTAGAAGACGACAAATGGGAACAAGCTCTGCCTGACTCCAACCCTCCCCTGCCCCGAGATTTTCCACAATATATGCACACGGGAGATGTTAGAAACATTCTTCATAAACAAAAGTGGGGCTGTAGAAGTTCCCATAAAGGAAACAAATGAATGTTCAGAGACACCAGTGTGTTATAGAAGGAAAGACACATGAAATGGGGGCACTTTCAGTGAGGAAAATAGACAAGAGGTGGAGATATGTTAAAAAGAACCAACTTCTTATCTACATATAAAATATAAGATCTGTGGGGTGGGGTCATTTATTTCAGCTACCTCTCTCCAAGATCCCATAAAGCAAAGAAGACAGACAGGAAGGGAAACAAAGCATAGATTCTGGAGACACAGGAGGGAGGGAGCTACAGACACTCACCTAGCAGGGGAGAAAAGAGGGATGGAGGGTTTCGCATGACTCTAGAGCAGGTGCCCCAGGCAGGGGGACACAGCACCTCTTTGGAGGGAGACTGAAATGCTGTGGGAACCAAGGGTCTTTATCTTGATAGGTCGCCTAGAAAGACCAGCTGGGGACCATGCCTTTTTCTGAAAGCTAAAAAAACTCAGCTGAGCTTAACAGAAGATAAGCAGGACCTGGCCGCTCAGCACAGACTCAATTCATGAAGATGAAGGAAGCACCTTGTGGTTTGTTCTTATCATAGTTGTTAAGAACTGTTGGAATACATTCTATCTCATTAGGCAGACTTGGGTCCAGTGAAGCAATGGTCTTTCTTTGTTTGTAAAGGCCTCATGATAGAGGATGGTCCTGCCTTGTTCTCAGAAGCTGAGCCATTGCCACTTCTTAAAACTACTGGTTGCAGCCAGAACTACCTACCATAAATTACAGCCATGTAAAGGAGCACCAAGGAAATCAGCAAAGTCACATCCTATCCAATGCACAGTAATGCAATTGTTTTAAGTCACTAATTTTGGGGATGGTATTTTTGGGTGGAAAGGCTAGTGATATGCCACCAAAAGAAGACAGAGAAAACAGGAACAAAAGAGTAAAATAGCAACAAATAATGATAAAAGGCAGCTGTGACAAGGCCATCAAATGCCAAGGAATCCTCCCTGGGCTCTATGCCAATGTTCCCAGTCCAAGATGTCCTTCTGTGACCTACTTCTGTCTGTTTGACCTTACACTTCAGGCTCATCATATGTCTGTGTGCTCACCTTGATTTAGGCCTCAGTTGGTCCCACAATTGGATTCTGGCCCTGACTCTAACTGGGCTCTTGGGTGTCCACCCATTCCCACCTTCCCAATTACTCTTAGATTTGGGCTTTATAATGAACTACACTTCCCTCCTATCTTTTCTCCTTCCTGCTTATCTCTCATATTTGATCTGGTTCCTCATCTCTCTGGTATAGTCCTGGGCTTCACCCTCTGATTCAGTCCCTACGAGGTGCCCAGGAAACTCTTGCATCAAAGAGTTGACATTTGGGGCTGAACTTTGGGGCTTGAACCCAGCCCAAGAGTCTCTCGTCCTTTCCTTTCAACATTGCACCCCTTTCTGTAACCTTAAGCCTATCTCTGATGCCCTCCTGGATCCCATTGTTTTTCCATGTGCTCTCACCTGCTAACCTGTTTTCCAGCACATCAGGACATCACTTACTGAGAATTTCAACTTCTGCAACCAGTGGCACACAGCCTGACTCAGATGCCTCTCTCTGCAAGAACCCCCAGATACGCAATATTTCCAAAGTCAGCAGCTGACTCTTCTGAAGGATTACTTGGTACTGTCTCTGCCAGGGTGGATTATACCTGCAACAAAAGCTTCTGAATCCTTTGCATAGGACGTTGTGTCTGAAAATGTTTTCAGGTAGCAAGAATGCACTTGATTCATGGAGAGGCATTTTCTATTTAAGAAAAAAATTCAATCCCTTTCTGCACTCCGGTAAATAAAAGGACTATACTATTAAGAAGCGCTAGAAAAAACTAGCTCTTATGGGAAAAATGAATGCTTTCAAATCATGATTAAACAAAGGCACACACAGAGAGAGATGTCATGAATATAAAATATTCTTTCTTGTCTTTAGGGAATAAAATGTCCCAGAGATTCTAAGTAGCAAGAAATTTATTAGTATGTGTGTCGATGCAAAGCATTTTTGATCCTAAACTCCCTTTATATATCTTTGGGGTATTTAAAGAAATGGTTTTAAACCAGTACCAAAATATCTACAGGACTCCTCTTTAAACTTCCCAGTGCACTTTATGGAAGGTCTGTAATTGGCCAGGAACTTTGTACTGGGACTGCTGTTTCCATGGTGAAGTGGGTGGAAAGGTGGTGTTTGAACTCTTCATGGGCAGCTATTGACATGGGAACTCAGACATCTTTGTATGTGAACTAGACAATCACATATGAAACACATAATGCATGTGTTCTAGATACAATTTGCCGTGCATTCTTGATGTTTCAGGACAACTTCATATTCAATTACATTTGCTTATATACCTCCACACTCCTGGAAATGCTGTATTTCTGGAAATACTGACTGAATGAATCCAGTTTACAATGCTAATAACTGAGCAAGCTAAGATTTTCCAATAATGAATGTAATGATACTCTCCATCCTCAGTAGAAAAAATGAATGATAAAAGGGGCCATGCATGTTCTTTATTTATATGTACAGATAATTAATGTTTTCTATCATGCATTTTTTAAACAAAAGGTGATTAATATATAACAAAAAAGAAATTTCAAATGTTTCCTTTTGTAAGATTTTATATCATGTAGGAATGATATGTAACATAAAGTCAGATTAATGACTGTCTAAGCAAAAAAGCCATTGCATTTTTCACATACAGTAAGTTGCATGTAGGTGCTTTCCAGGGTGAACTAATTGGCTCAGTGGTGTCAGAATACTGGTCTGGATTCTCTCGGCTTTTCCTCATAGTCACAACGTAGCTGCTGCAGTTCCAGACAGCAAGACCACACACAGGAATCTTAGGAAGAATGTCGAAAGCAAAAATAAATTTTCCTGAGCAGATTCCTTTTTTTACTTTTCTTCCTCCTTCTAAATCAGAGAAGAAAAATTTCCAAGAAGTCTTTTTCTTCTTTTTTATTGAGAAGATCTGTGTCACATGTCCATCTCTATCTAAAAGAGAAACTTAGAAAGTTAAAATCTACAAAGAGAAAAGAAATTCCAAATAAACTAGTTGAGTAGTGCCAAACTGCTATAAAAAAAAAAAAGACTCCAGAGTAATCAAAACAACAAAACAACAAAACAAACAGAAAACAGAAGTTCTATTGCTCAATAAATGTTTTCTTTATCAAGTAGAATTTCCTAGTTGAGCATTTTAGAAAGATAGGCAACTTTGTTCCAAACAGTAGCTTAGAAATCCAGGCTGATGGGTTTTAAAGTTGTTCTGAGCATCATCTTTTCTGCAAGTGAAAAGATGGAAAAAACAGAAATTCAGAGTCTGAGATTTCCTCTCCAGCAAGTGAGATAGAAGTTGCATATATCACTTAAGCTCAAGTTGAATTGGCAGGTGTCATCCCAGACAAACAGCTGGGAAATGTATCCCAGGTTGGACTTGAATAGGCTACAGCTGCAGCAATAGATGGAGCGAATGGATTTGGGTTACAGCCTGCATCTCTACCATACTGTGACTGACTTAGACAAATTGGGATTCGTTCCTCATTCCAGCTGAGGGACATTCCTTCTTGAGATCAAAGGATGTGGTACTGTTATCTGCATTCAAAATGGAGGTTTTATTAAGAATTAAAAAAAAAAATGGAATCGGCTGTAGGAGAGGTAATAAATAGTGTCTACCACAGACTTTTCATGTAAGTAAAGTTACAACTCAGAAAAAAATTGTCGTGAGGCATTATGTCTCCGTCTGGGATTTTGTTGCTCTGGGCATGACACATTTACTTTCATGTCAGTGTCCAGGACCAGACCCTCTGCTCTGTGGGGAAAGGACTTTGTTGGTGAAATCTCTTTACCCCTACTGTCCCCTGCAGAATCACGTTGGAGCACTGGAGGTGTTCAGTGTTTGCTAATGACCAACATGTTGACAAAGCTCAGGTTTCCTGACCATAGCCCTCTGCTCTTGGACTACCCACTCCTTTGGAAAACAGAGGAGCTGGGGGTCAGATACTCTACGGTTTTGGCCATTGCTTACACCTGTGGCTGAGGACAGGTGGCATGATAACAGAACGAGCACACCCAGAGATGTTAATTATAGCACTGGGCTAGTGTCAACATCTTTGACCTG
>NW_011888909.1:832165-845261 GCF_000151845.1 Pteropus vampyrus
AAGGTCTGTAATTGGCCAGGAACTTTGTACTGGGACTGCTGTTTCCATGGTGAAGTGGGTGGAAAGGTGGTGTTTGAACTCTTCATGGGCAGCTATTGACATGGGAACTCAGACATCTTTGTATGTGAACTAGACAATCACATATGAAACACATAATGCATGTGTTCTAGATACAATTTGCCGTGCATTCTTGATGTTTCAGGACAACTTCATATTCAATTACATTTGCTTATATACCTCCACACTCCTGGAAATGCTGTATTTCTGGAAATACTGACTGAATGAATCCAGTTTACAATGCTAATAACTGAGCAAGCTAAGATTTTCCAATAATGAATGTAATGATACTCTCCATCCTCAGTAGAAAAAATGAATGATAAAAGGGGCCATGCATGTTCTTTATTTATATGTACAGATAATTAATGTTTTCTATCATGCATTTTTTAAACAAAAGGTGATTAATATATAACAAAAAAGAAATTTCAAATGTTTCCTTTTGTAAGATTTTATATCATGTAGGAATGATATGTAACATAAAGTCAGATTAATGACTGTCTAAGCAAAAAAGCCATTGCATTTTTCACATACAGTAAGTTGCATGTAGGTGCTTTCCAGGGTGAACTAATTGGCTCAGTGGTGTCAGAATACTGGTCTGGATTCTCTCGGCTTTTCCTCATAGTCACAACGTAGCTGCTGCAGTTCCAGACAGCAAGACCACACACAGGAATCTTAGGAAGAATGTCGAAAGCAAAAATAAATTTTCCTGAGCAGATTCCTTTTTTTACTTTTCTTCCTCCTTCTAAATCAGAGAAGAAAAATTTCCAAGAAGTCTTTTTCTTCTTTTTTATTGAGAAGATCTGTGTCACATGTCCATCTCTATCTAAAAGAGAAACTTAGAAAGTTAAAATCTACAAAGAGAAAAGAAATTCCAAATAAACTAGTTGAGTAGTGCCAAACTGCTATAAAAAAAAAAAAGACTCCAGAGTAATCAAAACAACAAAACAACAAAACAAACAGAAAACAGAAGTTCTATTGCTCAATAAATGTTTTCTTTATCAAGTAGAATTTCCTAGTTGAGCATTTTAGAAAGATAGGCAACTTTGTTCCAAACAGTAGCTTAGAAATCCAGGCTGATGGGTTTTAAAGTTGTTCTGAGCATCATCTTTTCTGCAAGTGAAAAGATGGAAAAAACAGAAATTCAGAGTCTGAGATTTCCTCTCCAGCAAGTGAGATAGAAGTTGCATATATCACTTAAGCTCAAGTTGAATTGGCAGGTGTCATCCCAGACAAACAGCTGGGAAATGTATCCCAGGTTGGACTTGAATAGGCTACAGCTGCAGCAATAGATGGAGCGAATGGATTTGGGTTACAGCCTGCATCTCTACCATACTGTGACTGACTTAGACAAATTGGGATTCGTTCCTCATTCCAGCTGAGGGACATTCCTTCTTGAGATCAAAGGATGTGGTACTGTTATCTGCATTCAAAATGGAGGTTTTATTAAGAATTAAAAAAAAAAATGGAATCGGCTGTAGGAGAGGTAATAAATAGTGTCTACCACAGACTTTTCATGTAAGTAAAGTTACAACTCAGAAAAAAATTGTCGTGAGGCATTATGTCTCCGTCTGGGATTTTGTTGCTCTGGGCATGACACATTTACTTTCATGTCAGTGTCCAGGACCAGACCCTCTGCTCTGTGGGGAAAGGACTTTGTTGGTGAAATCTCTTTACCCCTACTGTCCCCTGCAGAATCACGTTGGAGCACTGGAGGTGTTCAGTGTTTGCTAATGACCAACATGTTGACAAAGCTCAGGTTTCCTGACCATAGCCCTCTGCTCTTGGACTACCCACTCCTTTGGAAAACAGAGGAGCTGGGGGTCAGATACTCTACGGTTTTGGCCATTGCTTACACCTGTGGCTGAGGACAGGTGGCATGATAACAGAACGAGCACACCCAGAGATGTTAATTATAGCACTGGGCTAGTGTCAACATCTTTGACCTGTCTTAGAAGTGAACCTCAGTGTGCCAGGTTGGTTCTATGTCAGTGTGTTAGATTTTTCTCTGCTTTCCATTCTCAGGACACTTAATTGCTTTTCATAACTCAGGATATTGCAAAAATGAGTGGCTCTGTGCATGTATCTTTTCCTTGAGAATTTAAAACCCTCAAGGTCAAGGGACAGTTCTAAATCACATTTTCTTCCAGCATTTTCCATACTGCCTGGCATTTATTAATTTAAATGTTGTAAAAAAAGTTCTTAACACTGTTTTATTTTCATAAGAACAATTAACATAAAATTTACCTTGTTAAAATTTTAAGTTTTTAATATAGTACTATTAACTATAGACACATTATTGTGCAATAGCTCTCTAGAACATATTCATCTTGCATAACTGAAACTTTTTGCCAGATGATTAGCAATTTGCATTTCCCCCTCAGTCCAGCCCCTGGTACCCAATATTCCTCTCTCTGATTCTATGATTTTGACTGCTAGATGCCTCACATAAGTGGAATCATGCAGTATCTGTCCTTCTATGACTGACTTATTACATGCAGTATAATGTCCAATGTTCACCGATGTTGTTGCATATTGCAGAATTCTCTTCTTTTTTAAAGCTAGCTAATATTCTATTATATGGATACAACACACTTTTTTTTTTACCCATTCTTGTGTCACTGTACATTTAGGTTGTTTGTACATTGTGACCATTGTGAAAGGTTCTATAATAAACATAGGTGTGCAATATATCTTTGGGATCCTGATTTCAATTCTTTTGAATAAATATACAGAAGTGAGATAGCTGAATCATACAATAGTTTTATTTTTAATTTCTTGAGGAACTTCCATTCTGTTTTCCATGGCAGCTGCACCATTTTGCATTCCACATGCAGTGTATAAGGGTTGCAATTTCTCCACATTCTCAGCAACACTTGCTGTCTTGTGTTTTCTTTATAATAGCCATCCTAACAGGTGTGAGGTAATATCTCATTGTGGTTTATCTTATTTTGGTATTGCGTTTCCTTGGTGATTGGTAATATTCAGCATCTTTAAATATACTCATTGGCCATTTGTAAGTCTTCTTTGGAGAAATGTCTATTCAAGTCTTTAACTTATTTTTATAATCAGTTTTTCGTTTTTGTTTTTGTTTTGGCAAGTGTAGAAGTGGCCCTGTAGCTTTGCTCAGGCCTATCTCAGGAGTAGTACAAGAACAGTCCTGCCCACCAAGGGACCTGGACACATTCCTCATGTCTCCAGAGGTAGGCCCACTGGCCTCAGTCAGACTTCAGATACGGGGAGCAGTTCTGTCCTCAGACTGAGGATGAGAGGGCCCATAGCCAAGTTACAGAGCCACCTTAGGATCTGCTGATGGACTGAGATCAGGAGCTCTACCTCTAGGGCTTGAACAGGGATGACTCCTGGCAGGTCCCCAGGAAGACAGGAGTGTTCCTGGACTGTGGGTGGATCCCAAAGTTCCCACAAACACATTTTCCTACATGGATGGTTGTCAAATTATTGTTGCTGATTGGGGATAGAGTGGGGTTCTCCTATTCCATGATCTTGTTTATGTCATTCTCTCTCTCTTCCCCTTAGTTTTATTGTTGTAGAAGAAGTAGAGGTTTTGAGCCAGACAAATCTGAGTTTGAATCTGACAGTCATTACTACATATAGTTGTACGGTATTGGGGAAGGAGTTTCCTCAGCATTTCTAAGTCTCAATTTCTTCATTTATGTGATGCAGACACTATTCCTTCCCCATCCAAGTTGTTGGTTGGTAGATGTTAACATAGGTGTGGAGCTTTTCTTCCTCCCACATCGTTGCCCTGGGACTATCCAATGGAAGGTTGGCTCTGAGAAATGTTGAGAAAAATTAACGAACAGAAATTTTTCTCATACTGACTTAATATATTCTTCAAATCTCCTGACAAGACTGGCCAGTTATAAACAAAAAATGACCCACTGTACTCTCAGGACAATCAACAACTCTATTAAATTTGTCGATTAAACGTGTATTTATTGAGCGTCTAGTTTGTGGAGAAATAAATGTAAACTTCTCCACTTAAGCTCCAAAAACAGTTGTGCAAATATCAAATAGTGGGCTCTGCTTAGACTCAGGGGGCTTGACTAGCTCCACAAGGATTATCATTTGGATGCTTCAGTAATATACATGCCTTCTTGATTCTTCACTGGTTAGACTATTTCAGATTTGAATGCTGTATTTTAAAAGGAACATGGACAGCATATAGATTGTTTAGAGGAAATGAATAAATGGCATAGAAAATGAAATTAGAAAGTGCTTATTTTTTTTTTAATTGCTAATATTCTAGAATTTCAAGACTCTGAAAACCTCATCTAAAGGGATCGGGGTAGTTGACTTCCTGTCGTATACACTGTGGTAGACGCTATGTATATGTTTTCGAATTTAATCATTATAGTCATTGTCTCAATTTTATAATAAAGACCACGAGGTCTTCTTCAAGAGGCTGAGTGATTTTCCTGCAGTCACACAGTTAGTGAGCAGCAAACTGGGATTTGCAACTTTATTCTGCCCAACTCCGAAGTACATGCTGTTTCTACTCCAGCAAATATTGAACATTCTGTGATTCTAAGAGTCTGTGTTTCAGTGATCCTATGACAGAGTGATAGGGTGACAGAGTAACAAAGCTGCAGTGTTCAAGGCTCCTCAGAATGGCTGGGGAACAACGGGGTGGGTGGCGGGGGATGTGAGGGAGCATGTGGTGCTAAGAAAAGAGAAATTACAAAGGTGGTCATTTATTTGGTTCCCCCCAAACCTAACATTCCCATTTATTTCTCTGCATCTTCACCAAGCAGACATATGACCTGAGAACAACTCCCTTGTGAGGCAGGGTTTTTCTCATTTCCTGACTCCTAATCTAATAGAAATGTCTAAACTAGACCTCTGGCTCTGCCAGAGAGAGGGAAAAAAAAAAGTCTAGGATCAATCACTCCATTTGAAACTGCATCTGCAGAAAAGATGTCAGGAAAGGGCAACGTGGAGACAAGGCTCTGTCTACCCCAGCCCTTCTCCTAATAACCACTGGCCCATTTCCTGGTCTCTGAGCTGCACCCTGATGAAAGTGTCAGTTAGGGCTTTCCAGGGTGGAGCCCAGCTAGGGAGCTGCACCCTTTCCAGCGTCAATTAATTCTCCTTTATTCTCTACAACTGGATTAAATGCCTGCTAACCCATTGCCACCTATAGGGTCAGACCTTGAGTTTCCAGGCTGCAGTCTCTGCAAGTCTCCATATTAGAAACATTTTAAAAATAATATTCTAGTGGAGGACTTCCAGGAGATTTCCAGTTAGCCCTATGGAACGATCAATCAGGATTGACAAAAGGGGCTTGACCTCTCACTGCCTAGCCCCAAGGCAGAGTTTTCCCCCCAGCTGAAATCTGTTTGGCATGAGGCCAGAGTCCTTGAAACAGCCTTGCAAAGCCCTTTGTTTACATTTGTAATTGAAGGGACTGCTATTGTGGTTCAGTTCTCAAGTGGGTGGTAGAGAGTCTTACTTCTGTCACAAGGGCAGAGAAAAGCTGCAGAATACCAATACTCGGCCATTTAAGTGCTGGATCCCAGGAGGAAGTATGTCCAACAAAGAGCCTGTGCTGTCCTTAGGTGTTAAGATTAAAACATAAAATTGTTAACCAAGCTATAAATTCTAATCAGATTTCTCCAATTTTCTCACTAATGTCCTTTTTCTGTCCCAAGATACAATTCAAGATTGCATTTATTTTGTTTTGTTATTTAATTTAATTTTCCCCCAGCTTTCAGAAACTCTTACCTAGGACTCGGACTGGAGTCGAGATGGGAGAATTGACTGTAAAGGGCATGAGGAAACTTTCTGGGGCAATATAAATATTGTACATTGTTATCATGGTGATTGCACAGAAGTATATATTTGTTAAAACTCATCAAACTGTACATTTATAATAAGTACATTTAATTTATGTTAATTCTGCATCAAGAAAGTTGATATTTAAAAAATTTTTTAAATAAAAATATAAAATCATGTCGCTCCCATACATAAAATTCCCCAGTGGCTTCTCATCACACATTGAATAAAATCCAAACTTCTAAGTTAGAAAAAAAATTTTTTTTAATGAATGAATCAAAATGGCTCTAACAAAAACTTGGTTAAGGTCCTTAAGATACAAAGAGCTCTTTTTAACTAGTAAGAAAATGTGCTTGGGCAATTTATAAGAAAATAAAAATGAGTAATAACATTTGAAAAGGAGTTTAATCCTATTAATAATAAAATGAATATAATTTGAAACAAATAAAAAATTATCACAGGAAATGGTTTGTGAAGCTTAAAACAAATAGTAAGGCTTCCTTAACATGCAGTTAGCTCCTTCATTTTAGGACCTTGCTAAGTCTCTTTCCATTAGGGTTTTCTTTTTCCTGCTTCAAGTCAATATATTCAGTAAAATGAAGTGTCAAAGAAAAATTATGTTCAAATAGATATTGCTATGTTGCTCAGACTTTTGGCAGAGACCACAAAGGCCAAGAAGAGGGTGAAAGGTGCCAAGTATACAAACATCCTTAATTAAGGTCCAGGGCCACCTGCAGGACATGCTAAGAGATCGTGAAACTACTTTCTGTCAGCAGTGGTCCCACAACCCAGGCTGTCTATATAGGAGTTGATTAAGGATGGTGCGGGACAGTTCTTTGGAGAGAGTCATCAGTGTGTCCTGCCTCCCATCCTTCTGGGGACCTCAGGTAGGAGAAAGGGCTGAAAGGGAACCACCTGGGGGCATTTCTTGTAGCCCAGGAGTTAAGGACATAGGAAGTAGGTGCTTGACCTACTTGTGTCTGAATAGCTATAGGGAGAAGCTTGAACTCTCATGACTGGTGCAAGGCAAAGATGAGACTGTGCTGGAATGACCCGTATGTCCAGAGTGGACAGGGCAGCATCTGAGGAGGTCTTTATGAGCCAGATACAAACCTGCTAAGGGGATTTTCCCCAGCAAGGACAACGTGACACCAACAGTGGTAGACTGCAGGACAGGAGTGGAGGGGAGAACTATGAGTAGTCTGGGGAAGGAAGCATTGCCCACTGAAGAAAAGTGAAGATGAAGAAGATCCCCAGTGAGGGGGAAGGGTTGTCTCAAAGGTCCTTCCTGAAAAAGAGAATTGCTGCATCCAGAAGGTCCAATGACAATCACAATGGCATTAGCCAAGTAAGAACTTTCCTGTTCTTGCCTCTCCTCCCTAATCCTTTCCCATTCTGGAGGAACCCAAAGTACAGCCAGAAAGTGAGGAGTGAAAAAGAGGAAGAAGGCAAACATCCATTGCTGCTCTGCCCACTGCAGGTTTCCCAGCTCAGGGAAGGGCTGACGTGGAAGAAGTAAAATTTTTAAGTGAATGATAGTTTAGATTTAGATATGATTCAGGAATAGATTTTTAAAACATACCTAGAAAATGACACTCTTTATTATATTTATATTTGCCTGAAAATGATTGAGTAATGTTTTATTACCCTAGACTGACCTGAGTAGCTGAAGAACCTAATTGAAATTTCATGTAGCATGAGTGCAAATGGAGGACGAGGGGAAGAGTCTAATTGTTTTTTTTTTTTTTTTAAATCAGGAATTAGGCTTATTCAATAGTCCTGAAGCCACCTCTGGGCCAATCTTTTTGTCAGATAATGAAGGCATTCATTGTGAATCAGGTTTCCCTGCCGTCATTGAGGAGCTAGAATAGGAGAGCAGTATGAAGGATAACTTTCTCTCTCTCTCTGTCTCTCTCTCTCTGTCTCTCTCTGTCTCTCTCTCTCTCTCTCTCTCTCACACACACACACACACACACACACACACTTACTTTTGACATTCAGTATTATTTTATATTAGTTTCAGGTATACAGCACAGTAGTTAGACATTTAAGTATTTCATGCAGTGATCCTCCCGGTATATCTAGTACCCACCTGGCACTATACACAGTTGTTGCAATATTATTGACTATATTCTCTATGCTGTATTTTGTATCCCTGTGACTATTTACTAATTGCCAATTTGAATTTCTTAATCTCTTGACCTTTTTCACCCAGCCCCCCAACACTCCTCTCCTCTGACAATCATCAGTTTGTTCTCTGTGTCTATGAATCTTTCCATTTTGTTTCTTCATTTATTTTGTTCTTTAGATTCCACACATAAGTGAGATAATATGGTATTTGTCTTTCTTGGTCTGACTTATTTCACTTAGCATAACACTCTCTAGGTCCACCCATGTTGTTGCAAATGGTAAGATGGGTTAAATAGGAAGTCTCAGGAAATAAAAATACATACTGTTGAATAAAGATAAAAACAAAACATATCAAAATATGTGGAATGTAGCTAACACAATGCTGAGGGGGAAATTTACAGCATTAAAGGCTTACATTAGAAAAGAAGAGAGATTTCAGTGAATAATCTAAGTTCTTACCTCAGGAAACTGAAAAATGAAGATCAAAATAAACCCAAAACAAGCACAAAAAAGGAAATGATAGAGGAGATAGCAATTAAATTAAGAAAAGCAGAACAATAGAGAAAATCAATGAAACCAGAAACTGGTTCTTTAAAATAATAAATTTGATAAATCTCTAGGAAGACTGGCAAAAGTAAAATGAGAGGGAAACAAATTACCAACATCAAAAATGTGATTTATTACATTCTTATAATATCACATACATATAATATTCTGGTATATCACTATGGATTCTGTAGCTATTAAAAAGTTATTAGAGAATACTACAAATGAATTCATACCATAAATTTAATAACTTTGAAAAAATAGATCAATTCCTTAAAAACTATATACTGCCAAAACTCAACCAAGATGAAGTAGATAAGTCTTAATATCCCTATAACCATGAAAGAAATTATATTTGTAATTAAAAACCTCCCCCAAATTAAACCACAATGAGATAACACTACAGATCTATCAGAATGACCAAAATAAAAAATAGCGACAATGCTAAATGCTGGTGAGAATATGGAGAAACTGAATCACTGTTGGTGGGAATGTAAAATGGAACAGCCATGTGGGGAAAAAATTGGCAGTTTCTTATAAAATTAAACACACTAATACTACATGATCCAGAAATTGCACACTGCGGCATTTATCTCAGAGAAATAAAAACTTATGTCCACAAAATATTCTGTACAAAGCAGCTTTATTAGTAATAGCTCCAAATTGGAAATAGCCCAGGTGTTCTTCAAAAGGTAAATGATTAAGCAAACTGTGATATACACATGCCATGGAATAATAATCAGCAATAAAATGGAACAACTTTTTTCTCTTATTCATCTTATAGCTGAAAATTTGTACCTTTTACCAACCTCTTCCTATTCCCACCCCCACTCCCAACTCCCAGCCTCTGGCAACTACTTTACTACTCTCTCTGTTTCTATGAGTTTGACTTTTTTTTTTTTTTTTTTTACTACATATAAGGGATGACATGCAGTATTTGTCTTTCTCTGTCTGGCTTATTTCACTTAGCATAATGCCCTCAGGATCCATCCATGTTATTGCAAATGGCAGGATTTCCTTCTTTCTCATAGCTGAATAATATTCCAGTGTGTGTGTGTGTGTGTGTGTGTGTATGTATCTCACATCTTCTTTATCCATCATTCTTTGACAGACACTTAAGGTTGTTTCCATATCTTGGTTGTGAATAATGCTGCAATGAACATAGATTGCAGATAGCTCTTTTGAGATACTGATTTCATTTCTTTAGGATATACACCCAGCAGTGAAATTGCTGGATTATGTGGTAGCTCTGTTTTTAGCTGAGGAACCTCCATACTGTTTTGCCATGAATAAATTATAGATACACATAAAAACTTAGATGGATCTCTAGGAATTATGCTAAATGAAAAAAGTCAACTTCAAAATGTTACAAACTATATGATTCAATTTATATAATATTTTCAAAATGACAAAATTTTAGAAATGAAGAACAGATCAGTGAATGCTAAGAGCTAGGGACTAGGATGGGAGAGGGAGGGAGGTTGGCGTGCTTATCAAAGGGCAACTGGTGTACAGCTGAAACATCGGATTTCGTTAACCAATGTCATCATAAAAATATATCTATAGATAGATAGATAGATAGATAGATAGATAGATAGATAGATAGATAGATATAAACAAAGGGCAACCAAGGGATCTTCGTGGTGATGAATCTTATCTTGATTGTGATGGATATAGGAGGCTATACACCTGATAAAATTGTATAAAACTAAATGTACACACACACAAACAAGTTATAAGTTAAAGTCATAAAATCCAAATATCAGTGGATTATGTCAAAGTCAATATTTTGGTCATATTATTATACTGTGGTTTTGCAAGATGTTACCATTGGAAACTGGGAAAAGAGTACTCTGTATTTTTTCTTACAATGGTATGTGAATAAATAATTACCAATAAAACTTTTAATTAAAAATTATGTTTATGAAGAGACTGTGATATTATGAGATAAATTGTTTATAACATAATCGCAGGCTACAAAAGTTCAAATAATCATAAAATATATATACACCATGAATCTATCAAATAGATTCAAAGAAAGCAAAAATAAAGAGTGTATAAAATTTAAAACTAAAGAAGAAATAGGAAAGCCAAAGGAAAACAAAAAAATATGTTAAAATTTAACTTTCCAAATTTCCTATAAAGAGCACATGAAACTTATATAATAGAAGAAAAGATTGAAATAGACATTTTTACTCACTCTTAGATTTTTAGAATCCATTAACATAATTAGATAGAACTCACTAGGTTCTCAATAAACAGTGGTGGAAACTCAATCTGAATGGCACATTTATATTTTGACAGAAGAAACAGAAGTCTTTGAATACTGAATTTTAATAAAAAGCAATCCAGGTATCAGTAAGTGAGCTCCAGAGAAATGAGAATGAGAGTGGTGGTGCATATTGCTACTCCTTTCTAGGTCCTTGTAACTCCTGGCATATCGGGATCACCTATTTTGTTCTTGCTTTAGGTTGTCTACATGCTTCCAAGGTGGATTCCTCTCCTACTTCACTGCTAATGTACTTCGTGCTTGGCTTGAAATTATTCAGCTGTGAAGACACAATTTCCAATTGGTTTTCCGGTTTCAGTATGCACAAATTCCTGCACAGCAGGAAAATTTCTCTGGGGAAATTTTGAAAGCAAATAGAGATTCTGAAGGAGTTTGGAGAAGATTGTTTTCTGCCTGGACAGTTCTGAGTGCAATTAAGTTTTACCCAAATTAGATAGGCTAGAAAATATTTGAGGGGAAAAATAGTCCCCTCTACCACACACACACCAAGAATCATGTTTTATCTAAATAGAGGAAAACCACAGCTGAATTACAAAATCATTATAAGCAGAAGGCATCTGAGAGACTGACCACCATGTTGAACCACATCAAGTGGCCTCATTCATGTTTAGCCTATGTACATGGTGGCCTCAGATGTTGTGCAGTGGACAGCTTGCATGACTATATAAATTGGTTCTGCTAAATCCATGCTTTATCACCGCTACCTCCCTCCCCCCAACCACCACAGAGATACGACCTTTAAAAAGGAGGAAAATGAGGCCCAGAAAGGGGGATAAAGTTCTCCAAAATCACACAGCTAACCATGAAACCCAGACTATTGAATTTAAACCAGTACTCTTTCCTCTCTACAATGCTGCGTGGAAGAAATGTTTTTAATATATATGTGTGTGTGTGTGTGTGTGTGTGTGTGTGTGTGTGTGTGTGTGTGTACATACACACATCGCCAACCTTCCAGTGCATATATGTATATACACACACATATATACATATATGATATACATACAGTATAATATACAGAGTATATCTGTGTGTGTGTGTGTGTGTGTGTGTGAAGTATTGGCTTGAAATCTACATGGCTGTAATCCAAACCAGGGATATTTTCATAATGTCAAAACAGGAGGCAAATTGAGTGCAGGCGCTAAGTACAGTTTTCTCACATGTGAAATAGAGATGATAATAATAATACTTGACTTGTAGGGTTGTTGTAAAGACAAAGAGTTAATATTTGCAGAACATTTAGATCAGTGCCTGTCATATAGAAAGTACTATATAAGTATTAGATATTAGTGGTAGTATGTATGTATATATTTCTACATGCTAATAATAAGAATAATAAAATACATCTCCTTCACATGTACTTTTCATCTATATTTCCACAATATCTGGCATGGCTTTCATATTGTTTGATGATGGCTGCGTGAACAGATGAATGGATGAACGGATGAATAAATGGAAGGATGGATGGGTAGATGGTTGAATGGATGGATGAATAAATAGATGGATAAATTCAAGTTCATATGATTAAGCAACCCGTTAACCCCAGAGCATGAGTATTTCTCCCTGGATACTTTTTTAGTGGAGAATGAAGAGATAAAGCTTGTCACAGTTGATATGTTAGAGCTCTGGTATCATTGAATTATAGCACCATTAGAGTCATTGACAACTCATCTTACCCAACTTTTGACCCAGTGCAGAAAATCACATCAGTGGCTTGAATATGCAGCTCTAAGTTCAAAGCTGTGGGGAAAAGCTCATTTCCTGGGGGAAAGACAGTACTGTGACTTTACCTCTGTAATTGTTAACAAGTTCCTCCTAGTCTAATTTTGTTACTTCTTATCTTGACCTCATTGTGACACCAAGAATGAGGCTAATTTCTCAACCATAAACTTTTTGTTGTTGTTGTTTACTCATTTCAAAAATATTTAGTGAGCATACAATTAAAAGTAGATATGGTTTCTTCTCTTCTGGAGATGATTTTGTCACGGAAGAGACAGAAGAGATAGCTGAACATATAAGCTATGAACACACTGTGGAAAGTGCTGTGGCAGAAAGGCACAGGGGAAGCTCTTTTGGCTGTGGCATATCTGAGTCTGCCCTGAGATGTATGAGAGGGAAGCCTATGGAAGGGGCTGCTGCTCTTTAGTGCTGCAGAGTCTAACAGTGTAGATAGAGAAGTGTCAGGGCCACACATTAATTCAATGATAGTTTAATGCCCAACTCGGCGAAATGACAGTGTTAACCAGGCTTCCTCTCACAGATGCTGATGCTGAGATATTCTGT
>NW_011888909.1:846136-878412 GCF_000151845.1 Pteropus vampyrus
CAGGGCTTACTCCCATCCCCAAATCCTACCTATTCATTATTGCTGCTTCCAGTCTACTCTTGCTACCCTCTCCCTAAAAACTCAGCTCCTCAGAATTTTATTCCAAAAGACCATACCATATTGCCCACTCCTTCTCCTTGTTGCAACCATCCACAGGTTTGCAAGCATCTTCTCTTCATTCATGGAAGATTTTAGTACCTGGCTTAACACTGTCTTATCCATCAATATTCCCAATATACTTTTTGGTCATTTCTACAACTATGCAAATGATCCTCATGATAATTTGACCTTATAGTTCCTTGGCCTTCTCATCTCCAGTGATTGTCCATGTCCCACGTGAGCCACAGTCATATCCGAGATGTCATCATTGTCACAAACTGCAATTCTCTGACATATTAGTTTTAAGCTTCCCATTGTCTGACCATGACATCATCTCACCTTTCTACCCCATTCCTTCTAATATTACTCCTCCAGGGGTCCTTTCATTCCACCCAGACACCCAACCCATCGACCCTCAGACTCTCACCACCTGCCTTTAACTCTCTGGCCAATCATTAGAGTCATTCTCTTACATAAGTCCTCAACTCTCAAGTACATATTCTCCATGTTCTTGACTCCTTTTCTTTGTCGCACATGAATTGCAAAACAACAAGCCTGGTTAAAATCCAGCCCTGCATACTCCATTCTTTCCTCTGAGCAGCTGAATGTGGAAGGAAAGAAACATCCAATCTTGCTAGTTGGTCTCACTTTAAATTAATGACTGCATAAGTGTTCCTCAGCACTACTTAGCAATTCCACGATTCCCCAATCAATTCACTCCTCCACTCTCTAGAGAGACTATTCCACACTTTATTTTCTCAAACCTCTGATACCCTTGCTCTTCTCCTTCCAGTGTATCACCAGGAAGGCTTCCTATTACCAAGCCCTACTCAATTATCTTTATGTTTACCCACCTTCTCACTTATTAAAATGGACAATCTATCCCTTCTCCTACTCAAAGCCAACCTTCCAGTGCATTAGTCTTACCCCCTCTTGCCCACAAGACGAGAACTTGGCTCTTGCAATTACCCTTTTGTTTTCTCTAAAACATGCAAATATACTCAACTATCTTCTATTTGAGCTCAAATATTCCTTCAAATGCAGCCCATTTTTCTGCTCTTCTATACAGAAAGATCCTCAGTAACTTTCTATAATTCCAATTCCTCTTCTTCTATTCTCTCTTTGACCCACTATTCCTAGTTTATCTTACCCAGAATAGCACCAAAACTAATTTTGTCAAGTCAACAAACTACCTTTGTCAAGTCATCAATAGCCTCCATGGGGCTAAATGTAACCTAATTCTTGGTTCTCATCTTACTTAATCTGTTAGCAATGTTTGACACAAGTGGCCCTCTATTCTTGTGGGAAGACTTCATTCCCTCAGATTTTAGGGCACCACTCTCTCTTGGTTCACCTCCTATCTGCCTCAAGCCTGCTCCTTTTTAGCCTCCTGTGCTAGATTCTTCTCATTTTCCTGATATCAGAACATTGCAGGGCCCAGGGCTCAGTCCTCACCTCCTCCCTCTCTTCTACCCTCATTCTTCTCCAGGAGCTCTCACATACCCTAAGCCCTTAAACGCCATATATGCATTCTAAATGATGGATTCTGAATTTATGACTTAAACTCGCCCCCTCCCCTATACTTCAAGTGTTTACTCACATTACCACTTACATTAGTGGGTATCATAAGTCAAAAATAAGTTTTCGAATTTTCTTGCTAAACTTAACTCCTCCAGTTTGCTCCATCTCAGACAATGGCACCTCTGGCCTTACAAATGTTCAGGTCAACAACGTTAGGATTATCCTTATTCTTTCTGCTCTACTACTCTGTTCAACTAATATATTGACAAATCCTGCCTATTCCACATGCAAAATGTATCTAGAATTCATCGACTTTTCCCAACTTTACTCATTCTACACCAAGCCATCAGCACCTCTCTGAATTGGTCTTCCTGCTTCGACCCTTGTTTCTTACAGTCCATACCCTTATAGCATGATCTAGTTCCAGCTACTGATATTTTCTAACCCCATCTATCATCATTATTCTACTTTCTCACTCTGATCCAACTACCCCACTCTCTTAACTGTTCCCTTAGACATACCAGAAATACTCCCATCTCATGGCCTTTGCTCTTACTGACCTCTTCATTTGAAATGCTTTCCCTAGTTTCAATTGATCACTTCTGCCTACATGGCTCCGATCTTACAACTACCCATGTATTCCTTCTGCTAGTGTAACTGAGATAATTAAATCAATGGGTTAGATAATTCTGGAGCTTTCTCACTTCTAGGGATTAGAAGGGTGACTATGAAAGGCAACCCTGGTGGGGAATCATTTATAATGAGACTGAAGGCTATGTCCTTATCAACCAAGGTATCTGGGGCCTAGAATATTATAAGACTGCTTTGTCTTGAAGAGCTCTGAAACATAGTCCTTATGTGTTTTAGTTGTTTATATCTTCTGAGCTCTGAAACCCAAGCTGGAGAACCACTTTACATTTTTATTCTTTGTTATATTATCTGTAAACGAACCTTATTTCGCACGTTGGACTGTGAGCATCTCAAAGCTAAGACTTCACAGCTTTGTAATCTCTTCCATTTCTAACACAGAAGTTGATACAGAAGAGGTTCATGCTAAAAATTATCATTTATGGAGCACTCATTATATGCTAATGTGTAAGTTGTTTGCAAAAATGTCTGTGATTAAACTCCCTCCTGTATGCATTCTCCTTTGCAGTGTAATTTGCAGCTCTTCTGACAAGCGATAAAGTCATTTTCCCCACCTATTAACTCTGTGCAGGCCTCGTGGCTTACTTTGACCAACTGAATGTGGAAGAAGTGACGGATATTGTGCCAATGGTATACTTAGGCCTCAGTCAGCCTTGCATATTGGAGTCCTGGCCAGACCTCCATTTGAACAATACCAGGCTAGCCTGCTAGAGGATGAGAGACCTACATGGAGTAGCTGAGGATATCCTAGACAAGCCAGCCCCAGCTGGCCTGGCAGATGATTGCAGACATAAGCATAAACACAGCTAAGGCCAGGAAAAATACACAGTGGATCCTCATCAGAATTGTCAACTTTTAAGGCAAATAAATGGTTGTTGTTTTAAGTCAGAGGTTGGCAAACTATGTCCCATTAGCCAAATCTGGCCTACATCTTGTTTTTGTAAATATAGTTTTATTGGAAAACAGCCTCACTTTAATGTTTGTATTATCTATAACTGCTCTAAAGAAAAAACTCACTTCCATGTGTTCTCTTTACCATGACCACCACACTCACAATACTTCTGACACCAGATGTGTGGATTTTCCAAACATCAAGGAATTCTGTGACACTAGCTGAGTGTCCTACAAATCTAACTCAATTCTGACATTATGTGGAATTAGGTTCAGATCCCATGGGTTAAAGGGTTCAGTCCCATGAGACCATCCCCACTTCAGATGCCAATTGCAAGTCCAGTTGTCACCTGTGCTTCTGACTAACTGGTTATAAATTGGTGCTTCCCACAACCATCTCCTCAACTTTGAATAATTCGCTGAAGCAGCTCCCAGAACTCCGGAAGCTAGTTCAGTTACTAATTATCAGTTTATTACAGAGAATATTAAAGGATGTAATGAACAGCCATATGAAGAGATACATAGGGTGAGGTCCAGAACATAGGAGCTTCTATCCCTGTGGAGTTTGGGGTACACTATCCTTCCCGTACGTGAATGAGTTTTGGTTCACCAACCTGAAAGCTCTCCAAAGTCCATAGTTCAGGAAATTTTATGTTGGCTTTGTTACACGGGCATGATTGATTAAGTCTTTGGTCATTGGTGACTGAATTCAAATTCTACCCTCTCTCTCCTCCCCAAAGGTTGTTGGGAGCTGAAAGTTCCAACCCTTCAATTCACATGGGTGGCTCCCCTGGCAACCAGCCTCCATTCTTAGGTTATCCAAGATCTTTCCAAAAGTCACATAACTAATATAAACTCCGATGTGGTTGAAAAGGGGTTGTTATGAATACCAAGACACCCATTTCCAGTTTTATGGCTCTGAAAAGATTCTAAGAGCTGAGGAGAAGAGATCAAATATTATAATGGAAGTTGCTCCCATTACTCTTATCGATTATCTTTAGAAATTACAAGCTTTTGAGAGATACGAGCCAGTGGAGAGGTAAACCAAAACATATATTCATTGTAAATCGCAATATCACAGCTGCTTTCACAACACAACAGCAGAGCTGGGTAGTTGCAATAGACTGCATGGCTTGTAAAGAAAGCTTCAAGTACTTATTTCTGTCCCTTTACGGAGAAACATTTGCAAACCTCTTTTTAAGTCACTAAATTTGGGAGTAGTTTGTTATATCCAGGAACTAAGCCAAGCACTCTAAATTATTATGTTTTAATTTTCACTTTAACCCAGTGATTGTTTATTATGCCCATTTCATAGATGGAAAAACTGAGGCATAGTGAGGGAGAGTAATTTGTACATGATGGATAGGGGAAGAAACCCAGCTTTGCCTCGAAGCCTTATGACATTGCCATATCGCCTCAATAAGTTGTGTTAAATAGATGGATGCCTGTCTGAGTGAATATATAGCTAGATAAAGAGTTCGGGTCAATCCCTCTGAGGAGAGAATGTACATGATAATAACCTTTGTGTCCACAGTGTGGTACTTCTAGACTCAACTGAATTCCTTACAGAAAGGGTTAGGCATGTTCACATCTAGACCTTTGAGTTCCTGACAAATTTTAATGTGTAGCCCTACTGGATGACTCAGAAGAATCATTGAAATATATTATATGTAGAAGGGAGGGAGGAAGGGAATAAGAAAGGGGTAATAGAAGGAAGGAATAGAGGTGAAGAAAGAGAGGGAAGAGAAGGTTCAGAAAAGGGAGAAAAAGCAATCTAAATTCTATTGAGGATAAATGGCCTTCTATTTGTCTCTGATATATCCATCTGGTATCTGATATCCATTAGGCAACCACTGTTATCCGTTCTGAAGGTGGAATTAATCTAGAATCAATCTGTCATTGGGGAGATTTGGAGGCTCATCAGGGGTCACTTTTGAACAGGGTAAGGAAATCCTATCCTGTCTTAGATTTAAGTTCTGGTATTTGCTGGCCCAGCATCTTCTGGAGTGGGCGAGGGGCTTTATTAATAGGGATGCTCACAGTACAGTGGCTCAGCCCCACCAGTTCACTCTTTTCTCAAGAATAGGAGCATATGGACAGTACATCACTACATTCCAAGAGAACAAAAATCTTCTTGGCTTTATCAGCAACCATACTGGTTCTATTCAATAACCCATACTGACTTTGGGAGGAGAAAAAAAATGTAATTGTAAAAGCATAAATCCCTTTAAATGCTAAGATCAAAAGGAAGGTTTCCATCCAATGACACATAATTAAACATTGCAGACATGCCCAACTTTGATTCATGAATGCTTATGCACTTCTAAGTTGTTGCCAGGGAGATCGGTGCCTGAGAAAATTAAAACCATTACGCCTCAAAAGGATACATGATTTTCACAGCTTTCTAACGTGGTTTCCTGTTGTGCAGAACTTTCTGTTTTCCCATTTTCTGCTCCCTGCCTCTGTAGTGACGTTCAGGACTGAAAAGCAGCAGCTTTGCAAATATCCTTAGGTTGAGAATTCCCACAGGCTCAGTATGATGTGACCACAGAGCCAGACCACAAGGCCCACCATTTTCCAATTGCTTTTTGTTCAACCAGAGAGCAAATTCCGTCCTCAGGGAAAGTCCCCTGAAGTTCGTCTCAGATGCTTGAGTGATGAGTTGGCAGCCATGATAAATAAAGCCCTCAAACTTATGGGGTGTGTAATCAAGGTTCTCTAGAGAAATAGGACCAATAAGTGAGGGGGGCAGGAGAGAGATAGAGAGACAGAGAGAGACAGAGAGTGACAGAGACAGAGACAGACAGAGACAGACAGACAGAGACAGATAAACAGAGACACACAGAGAGACAGAGAGACACACACAGAGAGAGACACACACACAGAGAACCTGAGATTTATTATAAGAATTGGCTCATGCAATGATAGAGGTTGAGAAATTCCACGATCTTCCATCTGCAAGCTTGAGTTCCAGGAAGGCTGAAATGGTCATATTCAGGAATTTTAAGAGCTGTCATGAAGAAGAAGAATTAGACTCATTCCATATGGTACGAGGAGTAGAATAGAATCAACTAGATGAAAGTTCTAGGAGGTAGATTTCAGCACATTATGAAAAAGAACCTCCTGGCCCTTGGAATAAGTTCACAGTGGAAGGGGATGACTTACTGTGGAGTGAGCTTCCTCTTACAGGAGGTATTCAAATCAAATTAGAAATATCATTCTGAGGTTCCTGCACTAAAAGTGAACCGAAATTAGATCACCTCTAAAAGACATCCTAACACCGTGATTCTCAGAAGATACTTATCCTGTAGTTTGGATGACAGCGAGAGTTTGGTTAGACCACATAAGAGGAAAGCTGAGGTCATGTTTGTCTGCCTCTGGGAAAAGGATTGTGAGCTTTGGAAAGTCTTTCTATTAATAGAAATAGTGTGGATTCCTAGTTACCCACACTGAAAGGAATGACCTGATAGAATTTGTGAATCTTCCAAGTGCCAACTGTCACTGGTTTCCCAGGAAGACCCTTGAGTTCTTAGAGAATGTGGCTCACTGGAGCATTTGTGGAATTATTCTTCTGCTTTGACATACATTCATGCTGAATTTAGAGACGTCTGGCCTCACTAGCATTAGCCAAACTGAAGGCAAAATAGAATTGATGACTAGCTGGTTAATGTCAAAATAAAAGACTAGAGTGCCCTGAATACTCTCAGCATTGCCCACCCAAACACTCCTATTTCATGGATGCTGAACTGTGTATTGTGAGTGCAGGGGCCTTGTCAACCTCATAACTGCATCTGTCACATGTAACCTGGTATAGAGTAAGTGTGATTAATGTTTCTATTTGGATGAGTGAGGAAATGAGCCTGAGGAATATGTGAGAGCCAGGGTTTGACAAGAGTTTCTCCTGGCCCATCAGGCTTTGCAGCCAATTAAAATGGTGCCCCAAATGGAAAACTCCCTGCTAATGGCAAGCCACATTCTGACTCTTCCTCTGCCTAGAGTAAAGTAGGAACTGCCTCACATTTCACTTGAGTAAAAACCAACTCCTCTTTCCCTTCAGGGAAACTCCCCAAACTATAGCCAGCTGTCTCATGGGATATCAAGGACTCTGTCATCACGTTGGCTCACCTGGATGCTGCAATTAAGTGTCATTTCAAGGGACAAGTAAAATGGTGGAAAATTTCCAAGACTGAGAGAACCCCAAGGGAAAAAAGAAAAGGCAGCATTAAAACATTCTTTGCTCACTTACTGACTTTCAAAAGTCCTTCAAGCAGGCAGCCACACTATTCCAGCAAAGCAGGGTAGAGAGGAAAGGAAGGCCTGCTGGCTCTTACAGAAAGCTTGCTAGAACCTTAGTGACTCAGGTTGTCATTGCGGGAGGAAGGCAGAACTAAGTGACCTTTCTGTGGATGGCTAGCAGCTGGTCCATGGAGATCAACAGGGTCGATAAGCTCAAGTACAGTTCAGGCAGGTGTCCGTAACCAGGAGACAGACAATATTCAGAATCAGTAGACATCAGGATCATGATTGTCACGTGTTGGCTGGGAGCAGAATCCAATCTCCTGGGGAAGAGGTTGGGCTGTGTATAGCAGACCTCACTAAGCAGGCTGCAATCCAGACTGAGCATACATTCCTCACAGGTGCTTATAGGACTGAGCAGGAAAGCTGAGATGGAAGCCCAGGTACATGTCTGGACTGGTGAGATCCTGTGAGCACAGGATGCCAGAGGCTCTCTCCAATGCACCTGACACCTTGGTTAATCCCCCTGCCTCCAGCTGCAGGGCTCAGGCAGTTGAAATTCTGCCTGACTCACTCAGGCTTATCTCAGGCATCATTCAAGGTCTCTAGGGTTGAGACCAGGGGCTCCAGTTGGAAGGGCTGAGGGATATGAGATTATACTGTCTTTTTTATGGAAGTCTGGAAAAATTGAGTCATCCTATAGCAGGGCTCATCTCTGCCAAATATGGGCAGTGAAACCAAGGATATCAACACAAAATGTTATCTCAGAGGGGCAAATGTGGTTACTTTTCATCCTGGGCCTATGGGATAAAATACTAAATAAACACATTGCCAAATAATGATTTTGTTGTAGCATTTTATTGATAACTAGAAAAGACTAGCTCTTGGACTCTTCGTTCGATCCAGCAGACTGCCCAACTCCCCACTTCCCACAGGTAATTACCTGATCCTAATTGGGTCTGAAGGCAGAGGGTTTTTATTTAGAGGTAAGAGTACAGCACATTTTGTATTTTTCCAGAGACCATGTGGATGAGAGTTTAGTGTCCTGTGTAACTGTGGTTTAAAAAGCCAGATGACTTCTCCAGGACCCCGAGGTTCTTCACTTAAAGCTCTGTGTCCTTGGGTAAAATATATCACTTCTCAGAGCCTATATCTTTTCATTTATAAATGGAAAGGAATGTTTCCTTTCAGTTTATAGGTGGTGTTTATATGTGATGTTTAGATGAGGTTAGGGACACAAAGCAACTATTCCAGTGCCTAGAACACTTGAGGTACTCAGGGATTGCTAATTAAATATGAATCTTTTAATGTGAAACAAAGTGGTTCTAAATTTCAACCTCTTGTTGCTCTGGTGTGTGTCATAAGTATTCTCATCATTATTATTATCTCTACATAGAACACTTCATTGTTTATTATTTTCTATTTATCTCATGTAATTTTCAATGCAGCTCTGTCACATCATCAAGACAGGTGAAATTATTTTTCAGTTTACAGATAGGGAACTTGAGGTTGGCCAAGGGACAGTGACCTGCCAAAGCTCATGTCCCTTAATTAGATAGTGTCAGGGTTTGCAGCAGCTGTGACCAAAAGGAATATTGGATCTCAGGAAAGGGGAAGTTGGGGAAAAGCTGGCATGGATGCTGAGAAGGTAGAATGATAGGTACAATTCTCAGCTGTTCCTTGAAGAGGCAAGGGGGAAATGAACAAATTCTGGCTCCCAGGAAGTAAGGGGCCATGGGCAAGGTGTACCTTGGCTGGCTGGGGTGTGGCACAGGGCTCTCCTTCCCAAGGTACTGGTGCTCTGGGGAAGCCTAGCAAACTCAGAGCCCCGACTAAAAGCAGGGGCAGGTGCAGACAGGCCACTACCCAACTTTAGCTTGAGCACCCTGGACTTACTGATGAGCTTCCGAGAAGGGGCAGAGTCCACCTGTACATTGCTGTATACCCCTTGAGACAGAAGAGTAGGGACTAAGTTGAGTCAAGAGCCCACATCAAGATCTGCCCTGCTTGAGCCCCTTTCATTCACTTGACACGTCCCTGAAAGTTTGCTCAAGGATGGAATAAGAAAGAGGCTCTGTGGGTGCCTGCCTGGGCCCAGGTCACTCTGCCAGGCTGCCTCCTGTCTTCCTGCCTGGGTTCCCTGTTCTCCTGATTTGGTGCTAAATCTAAAATCCTACTCTCCAGTGAGTTCTTACATAATGAGGATAGATTTAGAATAAGCATGGCTTTGGTCACAATCTCAAAATGGAGATGTATTTATTGACACACCTCACTTTCCTCCTGAGACTCCATTGCCTCCAGGTCAGGGCCTTATTTTTCTAGTTTGAATCCTCAGCGCCTGTTACTTACCTGTAACATGAGGTGTTTGTTGAATAAATGAATGAATGAGTTAGTGAATGAATGAATGAATTAGCGAATTAATCTGGCATCTTATAAATCACTGAAATTTAAGCTTCGCAGGGACAACACGGAATGTTGTCAATGTTGCTCATTGCTGAATTCCATGCCTGGTACATGACAGGCATTCAATAAATATTGCTGAATGAATGAAAAATTAATCTCTGTCTTAGCAGCACTGGCTTTCTTCCTTTCCACTGATTCCTACAGTGTTTGAGCTAGGAGAGACTTTCAAGATGAATTGGTCCAAGTTCATTATATTGGAGACAGGAAAGTGTGACCCAGTGAAGGGAATGGACTTACTCAAGCACACACCGCTGAGTTGGGATCTCGATAAATGGATTCTGGCCTTCAATCCAGGGCCTTTGACTCACTATCTGCCTCGTTTTCATGAAGCTTACAGCCTAGAAAGCGGGTCAGATATCTGGAGTCACAGTGGCTCACAGTCCTGCCTAGGCAGTGGCAGTGAAAGTGAGTGCTTGGAAAATATCTGAGAATTGGACTCTGGCAAATCTATTTCTCAGCCAGTGGGATGCTCAGGCCCTACTGCAGGCCCAGAGTGGGGCCACGGCAGGATCAGGGATTTGAACGGCCTTTCTGAGCAGTTCTACCTTGATGTCTCACTGTTCACACAGCTGGACATACCAAGATCCTCTGGTTAACTTGTTCTGCCCCTCAGAGGCCTTTCTTCATTTTGAGCTCCTTGGGCACACATCCATTATCCTCCACACAGGCAGCTGTTGAAGAAAAAGGAAATGCACAGATCACTTGGCTTCCTCCTTGAAGGCAAGAGAATAGTATAGCAGTACCAGCTTCACAATGCTGAATTCAAATCCTGGCTCTGTGGCTTCCTAGCAATGAAACCCTGGGCAAGTTAACTGATCTTCTCTAGGCCTCAATGTCCAACCTATAAAAAAGGTTAGGGGGAGTAAAGTACACAAAACACCTGAAAATACAAAGCACAGTGCCTGGCATGTGGTAAGCATCTAATAAATAAATGTCAGGGACTACAGGTGATACTTAGATGGGAGGATGACAGTACTACTCTTAGAGCCTCTGCAATTGGACTTACTGGGTTCAAGACCCAGCTCAGCTCCTTATCAGTTGTGTGCCTTTGTTCCAGTTACTTAACCTCTCTGTGACTGAACAACCTTATCAAGAAGAAGAGGGTGATAGTGGGGTTATCTCACTGGGTTTATATCAGATTTAAATGAGTTAATTCACAGAAAGCACTTAAAACAGTTTCTGGCGCATGGGAAGTGCTAAATAAACATCATCAATTACACTTTTTATTGTCTAGTTTTAAAAATCAATTTAGGAGAGCCAGATTCTTCCTACTGAAGGCCTTGAGTTGGAGAGATGAATGCAGGCACCAGGACATTGGTGCCAACCTTGAGCTTATCAGCAGGTAATCTCATTTGTTTGCCCTTCTGTTCTCAAGTGCAACCCATGGCTAGCAGAGCATGATGCTTGTATGATGCTTGTGAGCTGGGCTTGCTAGCAGTAACTTCTCCATTGTATGCTATAAATGACTGCCAGCAGTGAAATTACATTTTTATTGATCTAAAGAACATTTTATTGATCAAACACAGGGGAAGAAACCTTTGAAACACAAACCCATTATTTTAACAATTTGTTGCCAGGAATAGGCAAAGGCTGCTTATATTTTCCTTGGCGAGGTGGCATTCCCAAGGCAGCTTCCAGTACATGAAGCCAGTCTGGACACCTTCATTCCATTAGCAGCTCATCGATGACCACCTCTCTAGTCTCCAGCTCCCTCATCCCCATCTTTCCCCTCAATGTCTCTGTTTCTTGAGGCTTTTCTAAGGCAGATCCTTTTTCCTCTCATTTTTCCCCCCCTTCCTTGCCTGGCTCTCTAACACACAATCTTTAAAACACCCCTCCTTGATCTCACTGGCTGAGTGAGAAAGCCTCTCCTCCTCAGTGCTCCTGGGTCATCTGAGTGATAGGGGATTATGGTGAAGGCACCAGATTGCCAGGACGCCTCCATGAAGAACTCAGGTTGTTTTGTCAAATTTGGAGCATAAATTCACCTGATACCACTATCTCCGACTCCCCCCACGCCTGCTTCTGAATCTGACTTTATTAAACTTCACTAAACTAAATTAACATTGATATTAGCTATACAGGAAACATAGGACCTCTAGGTGAAAATACTCAGAAGAGTCTGCAGCAATTTCCAGAATGATTCGATTAATGTATGTATTCAGAGGCTTTGAACAGTTCCTGTCCTCAGTAGACTGACTATTTAGCCTGAGAGAGAAGAAATCCACACCAATGGGTGAATCACAGGAGGCAGGATATACTAGGCATCATGAGTGTCACAAAAATTCAATGGGGGAAAGAATAGTCTTTTTTAAAAATGGTGCTAAGGCAACTGGATATCCATATGAAAAAGAATGAAATCAGGCCCTTATCTAACACCATATACAAAAATTACCTCAAAATGTACTGAAGACCTAAGTGTAAGAGCTAAAGCTATAAAACTCTTAGAAGAAAACATAGGTGTAAATCTTCATGACCTTGGATTAGGCAATGGTTTCTTAGATATGACGCCTAAAGCACAAACAACCAGAGGGAAAAAACAGGCTTTATCAAAATGAAAAACTTTTGTACATCACTGGTTACCTACAGAGTGGAAGAAAATGTATTCAAATCACATATCTGATAAAAATCTAGTATACAGAATATATAAAGAACTCTTACAGCTCAGAAATAAAAAGACAACCCAATTTGTAAATAAGTAAAGGGTTTGAATAGACGTTACTCCAAAGAAGGTATGCAAATGGCCCAAAAGCACATGAAAAGATGCTCAACATCACTAATCATTAGAGAAATGCAAATCGAATCAATGAGATACCATACCATTTCATATTCGGTAGGATGGTTATAATTAAAAAGGGCAGAAACAACAAGTGTTGGTGAGAAGATGGAAATTAGAATCCTTTTACATTGCTGGTGAGGAAGTGAATAGTGCAGCCACTTTGGAAAAAAAGTTTGGCATGTTCTTTAAAAGTTAAACATAGAGTTACCATATAAAATGGCAATTCCACTCTTAGATGCACACCTGAGAGAGCTGAAATGTTCACATAAGTTCATGCCACACAAACGTTCATAACAGCCTTACTCATAATACCTTAAAGATGGAAACAATCTAGATGCCCATTGACTAATGAATAGATAAATAAAATGGGGTATATTGATTCAGTAGAGTCTTATTTAGTCTTAAAAAGGAACGATGTAGTGATACTTGCTACAACATGGATGAACTCTGAAAACATATGCTAAGAGGAAAAAGCCCATCATAAAGGCCGCATATTCTATTATTCTATTTGTATGAAAAGTTCGGAATAGGCAAAGACAGATAAGTGGTGCCAGGGCTGTGGTAGCAGGGAATGGAGACTACCAATGAGTACAGCATTTCTTTTGGGGGCAATGAATAAAAGGTGAATTTTACAGTATGTGAATTATATCTCAATTTTAAAAAATGAGTGGCACAGGTCTAGGGTGCTTTGGATGGTCTGTTGAAGGAGGGAGCAGTTAGGCCAGGACACAGCTAGAGAAGGAGATCCATTCCCAGTCCCATAGATTTCACATCTGAGGGCGGTAGGCCCTCGAGATGATCTTTATGACTGAGAGCACAGGAGGCTGTCATTCTTGGCAAATAGGAGTCTCATAGCCAAAAATGCTGAGTCTTCCAGGCAGTTTTAAAGGGAAATTATCTTTTTAAAACATAATAAATTTATTGGGGTAAAATTGTTTAAGAATGTTATATAAATTTCAGGCATAAAATTTTATAATACAGCATCTGTATATTCCATTGTAGGCTCACCACCCAACATCTAGTCTCCTTCCAGCATCAAACATTTGATACCCTTTACCCTCTTTGTCCTCCTCTGTCCCTTCCTCTTTGGTAATCTCCATTCTATTGTCTGTATCTAGGAACAAACAAAACAAAACAATCCTTTTATTTTTGAGTGTCTGTTGTTCCTGGAGAAGAGAGGTAGAAACTGTTGACGACAAGTCTGGAAATTGGAAACATAAGTGAAAAAGGGAGTCCCTCAGGAGAGTCTAGATATAAAGCCTCACCAGCTCAATCATCTTGTGCCACAGAGGCTTGGGCTCAAGGACTCAGCAGCGACACCAGCTGAAATGGTTTGCTATCCATTTCTCAGACATGGCAAGCAACCCTGGGTATTATACCAGAAGGCAGAAAAAGCAGCTGTCTCTTAATGTACAATACCAAGCATGTTAAAAGGAGAGCTTCAGTTTCTATTACCTCTACTTGGAACAGAGAGCAACACTTTGGGGAAAGTTTTTGACCTGACTGGCAGGTTGTTATGGGTTAGGGTGGATACACAGTCAGGAATCAATAGAACGGGCTGGCTCCGTTAATGGAGGCATAGGGCAAATCCTGCATGCACCCTCTGGACACGTTTCTGGAGACCATGTGGCCAAGTACCTTCATCTTACAGATGCTGTAAGGAGAAAGGAAGATGGCTGTAGTCAGGCTCCCTCCTGACACCCTTGGAAGCTAACTTCTGAGTGGGAGTGACTCAGCATTTCTCCCCTTATGTAACCATGTGCCCCGTACGCATGCGCGGGCTTCCATTCTCTGGCTGGATGCCATTATTGTTTAACCTGTGTATAAAAGGCACTTGCCGCCATGCGAGGCCGATTGTGTCCTTGTTGTATAACGCTGCCTCTTTGCGAGGCTGGTTGTGCCTTTGAGGGAATAAAGAGCTATGCCACAGTTGCCTACAGCTCCCCACCTTTTATTCCAACTGCTGAAGCCTGTTCCCCTTACCTTGGAACTGTGAATCTGCAGCAATACATGCCCAGAGAGGCTGAATGACTTGGTTAAGGTGACAAAGCATATTGCTAACAGATCAAGGGCTGAAAGCCAGATTGCCAGTCCCCACATTTATTGTTTAACTCCCTGGTCCACTCTTCTTCTCAAATGACAGACTCAGTGACATCTGGTCTTTTGACTCTGTCACTCTAGAACTCCAGAGAATTTCTCTCTCCTCCTTCCCCCCTCCATTCCCTTCTTTTTTTTCTGTCTCTGTCTCTGCCTCTCTTCTCCTCCCTTCCTTTGTTTCTTTTCTAATTGAGTAAATCTATGCTGAGGTGTCACATAAAATCCCAGAAATTAAGAGTGGTTCTTAAATCTGAGCTGGTTAAGACAGAGTGCTGGGCGCCATTCAGGTTTTCTGATTCAATAGGTCTGTGGTGGAGCCTGAGAATTTTAATTTTTTAAAAAGTTCCCAGGTGAAGCTGACACTACTGGCTCAGGGACCACACATTGAGAACCCTGCTCTGTAGTTTGAAAAGTCCACCTCCCATCCTCCAGGCAGGACTCTTCCTATATCATTTTATACAGATGAATGTTTCACTTATTTTTATTAATCTTCAGAAAATGAAATTCTATAGACATGTTAATGTAATTTCAATCATTATCTGGGATTTTTGAGCACCTACTGAGTGTCAGCTAGGCTAAATCCCACAGGCAAGAGTCCTATCCAATCCCACATCACTGCATGCAAGTTCAACTCATTGATGATTAGCAAACAACCACCCATTGCTTTTCATTGATGAGAGCAGGACTCAGGTGTGACACAGGCTGGAGCTACTGAGTGATGGAAATAACATCCTCACCCACTGATCTCCTCAGCCATTAGGCACTTCTGAAAGCAATCTGTTAAAGATTTTTGTTTACTCATTTCCAAAGTAGCCATAGAAACCCTGAATCATGGACTTGCATGTCTGGGGAGGACTGTCAATATTATCAAGTCAACTCCCTCATTCCACATCCACTGTCCTTTCTCTGAGTTCTCACTATAATCCTAGCCTTCCTTATCCCCTATCAGAAGTGCCCCAGCTTCATAAAGACTTCCTGATTTCCTAAGGGAGATGAGGTCATTTCTTCTGCATTCGCATTTGCCCTCTTTTTGATGTGCCTACAGAGAAAAAAAAAAAAAAAAAAGTATACACCAAAGCTTGAAGTACTCTGCAAATGTAGCACAATCCTCTTATTGGAAACTGAGGTCCAGGAGGCAAATTAGGATGTAAGTTAAGAAAAGAGAAACAAGCAGCACTCTAAGAAGTCTAAAATGCAGCAAATTTTGTTTTCAGTATAATGAGGTTGCGGTCCTGTGGAAAGTCCTTGAGTAGTGAGACACCAAGTGGGAGATAAGCTGTGAGGAGGGACTTATGAGTAGCCAGCTGAGGTTTGGGACCTGCAGCAGCTCCACCAACCCATCCATATTTCCTAACTGTGACATCAACTTATTTTAGCACCCAGGCTAACTGTGAGTGAGTTAGATGTGACCTGCTGTCTAGTAGGGCCCAAGAGCTCTGGAGAGTGCTCTGTACCTGCTCCTTTCTCCTGGTGCTTTGAGGCCCTTGTGTGGGGACCTAGATCTCACCAGACCTGCAGAAACTGAATTTTGTTCTGTGCTGGCCCAGGATTTGGGCAAGCTCTTTCTTCAAACCCTTTTCCAGAAATTTGAGAATTATCAAGTTTCCTTACCTTCCTCTGTCTTAATCAACAAGGACAAACAAATATGAACCATTCAGATTACATAAGAAGGCATAAAAGAGCTACATAGTCTCACCCGTTTACCTGTTCCTCCTTATCGTTCTCTATTCTCCCTCCTGCAATTTAGGCTTCAAATGTTTTTCTAGTTCTTTTGCTCTCAACAAACCATGCTCTTGCAAGTTCCCATTCCTTTGTATTGCTGTCAGTAGCTTGCCCTTTCTGCTCACTGTAAAAGATGCTGCCAGTGCCCCATCTTCAACCCTCAGGCCTTACACATGTGAGTGTGTTCAGAAGCCTTGCAACTGCAAGCATCTATGCTTCTGTGCCCGAGGGATTTTTACCAAGCCAGGTGGCCATTCTACCGTCCCCAGAAGGTAGGCTGAAAATACCAGGCACTTGACATTCTCCACCAGGGGCAGAACAGGGGAAGAACTCAACCATAACTTGGTGTATAAATACCCCAACTCTCTTGCCCCTCAGTTGAGATAATTCTGAAACCTGTGTTTGGTACCTGTTTCCATAGTTTCTCCACTAAATGCGATAGCCGACCTTAACAATACATCCCTATGGTTGCCTTTTCTTCTCTATCTATTCCTTATTCTCTTTCCTGTGTCCATACTTCCCCAAATAAACTTTTTGCCCTCAAATCCTTGTTTCAGATGCTATTTATAGGGTGAATCCAATCTCAAACACAAACTAATGATCTCATACTTAAAGTCTCTGCTGAATATCATCTCCTTCTAAGACTTTCCAGGCAGTAAAGGGTTGTGATCTCCACATGCCAAAGGCACTGTCTGCATACCTCAACCAGGATACACATTACATTGCTTTTTAAATACTTGTTTTCCTGATAGTGTTTCCCCACTATACTTTACTTGAGGAGGCAGGGAACATGTGTTACCTTTATCATCTACCTACCACCTCCTTTAGGATGAATATTAAGTGATGGGTAGATTGTTGCCAACTAGTTGGCAGGCATCATGGTTCAGAAGAAAGAGCATTGTACACAGGAAGAATAGGAGTCCCCATTCTTCTAAACATTACTTGTGTGACTAGAAACAAGCTGCCTAACCTTTCAGGACCTGTTTCCTTTATGTGGGAAATGCAGGTTGCAGGCAAAGCATCTTTGGTTGTCTCCTCCACAGCTAATAAAAGGTAAAAGGAACTTTCTATTTGGCACACCACAAAAGATACCTCCAACTGAGAACTGAGTCTCCACCTTGAGGACTGACCTTCACTACCCATATTCAGTATTCTTCCCCTAGGGTGTGGAAAGGAAGGAAGGACCCTGAAGTCCAGGAGCTGGGTCAGGAAGTCTAGCAGCTCTGAACAATGATGGCTTCATGCTCCAGTAAACTCACAAAATGCAGAGTAACTTCCTTTCCACTTAACCATCAGCAGCATGAAAGGAGAGCCACTCTCTCTCACCCTCCTCCCCCTGCCTTAGTTAGTCATGACTCATTAATTGCCACTAGTGAATGAGTTTTATTCTAATTTTCATGATCTAATTCAAAGATGTTTTCAGCTAAAGATCAGGATATAGGTTTTTGGCTTAGCTAATGAAATATCTAATGAATTTGCACTAGTGACTATTACAGATAGGATACCTAGAAGGAAAGGGCCAATCTCAGCCCTCTGCTGATGCTACTTGCTAATGGCTCATGTGAGGGGAAAAACAGTCTTTGTGCTCATCTCCCTAATTGACAGTGCTATTCTGGAGACTTGGTCCAGAAGAAGGGGATTGAAAAAGAAGCATTTGCCTTTGTCTTCTTTTCTTTTGTGCATGGTTCTGCCTTTAAACCAACAACATGATGTGAAAGTGGGATTTTCAAATGTAATAATTACATCCTCAAAATACGATCAATTTACAAACTTTCATGTAAGTAAAATTATCTTAATATGTAAAAAAAATCTAGATCCTAGAATAATTACTCATCAAGGAGGGCAGATTTCTACCCTAACCGGATGAGAATCTAAGGCAAGCAACGACCACAGAAACCCTGTGAACATTTAAAATATAGTCCCAGAATTATTGCCTGCCTTCCATGTGGTGGGGTCCCTGACTCTACAGGTTTTTTCTATGGCTCCCACGTTCTCCTATCCTTGCCTCATAGAGTGAAACGTCAATTGAAGGTGGGAAAACCTGGGAAAAGTCTTTAAAATCACAGAGCTTAAAATAAATCACAGAGCTTAATCATTTGGCGTTGACAGCTTTATAATCTCTGTTCTGATGCAAGCCAGCTGGTCCAAGCAGAACCTAAAGTGACAGGTCTAAGCAAATTAAGGTATAGGCTTTAGGAGCAAGAAAGGCAGCTCCCAAATCAGCAGAATGCAAACCAGCTCCCCACTATCTGGTTGCTCCCACCTCCCCCTATGACTCCAAAGTCACAGGAGAGAAGGACCACCCTCTGCAGCTTCCAAATTAAATGTGCAGTCACCACTTTTGGGTATGGGAGGGGTTTTTATTGATGTTGTTTGTTTGTTTGTTACTTTCCTTCCTTTCTTATTCCTTCCTCTTTCACCTAATTTACTTTTACTTGGCTGTCAGGTCATCTCGACTGACCTACTTGGATCTTTTTCTGTCTCTGTTACTGGGCATTCTTTCACATTTGGAGGTGAAAAATGTTTCCTCTAGTTTCCCACATGCTCTTTAATCTTTGTCTTTTGGAGAGTCTGGTTTGGGCTAGTTCTTCTCAGGAGTTTGACAGTTTTATGCACCAGCTTGTTTCTCATATAACCTCGGGTGCTTTTTCATGGTCAGAGGGAAGCTCTTTTGAATTTAAGAGGTCAAGATGGTGGAGTGAGGGGTCTGGTACAAGGGTGAGAGTAAAAATTATTATTCCCTTGGGGAAGCCCTCATATATTTTCCAGCCCCTTGTGACCATGGTGGTGAGGAGGAACTGGCCATATCTTACACATCTATGTTCCTCCACCACTTAGCATAGCACTTGGTACACACTGCTAGGGCTAGGAATTTGTGAAATAAATAAATGGATGAAGGAACAAATTTTAGACTGTTTTCTACGTGATAAGAAAGCTGGAGAAACACCATCATCAAAATTGAGATCTCAATCCCCAGAAGAAAACAATAGAAGGGTCTGTGACGTAGAGACCAAATTTGGGGTTGATATTGTGAGCTGAAGCCATTTGTGCAAGAAGGGAGTTGATTGCCAATGTAAATGCCATCTTGATTACCCTAAATACATGCCAAAGAATAGCCTCCAGAATGCTCCTTGCCCTTTCAAAAGCACACTTCATTTTAAAAGAGTAATAAAGCAGGCATTCAAAAACACATCCCATCATAAAATGCTAGCACTGGAAGGTGACACAGTGGTCCAGGCACCAGTAGATGGGAAGCACCATGACAGGCATCCTATCCAGCTCCAACAGGAAGTCTGACCAAACTGTGGAGCGGCCTGAGGCAGGCAGCGCTGAGTGTGTGCAGCCAAGCCAAGCAAAATAGGAGGGAGAAAACCTGAGGGATTGAGAAGAGAAGCAAAAATACCTCTTTCTTCTCAGGAACAGGCAGGGCAAGGGGCAAAACATTGTGCAACTAGGGAATAGACTGGGGATGCCATCTCAGATGTGTAAGGCATGGACTAATGTAATAGTCAGACAAAGAGCATTGGCTATCAGATCACAAAGGCCTGGGTTCTTAGCTGAATAGCTGGAATTTTTTTCAATGAACCTCTTTGAGTGTTTTTTCCTTGTCTGTAAAATGGGAATAATAATAGCACATAGCTCAAGAGATTGTACAGAATAAATCGTATACTCAAAAAATTCATTGAGACTGTGTGCCAGGAGGTATTCTGAACTCAGGGGATAGAGAAAAAACAGACAAGTTCTTGCTCTTGTGGCACCTCCATTTCAGTGTTAGGCAGCACTTACGCAGTCACACAAAGAAATAAGATAACTTGAGGTTTAGAGACATGCTTTGATGAAAATTTTGGGTTTGTGTGGCAGCTGACTCCTGACTCAGGGGTCAAAGGAAAGGAAGAGGCTACATCAGAGATGAGAAGGCCTCTCTGAGGATGTGACAGATGAGCTGTCACCTATATGACAAAGAGGGGTCCAACAGGTGAAGCTGAGAGCAGAGAGTTCCAAGCTGAGGGAATAGCAAGGGCAATGCACTGGGGTAAAAAAGAGCATGATGTGTTCTTGGGCACAGAGAAGGCCTGTGTGGCCCTGGCATGGTGAGTGAGCAGAGAGAGGGCCATAGAAGAGAAAGGTGGGATCTGGTTTATGTTTTTAAAAGATCACTATAGATAGTAAGTGTATGTACATAAAATAGCTTATGCCATGTGTTAGGTGCATGTTTATCATGGAGATTATAGAAATGTTGTAAGGTGGTGAGCAGGTCTATTCAAACTCAAAATATGTGTGATGAGAGATTTTTTCAAAGAGTATAATGTATGTTTATCTACTTTCTAAAGATAGTAATTCAAAGATAATTAAGATAGAGACCTGTCTTTAGCAGTTCATAGTCTAGTAAAGACACATCAAAAGATTATGATAATACACAATGTTAAGTACCAGGATGGATTTGTGTGCACAGAGTAACATTTGACAACTCCAGAGCTAAAAGTTGGAGGGAGGTGGCAAGGAGTTAGCCAGAGAGAAAAAAAGAAAAGTAATTCTAGTTAGAAGGGAAACAGCATGATACATGTGGCCATGTGGTATTTTGCATAAGATCAAAATGGTAGGTCTACCTTCACCTTCACCTAAGAGAATGTTGCCTCATCTTGGCCTTCAGAAATGATTGTGATCTGTAACAGGTGATCACTGAAGGCTCCACAAAACCTTTGGACTTCCAGTTTGCCGTAAGCAGATTTGAACAATGAAACAATGCCTGATAGCCAGTTTGGCAGCTCTTGGCTTTATCAGCCATTAGTCACTATTGGGAAAAATTCTCCAGAGCTGAGAGAGCAGAGGAAAAAGCTGACAACTCTATCATCACATGAAGAGTTTATTAAGGGATCTTATGAAGGAGGCATCTCTCCGGTGGTGGCAAGATGTCATGGATATCCTCCTCGCTGTATGGCAGGCTGAAGGGGTTATACAGGACAGGGCAGGATGGATAGGAGAACTGGGTTATTACCCATCCCAGAAAAGGGCAAATGCCTATTATGCTTTCCTATGTTGGAGTAACAGCCTATTCCAGGGACCAGCACAAACCAGCAGGCCATGGGACATGGGGGCAGGGTGATCAGACAGTCTCTGAGGGAGTTTGAGGGGGAGGGCAATCTCTGTTCTGTCCTGAATCTAGCTGGTAGGTCTGGCAGTGCTCAGACATCAGTCACCACATGGAATAATCTTTCCCCTACAGCCACCTGCTCCAGCTGAATTCAGTTGTCTTTGGTGACTCTCCATCTCTCATATATCATCAAACTAGAAAGACTCAAGTTGCATGTTTATCTCCATGCCTCTCAAACCCCAGCTAAAAAAATGTCAATAAAGAAATTTTTTGATGTTTATAAAATCACAGGGACAACTAGGAGACGAAGCAATAGATGTCAAGAGATAATAACAACTAACTTAACAAGGAGAAAAGCTGAACTATAAGTGCCTATAAATGGGGTTACAAACAGGAAACCAGCCACCTTGTTCATGCATGTGTGTACATGCACACACATACATACATACAATTAATTGGAGGTATCAGGTAGGAAGGAAGAAGGAAGTCCAAAACATTGAAATTTGTTGATAGACTATATAGAGAGCATTTGCTTTCCAAAGCTAGGTAAGCACCTAAGAATAAAACACCTGTAAATCTTACCTTGACCCTTGAAGACTCAAGAGAGCAAGTTATTGTGAGTACATGCATGGCACGACCATTACATCAAATGTGATTCTCCCTATCCCAGCCAAAGACCATATCAGGATGTGAGTCCCATGGACTGAATTGGACAAGTTTGCCTGGACCTTTGCAGCCTCACACACTGAGAAACAGCCCTCAGGGGAAGTTCTCAGTGATCCAGGTGAAACGTGCTAATCCATTATTCAGAAAGATGGAGACATCCAACTTAGGGCTCTTCTTTTGAGATTTATGTAGTAGCATAAGCATTTATCTCAGGATAGAGAGCAATGGCTACCATTTTGTACAATGAATTGAATTGGACCAAGATCTTGTAAAGAACCTGGCAGAACCCAGTTCTGCTTCCAGCTCCAGGATCCCTAAGCATTATAGTGACCACTGTGCAATGACCTTGCAGTGACCTTCTCCCCACAGCCCCTCTGAGGGCTTCTCTCAGGCAGCAAGGATGTCAGGAGGTTCTAGACTCCCTGAAAGACTGAAGCTTTGAGATAACTGGTCCTTAGAGGTAAATGTGATACCTCTTTGTGCTTAAGCCCTAGATAAGGCGAAGTATTTGCTCATGCCCTTCCTCCCATGTTTCTGGGGCTTTTAAACCACACCGAGCAGACTAAGGCTGCAGAAAAAGAACAACTGAGGGTCATTTTCTAAGCACCTCCTTCCACCATGGGGCCGCAAGGGCCTGACTCATGTGCAGGAAGCAGAGGAGAGCTCTCTTCCTCCATCGCTGTCCGCTTGCTGGGACTTAGATTCTCAGCATCCTCATCTATAAAATGACATGAAGAAAGTAGGAGTGTGTGTATATATGTGTGAGTTGTTAATTTTTCAGACTTAGAAAAAGTTGCAAATATGGTAAAAAAAAAAAAAATTCTATATTCCCCTTGATCCAGATTCCCCAAATACTACATCTAACATAACCACAGTATAATAATTAAAATTCAGGACATTGACATTGATACAACACTATTTTCTAACCTACAGGTCTATTCAAATTTCCCCAATTGTTCTTTTTCTGGTCAAGGATCCAGTCTAGGACCACACATTCTATTTAGTTGTCAAATTTCCTTATCTCCTTTCATTTTTAGGCCTTTTTTATTATTTTGTTACTATTGTTTTTATTTATCATCTTTATAATAATAATATTATTATTATTCTCCTGAAACCTTTAGTCTTATTATCAAATAAACTGGATTGTTTTAAAAAATTTTTTCTTCTAACATTTATATGCAATGAATTGAATCTTTCTCACTCTTTGCATAAGCGGTAATTAGGTAGTATTTTGCCAGCCAACTGAGAATGTTTGTATAACCTGATCTGAGCTTCTGGAAGCTAAGCTTCTGATGAAGTTTCCTGTGCCTTCTAGAACCTTTGAATCTAATTGCAGCAAAATATTGTGTGCATGCAGCCAGAGTTACGTAAAAATGATGGGATGGAAATGAACATCTCCCCTTAGCTGGCTGATCTCCAGCTGAGCTCATGGGTCCTAAATATAACTAGTCTTTACTCAGATAAATGTGTGCTATAGAGGGGTTGCGCCCTGCAGAGATGAAGTAAGGAAAGCACCCAAAAGGGGCAGAGTGTCCTGAAAACCAGCCTGGGGTCTGCTCCTCACACTCACCTCTTGGCCATGGGCTGTATCTGCCAGCAGAGAATGCTTTTTTTCTAATTAGCACAAAGGTGCTAGTGGCAGTCCTATTCAGCCTGCTGCACCTCATTTCAGTCAGAAGGCTGGTTACTTCAATAGCAGGAGACAGAGGAACAGCATAAATGATTCAGAGGAAATGTACCACCACCACTGAGAAGGCATCTCTAAGCATGGAGGCAGGTGTGGCCATCTGGAATGCCATCATTACACAGCATGGAGGCAGGTGTGGCCACCTGGAATGCAGGTGGCAAAGATGGAATTGGTCACACATGCAGCTCCTCAGCCAGCATGCCGTAACTGGCAGATCCACCCTCCTTCCTACCCTGCCCCAAGCCCTCAGACCCCTGATAACTGTTCTCACAGTAGCAAACAATATACTTAGTGCCCTTACTTGGAAAAATATAGAATTCTTTTTACCATATATAAAAAAAGAGTTCATTTTTTACCATAAAAGCAATAACTGCTCATTAAAAAAAAATGTAGAAATTAAGAAAAGTAAAGATGAAAACAAAAATAAATAATTATATGCACTCACTGCAGGGAAGCACTATTAATACTCGTTTGTGTTCTGTGTTCAGCTTTTTAATGAAACTCTTCTATATTATGGACTTTTTTTTAACATTACCATAATTATGTACTATCTTGCTTTTTAACTTTCTATTAAATCATAGATATTTTGATATTATTACACTCATGTATAACATCAATTTTATATAATTTCCACAATTTTAATGTCTGTGTACTATTCCATTGAATGATTGTGCTATGCGTTATAGTTGGACATTCATGGGGTCCTGAACTTTTACCATTAAAAATTACACTTAGGTCTATGGCCATGCCATCCCGAAAAATTACACTTAGGTCTATGGCCATGCCACCCTGTCTGATCTTGGAAGCTAAGCAAGGTCATTCCTAGTTAGTACTTGGATGGGAGACCACTTAGGAAGACCAGGTGCTGGAGGCATAAAAAATAAAAAATAAGGAATCGTAAGCTGACAAGGTCCTTGCAATCTGTGAGGTCAACCAAGGGTTGCCTCATCTAAAAATAATAAAATAAAAATTACACTTAGCCCCTTATTTAGGATTATTGTCTTAAGATAGAATCCCGAAAATGCTATTACTCGGTTAAAGACCATGAATATTTTGAGATTCTTGAGAACTATCCATTAGCTTTTACTATTCAGATTGCTTCATTCATTCATAAATTTATTTCTTTTTTTGTGTGTATAAATATTTCTTGAGTTCCTGGTACGCCCCAGAGGCTGTGCTGGAACTGGGTATTCGTTATAGGGGAAAGGTCACAATCCCTATGCCTATGCACATTGCAAATTTAGTAGAGGTAAAACTTTAGTTCAGTAATCAAACAAATGAATGTATAATTTAAAATGATGATACAGTCTATGAATAAAAATACAAGATACCCTGAGAAAGTACAACAGAGGCATCTAATTGAGATGGGAAGTAGATCAGGGAAAGCTTCTCTAAGGATATCACTTCACCTAAAATCCAATGATGAAGTAGGAGTTAGATAAACTAAGAGTGGAGCAAAGCATAGTACATGTAAATGACATAGCACATGCAAAGGCCCTGTGCAGAAACAGAGGTTAGAAAGTAGGGACCTGAAAGGAGACCACTACTGCCAGAGAAAAAGGAGCAGGAGGAACTGGAGCAAGATGAGGCTTGATAGGTAGATTTGGGACAAATAACATAAGAAATTGTAGTTTTAGTGTTAGTCCAGTGGGATCCTGGGAAGCCATTAAATGGGCTTAAGCAGGAAAACAACAATAAGATTCGTGTGTTCTGCATGGGCTCGGGGGCAGACTGGGGAGATAGTGGAGGATGACTAAATGGCATAGGGTTTCTTTTCAGAGAAATGAAAAAAAAAGTTATAAAATGAATTGTGATGATGGACGCACAACTCTGAAGATACTAAAAGCCTTTGAATTGTACACTTTAAATGAGTGAATTGTATGTTATGTGCAGTATATTTCAATAAAGCCGTTTATAAAATGTGAAGCTGGCTTCAAAGTGAAGAATGTGTTGTAGGTGGCAAAAGTGGGGTGAATAGATCAGTTTGTTATAGTCAGCTTGGGGTACGACTGATAGATTGTTCTAGGGTGGTGACCGCTGGGAAGGTTGCAGTGGACAGATTCTGGATATATTTTTGCGCTTACATTAATTTCTCAGATAGAGTGTAAACTTCTCAAGACTAGAGATTTCTATTCTTTTACTAAACGAACACACTCCCCCCAGCTTTATTGAGGTATAGTTGACAAATAAGATTGTAATATAAAGTTTATGATGTGATGATTTGATATACATATATATTGTGAAAGAATTCCCACCATCCAAGTCACACATCCATCATCATCACCTCGCATGGTTACCTTTTTCTGTGTGTGAGAACATTCACCTGCTCTCTATGTACATTCCAAGTATGCAGTACAGTGTTATTAGCTGTAGTCTCCATGCTGTACATTAGATCCTCAGAACTTATTCATCTTAGGACTGGCAGTTTATTCTTTTACCAGGCTCTCCCCATTTCTTCCCCATTCCCAGCCCCTGGCAACTACCATTCTACTGTTTCTTTGAGTATGACAATTTTTTTTTTTTGTATTCCACATATAAATGATATTACTGCAGTATTTATTTTTCTCTATCTAACTTATTTCACTTAGTGTAATGCCCTCTAGGGTAATCCATGTTGTTGCAATTGGAAGGATATTTTTCTTTTTTAAGGCTGATTAATATTCTATTGTGTGTGTATATACCACATTTTCTTTATCCATTTATCTATCGATGGACACTTAGGTTGTTTCCATATCTAGGCTATTGTGAATAATGCTGCAATAAACATGGGAGTACAGACACCTCTTTGAGAGAGTGATTTTCGTTTCCTTCAGATAAATACCCAGAAGTGAGATTGCTGAATCATATTGTAGTTTTATTTTTAATTTCTTGAGGAACCTCCAAACTTTTTTGTATAATAGCTGTACCAATTTACACCCCATCAATAGAGTAAATGTGTTCCCCTTTCCCTACATTCTAGCCGGCATTTGCTGCTTCTTGACTTTTTGATAATAGCTATTCCAGTAGGTGTGAGGCGACATACCACTGTGTTTTGATTTGCATTTCCCTGATGATTAGTGATGTTGAACATCCTTTCATGTACCTGTTGGACATTTGTACATCTTCTTTGGAAAAATATCTATTCAGGTCCTTTGTCCATTTTTTAATTGGGTTTCATAAACAAACAGTTCTTCTTACGAGCTCAAAAGCCTGAGATTGAAAATTTGCTAAAACAACGGGAGGACAAAAGAGAGATCAAGAGTGTACTTAGGAGGACCAGGGGAGTCCTGGGGCGGAGGGTGGTCAGGGAGATGCCATATTTTAATTTGAAGGATAAATAACATTTTAGCAAAAGAAATAATATGGACATGGAAAGTGGAGTGGGAGAGAACTGAATGATGGAGAGGGGTGGAAAGTTAAGAAAGCATTATGAAAAGCTGAAGGAAACAACACTGGTATCATTTGGCTGTGAGGGAGGCAGCAGACCACAAAAGTGATTGCAGATCAAAGTACCCAGGTTATTTACTAAAATACAGATTGTAGCAGAAACAAAGCTATGTGTTCACCAAACCATGCCATGTTCTTCTGGGACACTCAGGAATACTGCATTTTCCAGCAGCCCATGGTGGATTAATGGCAGGAATGTCCCTATTGGTTTATATCTTTATCTATGCCCATATGATAGCCCCTCCCACACTGACTCTGGACTCGATTGCTTGTTCTATCTGTTTCTTATTTCTTCTATAACAGAACACCACAACTTAGTGGCTTAAAGTGACATAAATTTATTATCTTACAGTTCTAGAGGCCAGTAGTTTGGAATGGGTTTTGCCAGCAAAGATCAAGTTGTTGGCAGACATGTTCCTCTCTGGGGGCTCAAGGAAATCATATATTTCCTTGCCTTTTCCAGTTTCTGAATGATGTCTGGATTTCTTGGCTTATGTCTCCTTCCATTTATAAAGCCAATAATGGCTAGTCAAGTCTTTCTCACGATGTCATCTCTCTTATTTTAACTCTTCTGTCTCCCTTTTTTCCATTTAAAGAAGCTTGTAATTACATTGGGCCCATGATAATTTCTTCATGCTAAGGTCAGTTGACTAGCATTCTTAATTCCCCCTTGCCATGTAACACAATACTTTAATATACTTCAGGAATTGAGATGTGAACATTGTTAGGGAGTCATTATTCTGCCTACCACAGTCTGGGTAGGCAGTCATTATTCTGCCTACCACAGCCTCCAAAGAGTCAAATACCACATATTAAATACATTCACCCCATCTCAAGATCCCTAAAGTACTCAAGCCATTATACCTGCTTGGCAAATGAGCCAGCTGCAAACATGAAGAAGCAGAGATTTGAAAGGCATTTGCGCACTGGGACTTGCTTTCTTGCTGTTCTCAGAAATTTGAGCTGCCACAGAACAAGCCTGTGCTAGCCTGCTGGATGAGGAGAGATTCATGCCACGTTATTCCTGTTCCATTCAACAGCGTCAACCACCAGAAGAAGAATCTAATGAAAAGATGTTTGAGTCAGCCCTGTGAAGTCTAGCATCATTTACAGAATTGTAAACTAACCACCTGAGCTAAGCTTTGAGGTGATTTGTTATATAGCAACGCATGGTTAATATATCCTCTCACACCTACATGAGCTCATGTGACCAGTTTTTACCAAAGGAATATGGACAAGTATGTTGTACTTTCAGGCCTGGCCCCTAAAATTTTCTGCAAACCTATCTACTTGCTCTCTCTTGGCCAGTAAGGAGACTCTGGAAGACTGTGGACAAATGAATAGAGGAAGCATGAGTCCTGTTACTACTTAAAGGACAACTGTCCAGAGATCCACCCAACTAGGAATATCCTCACTGAACTTTGAGTGAATGAAGTGATCATGTGCTGGGGTGAGTTTTACATTAATTCACTGAAATATTGTTTATTGTTTTTTGTCATAGCAACTAGCATTATTGACTCTAATGCTTGGTTTTTGCTATCTAATAATTGGTACTAGGTAAACTGATATATACCATGCTTAATCTGATAAGATATCAAATCCATAGACTAGATAGTAGGGAAGGATATATGTTGAGAAAGAGGTGAATTGGGGGACAGAATATGAACAATTTCTTATTCCTGCTCAGGCATTTATTCATAGTGTTTTAAGCCATAAAAAGGCAATAGTCATTTTCAGTAGGAGAATGACAAGATGAACTATAACTGTTAAGTACTTTTTTCCTCTCTCTCTTCTCACACTTTGTTACCTAACATCACACTGTAATCACTGTCAGTGTTTAGCAAATAACCATTTAGAGTAAGGCAGGAAGGAGCCATGTGAAATGGTGTTATCAATATCAGTATCTGCTATTCTTAGCAGTTGCATGATTTTCATTCTTTATTAATTGCACCCATTGCTTTTAGTTATGGTACCAGAAATACTTACCTGAATTTAGTTTAATGTTTGTAGCTATGCTTTGCACCCTTTTAATCTTCTTCAAGGGACACACCAGTTCTGTCCTCATCTTCCTGTGGAAGAATTCCCTGAAATAAATCCAGACTGTGAAATGCACCTCTATTGATTTCTGTAGAATTCAATCAGCAGAAAGCCAGTCAAGGTCTATGTGAAGTTTGCATGTTCTCAAGGTCTCATCTTCCTTTCATAACAAGAAACATATCATCTTTTAAAGATAAGCTATTAAAAATTTAAGGTTCAGAGGTCTTTGGAGTGCCAGAAATCTTTGCATTCTCTATCCTCTCATCCTTATTGTAAATTTCTGTGCCTGATTCATCACATTCAATGAAAAATCAGTTATGCGGCCCTCTTACCCACTCTAAATTTTCTTTGTACCCAACTTCCTTTGCCCTTTCTTCTTCATGGTTATTCAGTCTTGTTGAAATAGTAAACTCCAGACTGTTTACAGTATATTTATTGTATCATTCAGTTAAAGAGAAGGATTTCAAGGTAAGCACTTTTATTTTACAGGGTCTTCCCATGTTGTCTAGGACCAAGAAATTAGTAGATTGACCCTTCATTAACATTTTTGCTCTTATATTAATGATAATTAACCAATGGTTGCCATCTTTATTAAAGGATGTTAATGAATAAAAAATATTATCAGGAAACAATAATTAACCTTGAGTATAAAAGTATTAACCAGAAGCAATCAATCACTTTCTCAGGCTTAGTAAACACTTAGAAGGTATTAACTGTCCCTAAAGGAGTAATTAGAGAACTTAGCTGTTCTGTTTCAAACACAAAACAAAGGGTCAAACACAGGGTGTAAGTCTGGTAATTGTGGATGAATATTAGCCACATGGTTGACATTGGGTGTTGCACTCACAGAGCCAGATGCTTTCCAATAGGTGAATCTACAACATCTCCAAGCATCCACTTCTCAAAAAGATAAATTAGGGAATAACACCACCTGCCACAAACTGCCTAATCATTCCCTATTTGGGCTGATTATTTTATATTTTATTTGTACTGTAATAACAATAATAGTAACAATTTATTACACATTTTGCAAAATTGCTTTCCAAATAGGTGATAAATATGTGCACTGTTATCAGAAGTGTACTATTATACAGATTTTATTCCACTCTGGTACATATTATCATGTTTTTCACAGCTATATTGAGGAATAATTGACATATAATAAACTGCATACATTTAATGTGTACAATTTGATAAGTTTTGACATGTGTCTAGATCTATGAAGCAATCACCACAATTGACATAGAGAACATCTCTATCACCCTTAAAATTTCCTGTGTCTCTTTGTAATTCCTCATTCCCAAATCCCTGACTCCTTGCAGGCAACCACTGACCTTTTTATCACTATAAATTAGCTTTGATTTTTTTTTTTGAATTTTAAATAAATGAAAACATACAGTATAGTTTGTTCATTATAATTATTTTGAGATTCTTGCATTTTACAGAGGCATTAATAGTTCCTTTTATTACTGAGAGTATTCCATTATATGGATAAATCACAGCTCGTGTATCCATTCATCTGATGTTGGACATTTGGGTTAACTAGAATTTTTGGCTATTACAAATAAAGCTGTTATAAATATTTGCATACAAATCTTTGTATGGTCATATGGTTTTATTTCTCTTGGGTAAATATCTATGGATCATATGGCATGAGTATTTTTAATTTTTTCAGATACTGCCAAACTGCTTTCCAGAGAGGTTTTACCATTTTATGTTCCAAGCGGAAGTTTATGAGAGTCTCAGAGTCTTGTGAAGTTGAATATAAAATATTATGTTTATTTATAAGCACTTGTTTCTCTTAGGAGAAGGTCCATAGCCTAAATATTCACAGCCAATATATTTCCAATGTGATGTTTTTATTTTAGTTATTTTCTATTTATCTTTTGCCATTGCTTAATAACTATACATTTGGTTCTAATTTAAGAAAAAAGCAATTATTTATTTCTAATTTGTTCTACTTCATGAAATAATATATTTTGTGGAGAAAATTTTTTTCCTGTCCTCATATCTTTCACACTGAGTTGTCATGATACAGAATTCTTCCAAAAGCCTCAGTTACATTTTCTTTCTGGGTGCTAATTATCATAACTTAACTTTTTTTTTTTCCTATCCTCATGCTTTTTCAAGCTACTTTGAAAACTTATCCCCACTCTCTGGACTGATCCTAAACCTGGACATGCTTCTCTCAGACCAAGAAAAACAAGACCAACAGAGGGATAACTCCAAATTCCTGAGTTTTCAATCTGAGCAGTTGAGTATATTCATACCTGCTAGACAAGGCAAAGTGAGAGTCAGCAGGGAAGGTGGTTGGACCGAAAGAGGCCTTCTCTGGTTTTGAGGCAGGTAACAACTTTTGTTAGCTGCCGCTAAATATATTTTTTGTTTGTTTGTTTCTTAACTTTGGACAGGGGTGAAGGTTGGGGTATTTAGTAGTATTCTATGGGATTTTGCCATTTTCTCATAATGAGAAAGTGAGAAAGATGTGTGTGTGTGTGTGTGTGTGTGAGTGTGAGTGTGTGTGTCTGAGAGAGAGAGAGAGAAAGAGAGAGAGTTTCTGACTTACAATATTTAGATTACAATTTTTTGACTTTACTATGGTGTAAAAGTGATATGCCTTCAATAGAAACTGTACTTTAAATTTTGATCTTGTCCCAGGCTAGCAATACGTGGTATGATACTTTCTCATGATGGTGGGCTGTGCAGTGAGCCACAGCTCCCAATCAGCCATGCAATCATGAGGGTAAACAACAGATACTCTACAGTGCACTGTGTTCCAGCGTTTTTTGGATATTGTGTTCTTAGCATGTTTAAGGCAGGCTTGGTGTATTAAATACATTTTTAACTTGTGATATTTTGAATTTATGATGAGTTTATCAGGACATAACCCCATCATAAGTCAAAGAGTGATT
>NW_011888909.1:878567-890543 GCF_000151845.1 Pteropus vampyrus
GTGTGTGTGTGTGTGTGTGTGTGTGTGTGTCTGTGTGTGTGTATCAAACTGATCCCAAGTAGAAGTAGTTTTATATTCTGATCCAATAGCAATATCACTCTTTGAAGATATGTGTGCATTCATCAATTTGATAGGGCTGCTAAAATAAATAGGATGGTGTGCATTAGGTCTTGAAACTATTTCTTCTGAAGACTTGAGGGAGCTTTGAGAGATTTTCAAAAAAATACTGTCTGTGGAAGAGCCATTGAGATCAGTTATTCCATAGTACTACTAATTTTACCACTTTGGAAAAGAGTTGGTCATTAGCAACTAATCATGAATATACTCATACCCTATTCCACAGAAATGTGTTTGCATGTACTAAAAGATGTGTATAAGGATGTTCATAGCTGCTTTTTAGGTCAAAGCCCCAAACTGTAAACAATCTAAATGTCTATCAACATCAGAATGAATATATCAATCATGGACTATTTATACATGAGAATTCCACATGGCAATGAAAATAAAGTGTTTCTATATGTAGCAACACAGATGAATCTTACAAATATCATGTTGAACAAAATAAGCCAGATGCAAAAAATATGTGGTATAGGACTCTTTAACATGAAGTTCAAGAAATAGGAAAACTAACCTATTATGTTTGTGTGTGCATGATTATGTGATAAAACTATAAAGAAAAGCAAGAAAGTTGTTAGGATATTGGATACCATAGATAGAATAGTGGTTACTTTCCTGGAGGAAAGAAAGAATAGAGGTTGGACAGGGTTCAAAGGAGGTTTCTGAGGTGCTGAGTACTGGATTGTGCTTATGAATATTTTGCATTTTAACAAATCATTGGTATACAGTTTTGTTTTTTATAGTTTTCCATGCAAAGTCTATGTTTAATAAATTTATTAAAATAAAGGATAAATAAATATATCCTCCAGCCACTGTCCATGCAAGTTGATCTGGAAATTTGTCCATCTCAAAATTCCTTTTAAGATGATGATTTGACATCCCGCCCATACACTCTTGTTTCTCCAGGTGCTTCATCCTTGGTTTATTTCCTCCTACACAGGAGCCAATGGCTTCTAGCAGCTGTAGCTAGAAGGTAGGTAGGCCTCCTTGGCTTGGGTGGGGGTCATCTAAAGATATCACTGGAGCTATAGTCTCACCCTCCCCATGCTCCTAATTCTCAGAGACTGGACATTCAGCTACCATCAATTAGCTTAATATCCCCCTGGGAGTCAGCCTGAGAGGCAGTGTGCATGCCCTTTTCTTCAAAAAAGCCCTTTCTCCATTTTGCCAACTTTCTTTTATTTCAGACTTCAGATATCTCTTCTTTAGATGCCATAAAGGCAAAAAATTTGGAGTGGCATAAGGTAGAGAGAAGAAATCCTTACTACACTGATTAACTGACTTTAAATTAAAAATAGCAAACCACTGTCCTCAAAGTAAACTTACCTAGATATGTCTTATTCTTAAAAAAAAAAAAAAAAAAAGAATCATTGACCATTTTCTCAAAGGACACACTAATTAAAAGTGATTTGATGATACGAAGGGAACAAATGTTTATTGATTTCCTATTGTGTGTCAGACATTGTGTTAAGCTCTTGTGTAATTCCACCTTATGGAGTACATACTATTACCTCCAGTTTATAGGTGAAGTAACTGAGGCCCATGAAGCATCACTGACTTGCCCTTGCTCACTCAGATAGTGATTGAGAGACTAGGATTTGAAACTCTGCTGGGCTTGGCTCCAAAACAGAGACTTTCCACATCATTACAGTGTAGAGCTTCTGGACAGGATGATATATGCAGCAGACCTGGCAAAATAAATATGTTACACTGTAAACATCAGACGAGTTAGATATTTGTCAAAGTAAATGAATTTTAATGCAAGGTGGGACAGGAGAGATCTTCCTGCCTCTATACTACCCTTGAGTGAACAAAGTAATTATTGGCGGAGGCAAAATCATGGTGTCTGGATAACTCATTAGCTCTTATTTGTTTAAAGTCTGATGGTGTATGACAAAAGGATTTGTTCCAGATGTCAAAGCAGCACAATAAGGTTTAACAGCCTGTGCATTAGGAAAGCTTCACTGCAGGAAGTCACAGGAGGTCACTGAGGCAGAGAGACTGGTCAAAGCATGTTCAACATTACAAAAAGTCCCTACCTCTACTCCAGGAAAGTCACCACTTTCTGTCTCACCTCATTCATAAATTCTTTACCCACAACTCTGGACATTAATGCCTTTTCCATTTTCTGAACTTAGGGTATTTGAAAGGTTTATTTAGATAAATTTCTTTTGGGATTTGGTGCTGGAAAACATTTTACCTGAAAAAAAAATATATAGTATTATTATATTATGTATATTTACGTAATCCAAACTATTCAGTTCAACACGTTTTGTTTTTTTTTCTTTGCTTGTCAGGAAACTCAGAGCTCAATTTCTTACTCAAATGCAGAGTTCTGCTTAGCCTAACTTCTGCCCACTCTGTTATATGCCTTGTTTCATCGCATTTAAATGGTCCTCTATTATCTGTATGAGTCTTTATCCACTTTACTCTGCTTTCATTTTTTCCTTAGCAATGATTACCACCTGGCATATCATTTATTTATAAATTAGTTTATTATCTATCTCCTAACAGGAAGAATATAAACTTCATGACAATACAGACATTATCTATTCTGTTCACTGCTGTATCCTTGAAGCCTAGAACAATGCCTTAAAGACTATAGGCTTTCAAGAAATATTTTGGAGAATTGAATAAGAAGAATAATAAGAAGAAGAATGGAATAATAATAAGAAGTTCCATTAAAAGAATGTGAGGTGGAACTGATCATCAACCTCACTTTCATGGGTTTTAGAGAAGGAAGGAAAGTCAAGACTTGAGGAGTCCTTGAGCAATCATGATCTTTGCTTTTCCATCTATCTATCATTAACACATTGAACCTACCCACATACTTTGTCTGTGGCTACAGAGTGAAGCCAATCTAGCTCTACCTGTTACAGTTGCTCATGTCCTTGTCCCTTGCACTCACCCTAACTGGTTCCCTCTTCATTTTAATTTGAGCCTTTTAACTTCCCCCAGTTCTCCTTTGAAATTTACATCCTTTCAACTTGTTGATTTGGTTTCCTTGCTGGGGGCCCTATTCCCTATGAAGACTTTTGGGAATAAATTGCCTTGACCATGCCTGCTCTTAAATGTTACTTGTAAGCCCCGAGAATCTTAGCCTCTGAGAAGGGTGGGCTGGTGTAAGGGCAACACTTACAACACCTTGGACACGGAGCCCCACCCAAAAAGTCCCTGGTAGTCCAAACTCTCAAGTCTCCTCTCTTTCTCTGTCTGGTTACAGGGTGGATAGAGAAGGCCCTTTCTAGCTATTAAAGTTTTCTTGGTTTTGCTCCTTACAGTGTCACCCATTCCTAACTAGCTTTATGACTTGATTGTATGACTTCTTTCTTTTAATTCTGATTTCTCCATCATTTCCCTAATTTTGCCCAAGTGAGGAGGGATATTTTATTAATTATGTTCTCAGTTGATTAATAACTCCCAAGGGAAGCCTAATTCTTTCATAAATAGTTACCTATATCAAAGAAATAGGGGCAAGTCCCCACAGGAATGAGCAATCTCTTGCGATCTACTTTATTTATTGTTTTCTGCTACTGACAGAAAACAGAACCCCAACCCTCCTCTTCTCTAGGGCAGGCACATGGTTCAGCCATCCTTTGCAAACCACTCATTATCACCTATCTGAGAAGATTCAACAGGTCCTCTTTAAAGTGTTACCTAACAAAAAGAGTGTGTCCATGTGGCACTAGCAGAGCCAAACACTAAACACTGAGAACTGCGGTAAAGAAATTAGAGTCACTTTATTTGCAGAGAGCTAAACAAGGAGAATGGGAAAACTATAGCTCAAAAGCCAGAACTCCCCAATCCAGGGTTCGGGGCGGCGGGGGGCTAAGGGATTAGGGGGAACAAGTACAAGGAAGTGTTTGCAGAGCAAGTTTTAATTAGAAGAACTTGGAGTTTGGCCTTTTACGGTAAGGGACTTCAACACCGGATCTTCCTGGACAAGTGACCCTTTGTTCTTGAAAGAGTTCTGGTGAGGCTTTGGTTCCTGGTGCAGCTGGAGGTCAAAACTCTCCCCTTGCACATGCTTTGTTAGAATGTCTTGCAGTCTCAGTCTGTTGTCTCTGAAAAGCAACTTAGTGTCTTGTTAAACAGGACAGTACTATTTTGAACTGGTTCTGCTGTTACAAAAATAGCAGTGAAAACTATCTGCTCCAACGTTCCACAGTTTCAAGGTGGGTTTGATCAATAGAATGCCTTACTAATAATAAATACAAAATATTGCTCTTAGCATGTGGCACACACAGGCATTGCTTCTTTATTCTTTTATGCTTCACTTTCCCATCTGTGAGTGCTATCTTCCTGACAAGAATGATTGTGAGATTCTTAAAGACTGAAAATATTTGTTACACTTGTTCTGTTTTCTCAAAGAACCTAGAACAGTGCCTCTCACTCAGAAAGTGGTCAGTAAATATTTGTAGCTGGGAATAGATATTAGCTCTTAGATTTGTTAATTATCTTTTTGGATCTGGCACCAACACACACACACACACACACACACACACACACACACACACACACACACAGAGGAATGGGGCAAACACAACTTGTAGTCAACCCAACATACTGAAGGATTCAATGGCTTTCAGAATCAGTCTTCTTGAAGCTGCCTGCGTTATGTGCCTTCCCAGCCCAGGCGTTCACTGATAAAAGACATTGCCCTCCAGCTAGGGGTTGCTATAGGTAACTATTTATCGTTGAAATCTGAAGTGGTTTGTGTAGCTGATGTCCAGCCTGTTTCCATCAGATCAGATACAGGTGTTTCTCACCCTTTATAGCCTTTCTATTTTCTCTTATGATATTTCTCCTCTTCTCATCAACAGCTCTCCAAGCCCAGCTATCTGAACTTGACTATTGCAAAGTTTTCTTCTCTGTCTTTGGGGGTCTTTGTTTTGTTTTAATCAGTTTGAACTTCCTTTGTCCAAGGCCAACCCTCCTGACTCTTCATCCCCTTCCCTCAACTGCTTTTCCTCAACTCCTTTCTTTGTCTAATGTTGTCTATTGCTCAGCTAGGTCAGGCTAAGTGCTATAGCAAACAAGCCCCAGAAGTCAGTGGCTTAAACCCATATGTGCTTATTTCTTACCCAGATTGCAGACCAATATGGGTGAGTGAGGTCATTCTGGGACCCAGATTCTTCCATGCCCTAGGGCCCCAGAGTTCGTCGGTGTACATTCTGCAGTTGACCAAACATGAGAAGAGAGAGGCAGAGTATCATGCAATGTGCATCACATTGTTTATGTTGCATTGTCCGGAACTCAGCCACAGGCTCCTCCCTGTGTGCCCAGGAGGAAAAGGAAAAGTGGATAAAAGCAGTCTCTGTACCACCAATGTCACAAGACACATTGAACAGTAGTTTATATTGCTTTTGTAAATTGTAGGATTATTTCAGGCCTGAGGAAATAATGGGGTCTGTTTAATATTTGGAAGTCAATAATCCCATCATTGTTTGATTAGCAGGGATTGACCAGAAGATCTAAGTCTTTTTATAATAATCATAGTTAATACTCTGTGCCAAGCACTGTTCTAGGCACTTTACATTTTATTTACTCCTTACAATGTCTCTATGAGATTGGTATTACTATTGTCCTCAACTTACAGATGAGCGAACCAAGGAAGAAAGAAGTTAGGTAACTTTTCCAAGGTCACACAGCTAATAAATAGCTGAGCTGGGATTTGAACCCAAGCAGTCTGATTCTAGGATCTATAGATTTCACAACTATGGTATTCTCCCCTAAAATGGGACAGGGTCAGCCAGACCTTCTCTTTGATTCTGAAAGGTGTGAAGAAAAGTGAGTACCCTATTCTTTCATATTCCATAAGCATAGAGATGAGCTAAAACTTTACAGTTCACATGTACACGGTGCCTGTCCTCCTCCTACTTCTTAGTCTCTTTCTTATACAAATGGTCACAAATGACACAAACTACTTAGCAGTTTTCCTTCTAATTTTATCTGTTTGTCCCACTGGCTATACAGGAAAAATCAGACTACTTTCCCTTTCACTTTCTCTCCTCCCTCCCCATACCAGCTTTTCAACAATTAAAGAGATTTAATGAACACCTACTAGATGCCAGACACTTTTCTAGGTGCCAAAGACTGGAGGAGACAGAGGAGATATGACAACTATGCCTGTTTCTAATGGCATCCTGGATCATAATGGAAAAGAGACATAGCAGAACACTAAACCCAACAGATCAAATACTAGATATCTAAGTATTTAGTATGGTGCCAGCTGGTTGATGATGCCACAAAGAAAATAGGAACAACAGTGGTCAGGGACATCTCTTGAGGACATTAGGGCAAGACGTGGATGACTCAAGAGAACATATCATTTCAAAATGTGAAGTGGGAACATTCCAGGAGGAATGAATTGCATGTTCAAAGACTCAGAGTCCTTTTGTCTTTTGACAATTACGCCATTTTTACACTTATATTCTTCCTTTCAAAAATAACTTTTAAAATAATTACAAACTTACAGAAGAGTTACAAGTACAGCTGAGAGAACTCCCTTATCCTCTTCACTCATATATTTCCCAGCTGTTAACACTGAATTGTATTGTTCCATATTGCCCTCCTTTGCTCTCGCTTGTTCCATATTGCCCTCCTTTGCTCTCGCTTGCTCCTTCCTTCCCTCCCTCCCTCCCCTGCCACACACACGTGCATGTACACCTCTTTTCTTTCACCATTTGAGAGCAAGCTGTAGCATGACATCCTTTATTTACAAATATTTTAGTACATATTATCTAAAACAAAGATACTCCTTCACATAACCACCATACGATTCTCTGAGTCAACATTTTTAGTGCTACCTACAATCCAATCCATAGATGCCATTCAAATTTTGCTGTCTCTACTGTGTCTCTTTTTCCTTTATGGTCAAAGAAGCCATCCAGGAACATGCATTGTATTTAGCTGTGGTCTCTGCTAGTCCCCTTCAACCTGGAACAGCTTGTTATCTGCCCTGTCTCTCAGTCCTCAACAACTTAAAAGAGTATAAGCCTCACATGCTATTGGATGACCTTCAGTGTGGGTCTATCTGATGTCTCTCCAGGACCAGATCCAGGTCATGCATTCCTAGTAGGGATATCACAGGAATCATACTCATTTCTCAGCACATCACATTAGAGGTACAAGATGTCAACCCATACTACCCACCACTGGTGATAGTGACCTTGATCACCTGGTCTTGCTAATTTATGCCAGGTTTCTTCACTATAATGACATTTTCCCTTTTGTAACTGGTTATTATTTTGTGAGGGTATATTGCGAGATCATTCCACTATTATGTCCTTCATCAAACCACCACCCACCCACTCTGGCATGCCTGAATCAATCAATGCCTGCTTGAATCAGTAACCAGAGATCCTCTATATCCAATAACCCCTGTGATGGCTGTCCAATGGTGGTTTTCTGTTTCCCTTATCCCTTTTATACTTATTCATTTGAATTTTACTATAAGGTAGAACTTTTTTTTGTTCATTTGTTTTTGTACCTCAGTATGGACCGAGAAACTCTTATTTTATTATTATAATTTGTAATACACACTGTTTGAAATCACATTTTTTTTAAAGCTTAGTCTCACAGTTAGATTAATTCAGTGCTTACAGCCAATCTGTTTACTATAGTGTTACTGTTCATTTCTTGGTTGGCTGAAGTTTATCATCTAGTGTTTATTAACAAGGCTCTATGGGATTATATTCTCTAAGTTTTTACACACTTTAAAATGTTTTTTCCCCTTTAACAGCTTTATTGAGTTATAATTCACATACCATACAATTCACTCATTTAAGTTGTACAATTCAATAGTTTTTAGTATATTCAGAGTTGTGCAACTATTACCACAATTTTAGAACAATTTTATCACTCTGAAAGGGAATCTGGTACCCATTAGTAGTCACTCTCCATTTTCCTCACCTTCCCCCCTAGCCTGAGGTGACAACTAATGTCCTTTCTATCTATACAGAGTTGCCTAATCTGGACATTTCACATAAATGAAATCATACAATATGTGGTCCTTTGTGATGATTTCTTTCACTTAGTATAATGTTTTCAAGATTTATCCATGTTGTAGCATGTATCAGTACTTCATTCCTTTTTAATGTTGAATAACATTCCATTGTATGTATATACCACATTTTATTTATCCATTCATCAGTTGATGGACTTTTGACTTGTTCCACTTTGGGCTGTTAAGAATAATCCTGCTGTGAACATTCTTGTACAAATTTTTGCATGGACATACATTTTCATTTCTCTTTGACATATACATAGGAGTGGAATTGCTGGGTCATATGGTAATTCCATGTTTAACATTTTGAGGAAATACCAAGCTGTTTTCCACAGCAGCTGCCCCAGTTACATTCCCACCAGCAAGCACAAGAATTTCTATTTCTCCACATCCTCACCAACACTTACTATCTATCATTTTTTTAGTATAGCTATCTTAGTGGCTATGAAGTGATATCTCACTAGGGTTCTAATTTGTATTTCCCTGATGGCTAATGATGTTGAGTGGCATTTTTTGTGCTCATTGTCTATTTCTTTATTTTCTGTAAAGAATATCTATTCAAATCCTTTTAAATTGAGTTATTCATCTTTTATTATTGTGTTGTGAGAGTTCTTTATGGATTCTAGATATAATTCCTTTGTTAGATATATGATTTAGAAAACTTTTCTTCCACTTGTAGGCTGTCCTTTTACTCTCTTTATGGTGTCATTTGAAACACAAATAATTTTAATTTGGATGAAGTTCAATTTATTTTTCTTTTTGTTGCTTGTGTTTTTGCATCATATTAAGAAATTATTGCCCAATCTAAGTCCACTAAGATTTAATTTTATGTTTTCTTTTAAGAGTTTTATAATTTTAACTATTATATTTAAGGTTTTGATCCATTTGGAGTTAATATTTGTACATGCTATGAATTAGAAGTCCAACATCATTTTTTTTCCATGTTGATATCCTATTTCCCCAGAATCATTTGTTCAAAAGACTACTCTTTCTGCTATTAAATTGTTTTGATACCCTTGTCAAAAATCAATGGAATGTAAATGTGGAGGTATATTTCTAGATTCTCAATTATTTTCTATTGCTTTATATGTCTATCCTTATGCCAGGACTAAAATAATTTTTCCCCCTTTATACCTTAACAAAAGTTATGCTGGGTATAAAGTGATTGGGTCACCATTTCTCACTTTGAAGATTTGAAGAGTTTAGCTTCACTATCTCCAGCACAAAATAACGGAGAAGGTTGAGAAACATCCAGTGATTTTTATCCTTCAAGCCAACTTAATATTCCCAAAGGATTGTTTCTTTATATATAATGCTCACTGTTTCTTAGAGTATATCTTGGTGCTAATATCAGTTCCATATCAGTTTTTCTTGAGGCTATGATGTGTTTTCACTATGTGGATTTGATTTTTATTTTATGGAAAGCATTTTTGACTAACTCTTAAAACGTAATTTTTTATTTTATTATTTTAGTCTATTTTGGGGGCATAACAATTATGACAAGTTGGAGCTTTTAAAATTTTATTCTCTTTATAGATATGTAGATAATAGAAGATAGATAGCTAGAGAGAAAGATGATAGAAAGATAGATGATAGACAAATATAGATATTATATATATGCATTTATAGAATATATGTATATACTTTATGTACTTTATTGCAGAAATGAACATAAAAGAGGAAATAAAAAGTTGCTATTTTTAACCCTTTCCTTCATAATAATTACTGTGCTTTCAACTATATTAATTCTTCTTTGTCTTCTTTTTAATATAGCTTATATTTCTCAGAAGCTTTGCATTTCTTTTCTACTTTCTTCTTGTATGCTTTTTTTCTGCCAGTTTATGTTTCATTTCATTTTGTTGTGTCATTTATCTGTGCTTATATTTCTGCCTTAATCTTTATTTTTCAAAATTCTTCATTAAAAGTTCTTTAATGAATGAAACTATGATGACACTATTCTTCTGTTCAAAGACCATCATTTCCTCTATGCATTTCTCATTTCCATTTTCTCCTACTTTTTTCCTCCTTCTTTGTTGTATAGGTTCAGTATAATTCTCATCTTGGTCCCTTTTATATTATACTTTGTCTTTGACTAAAGAGATTTTTTTCTGAGCATACAATGTGTATAAGAATTCTGTGTTGGGAAAGGCAGAATTATTGGGGTCAGAAGTAGTTCCCCTTGCTGTCCTGTGAAGTTGCCCAGGACTCTTTGGTGTCCATGTGAGCAGGCCAACAGAAACATGCTCCCACTGCAAACCCTCTCACTCACTCTGTCTACTGATTGCTTCCTACAGCTAGGACGCACCTGTTCCAGTGCTGTTAACTTTTAAGTGTTCACAAGCATATACAGGAAGGGAGTCTAATGAAATAGTATCTGTGGCTCTTTCTGAGATGTACCATGTGATGCTTTTATTTTATTCTTTATACTTTTCTATAGTTTCATTTTTAACAAAAATGTGTATTATTTCTATAATCATAAATCAATGCATTTTATTAAAAAGTGGGAGGCTCACATGGTTCCAGTAGAGTGAAAGGCAGACTTGGGTGAGTGGGAAAGCTGGATTTATAAGCTGGTACCTCTAAAGTGTCCCAGACTAATAACTAATAACAGGTCAATTGAGGGGGCCATAGGGCTCAGACCTGGCAAGGCAAAATAGGCTACTACAGTTAAACAAATCATCAGGTTAAGCAGGAAAAAAGAAATACCTGAAGCCAGGCTGGACAGAGGGAAAATCCTATACATTCCAATTATATGATAATCATTACAGTTCCTATGTAAGAGGAAACTGAAACTCTGAGAAGTTAGGTAAATTGCCCAGAGTCTTTCCACTGGGCCGATTAATTCCTGCTTTTCCAATTCCACCTCCCAAGGCCTTTCTTCTCCTTCCTGCCTACTTATTAGCTCTCCAGCTGGGTGACTCAGTGCATGGTGATGCTATTAGCCAAGAGAGGGGCTGCCGGGGAGGAAAGAGGAGGCGGCTTGCAGGGAGAGATAATGAGCTCTGTTTTGGACATGATGAGTTATTGTGAGTGTAGTACTCACAGCTCCACTGTTGGAATAACATGGAGGCAGAAGCATCATTTTATGCAAAAGCCCACTGCTCCTGTCACTTCACTCTTGTCAGTCAAAGGAGGAAAGAAAATAATGTTTCTAGAACCCTGCTGGTGGCTGTCTTTCTCCCAGAATGAAAGCACATAGTACAGATGACACTGGGATCTCAAGGAGATGCGGCTCTGACAGTACCTGCTCTGAGTCATCCATGGGCCAAATAGTATCAGAATCACATCTTGGCATCAGAATTATTTCTCAGCATCTGTCCTCCTCTGGGCTCCTGGATGGAGCATTCTGGACACCTTGAGGGTGAAGTTGGGTGGGGGAGCAGTGACAGCTGAAATGAACAATCCTGGAATTTCATGGATTCACCTTCCCATTGTGGTCCTCAGGAGAATTTTACCAAGGCCAGGTTTCCTCCTTAAACTGACAAACACAGCATCCAGAACCATTCCCTGCCTTTATGCATAGACCAGTTTGCCAAGACTAATGCTGAGGGTTCCAACAACAGAAGTATGTCAGCCAAACTAACACAACCTGTGTGTGATAAACCTTTTGCAAAAGAGGCAATTGTTGAATTTCAAGCCTATTTTTAAAGTGTGCCTGTGAAGAAAACAATGGTAGTATACTTCTTTATTTCTGGTTGAGATAGGATCATAAGCCTGTGTCCTGTAAATTTTTTTTCTGTTTTTGTATCAGATTTGGATTCAAATTCAGACTCTGCCACTTGTTGGTTCCATGCCTTTGGATAAGTAATTTAGTCTCTAAATCTCACTTTTCTCATAGTAAAATGGGCATA
>NW_011888909.1:891453-907741 GCF_000151845.1 Pteropus vampyrus
TATAATTCTCATCTTGGTCCCTTTTATATTATACTTTGTCTTTGACTAAAGAGATTTTTTTCTGAGCATACAATGTGTATAAGAATTCTGTGTTGGGAAAGGCAGAATTATTGGGGTCAGAAGTAGTTCCCCTTGCTGTCCTGTGAAGTTGCCCAGGACTCTTTGGTGTCCATGTGAGCAGGCCAACAGAAACATGCTCCCACTGCAAACCCTCTCACTCACTCTGTCTACTGATTGCTTCCTACAGCTAGGACGCACCTGTTCCAGTGCTGTTAACTTTTAAGTGTTCACAAGCATATACAGGAAGGGAGTCTAATGAAATAGTATCTGTGGCTCTTTCTGAGATGTACCATGTGATGCTTTTATTTTGTTCTTTATACTTTTCTATAGTTTCATTTTTAACAAAAATGTGTATTATTTCTATAATCATAAATCAATGCATTTTATTAAAAAGTGGGAGGCTCACATGGTTCCAGTAGAGTGAAAGGCAGACTTGGGTGAGTGGGAAAGCTGGATTTATAAGCTGGTACCTCTAAAGTGTCCCAGACTAATAACTAATAACAGGTCAATTGAGGGGGCCATAGGGCTCAGACCTGGCAAGGCAAAATAGGCTACTACAGTTAAACAAATCATCAGGTTAAGCAGGAAAAAAGAAATACCTGAAGCCAGGCTGGACAGAGGGAAAATCCTATACATTCCAATTATATGATAATCATTACAGTTCCTATGTAAGAGGAAACTGAAACTCTGAGAAGTTAGGTAAATTGCCCAGAGTCTTTCCACTGGGCCGATTAATTCCTGCTTTTCCAATTCCACCTCCCAAGGCCTTTCTTCTCCTTCCTGCCTACTTATTAGCTCTCCAGCTGGGTGACTCAGTGCATGGTGATGCTATTAGCCAAGAGAGGGGCTGCCGGGGAGGAAAGAGGAGGCGGCTTGCAGGGAGAGATAATGAGCTCTGTTTTGGACATGATGAGTTATTGTGAGTGTAGTACTCACAGCTCCACTGTTGGAATAACATGGAGGCAGAAGCATCATTTTATGCAAAAGCCCACTGCTCCTGTCACTTCACTCTTGTCAGTCAAAGGAGGAAAGAAAATAATGTTTCTAGAACCCTGCTGGTGGCTGTCTTTCTCCCAGAATGAAAGCACATAGTACAGATGACACTGGGATCTCAAGGAGATGCGGCTCTGACAGTACCTGCTCTGAGTCATCCATGGGCCAAATAGTATCAGAATCACATCTTGGCATCAGAATTATTTCTCAGCATCTGTCCTCCTCTGGGCTCCTGGATGGAGCATTCTGGACACCTTGAGGGTGAAGTTGGGTGGGGGAGCAGTGACAGCTGAAATGAACAATCCTGGAATTTCATGGATTCACCTTCCCATTGTGGTCCTCAGGAGAATTTTACCAAGGCCAGGTTTCCTCCTTAAACTGACAAACACAGCATCCAGAACCATTCCCTGCCTTTATGCATAGACCAGTTTGCCAAGACTAATGCTGAGGGTTCCAACAACAGAAGTATGTCAGCCAAACTAACACAACCTGTGTGTGATAAACCTTTTGCAAAAGAGGCAATTGTTGAATTTCAAGCCTATTTTTAAAGTGTGCCTGTGAAGAAAACAATGGTAGTATACTTCTTTATTTCTGGTTGAGATAGGATCATAAGCCTGTGTCCTGTAAATTTTTTTTCTGTTTTTGTATCAGATTTGGATTCAAATTCAGACTCTGCCACTTGTTGGTTCCATGCCTTTGGATAAGTAATTTAGTCTCTAAATCTCACTTTTCTCATAGTAAAATGGGCATAGTAAAACCAATCTCATAGCATCCTTATGGGGATTCTATTAAAAGAGATAAGGTGTGGAAAACATTTATCACAGAGTTTGGGACATAGCAAGTGCAAAATAAATTGCAGCTATTATCAAAATTCTTTTGCAAAACACAAAATTTACACAATTCCCCACAAAAATATTGTGTCCTGTATACAATGTGATTTTTAGTTCTTAAAAATGGATGTGGCAGCCATGGTGCATTTTAATGTCTTCTTAGATCCTCTGTACAACAGTGCAGATAAACTCCCTGCTCCAGCATTTATGCAAACAGAGCCCGTTGTTAACATACAAACCAGTTATAAACCAACCCTAGATGGCAAGCAGAAGATAAAGAGGCCACTTTTTTTTATTGTACACATCAATGTGTCCCCAGCATCTAGTACTTCATAGGAGCTTAATATACATTTTTAGATTGAATAAATTAATCACCTGCTCTATGTCAAACATCATGTGAGGAGCTTTGCAGACTTTCTTTTTAAAATTCTTTTCTACACCCTTAAAAACTAATCGACCCTTGTATCACTCAGGATTGGCTAGGTTATGCTATGATAACAAACATACCTCCAATCATAGTGGCTTATTAAACAATAATTTCTTACTCACTAGCACTATATAGCTAACTGTTGTTCAGCCGGCAGCTTTGCTCTCATGTTTCCTCACTCTGGGATCCAGGTGCAGCCACTGCTGCCAGTCTCAGGTACACCGAGCAAGTGCAGGGTGATTTGCAAACTGGCTGTTAACTTCCATCCAGAAAGGATATGGGTCTCTTGTGCTCGCATGCCATTGGCCAAGCATGTCACCTGGGCCTGCCTAATATCCAAGGGAAAGGGCAGGGAGTAATGCTACCATGCCAAGTACCTGAGAAAACACATGGAATCTTGTGAATAAGTCCTTGTATCCTCATGAGGAAAACTGAGACTCTTGGTTAAGTAACTTAGCCAGATGCTAAGGAAGTGAATCACAGTCTGTCTCTAGAGCACATTGCATCCCATTTGTCTTTTTGGCCTGCTTATTTCTCATGTCTTCATTGAGCCAAATATTTGGTCTTTGTAGATCTACTTTCTCCTGGGTTTGAATAAACTGAGTAAATATAACCAGGTTGTCATTTCATGTAAATATCAAATCCTAGTGAACTGACTCCTAGGCAGAAGGACACTCTCCAGAACCACAGAAATAGATAGTTGGCAGAATCCCACGTGACACCAAGAGATTGGCAATTGTCACTCTGATGTGGCACAGATTTCTAGGCCATCAAAATCCAAGTGCCAAATGATATCAGGATTTTTTGTGGAGATGTCCTTGCAATCTGGGCAGATATTCTACTGGTAATCCAAATCCAGGCCTGCTTTTCCAAAATGGCTTACTACCCCAGCTTTCTGAGCAGTTACTGCCTTTCAAAAACAAAATGCAAATTTTGTTACCCATGCTCCAATTCCAGAAAACGCCTAGAATATTTCAATCTTATATAAATGTGACAGAAGAGAAAAGTGTATACTTTCTTTTCTTTTGGAAATAATCACTTAATAACCCATTGCTTATCAATTTCAGAATATCAGTTGTTTGAATTCAACCCTTTTTAATTTTATCAATCACTTCACTTGTAGAGTGAAGATTATATGTGGTAAATGGACTATGAAAATGTACTCACAATACACAGGTCTTGAATCATTGGTTTCAGAGTCCTAAACCATGAAACCTTACCTGAACCACTTACAAAAATCTCAGCATCAGCTGGTATTTTTAGATGATTTTGTTCTTCAGCCTTCTTTTATTGACATGTTAAGGGAAAATCAATTGGTTACAAGTTAGGTAGAAGCACATGGAAAGGGTTGAAGAAAAATCAAATGGTTACAAGTCAGGTAGAAGCAGATGGAAAAGGTAGAAAAGAAATATAAACCTGTCCAGGACTTAATTTAGTGGTTCTCAACCAGGGATGTGAATCATCATCATTTGCATAGCTTTTTATAATCTGCCTGTCCAGGATGCATCCCAAACCATTGAATCAGAACTCCAGATATGAGGCCCAGAACAAATTTATTTTTTAAAACTCCCAGGATGTCACTTTAGGTTTGAGACTCATTGAGTGAGATTGTCAGCCCTCGAGTAGCTGAGCTGGTGTCCACTCATGACAACTCCCCACCTTTATCACTCTACACGTATAATTCTCATCAAATGAATGGTACATTTGTAGATGCTATGCTAAGGTTAAGGCATATTTATTTTACTAGGACTTACAAGCTTTCGGATGCTAATTAAGGTCACATTCAATGTTTATCCCTAATTCTGCTGGAACAATAACCCTCACTTGTCAAGCAGTGTGGCCTTACCATCTGCTTTCTTATATCTTCCTGGTGCACACCTGAGAGGAGGGGACAATTGTCTCACATGTAACTCCTGCAGCCTGTACCTCTGGCTGGTTCACTGCCTATGCTTGGGCCATCTACAAGTGGGTGCCAATCTGCCCTTAAACTGAATTTTCTGGCTGCCTGTCCTTCTGGCTGCCTGTCCTTCTGCCTCTACTTGCCTTTAGATCTCTGACATTGACCTTTCTCATCAGCTTGCAGAGAAATAGTCCCTCTTTCTTATTGTTTATTTTGATGTTGGGGTAGAAAAAGGAACTAGATAAGGCCCTATGGCTGAGTTGTGCTGACTGTGAGAAACATAATGTATCACTTTATGGCTCTTTTTCCCAAGTAACTTAGGCCTTGCTGATCAGGTTGGACTATCATGCCAGACTTTTTCATCTGTGGCATTTTATCTCTCAGGAACTTCCTTTTCCTTTTGGCAAACTAGCTTCTGTTGCTTTCCCATCTGTAGATTGCTTAGGACCTCTCCTAAATGCATGTTTTGCATTTCATTCCCACTCTATGACTTGCTTCTAGTGGAGGTAAGTAGGCAGGATCTGCACTAAAGATGGAGTTTCCACAGCGTCAACCCCAGATTTATGAGGAGAGGCTTGCAGCTCAGAGAGGGAACTGGATTGATGTGGAGAGGTCTGCCTGGGGACTTAGATCAGAATCTTCCTTTTGGACTCTCCCAGCAGATGCAGAGTCTGGAGAACTTTTCATCATGCAAGGTAAAATGTCACCCTTCCCAGGAAAAGGAAAAAATAGTGAAGCAAGAAAGTAGAATGAGGCTTCTCGCCTTAGTTTCCACTTTGTGTCAGCTGATAGCTTTCCATTCTAAATTAAGGAGGGGTAAATTTGCATATGCCGCTACTTAAAGGAAACAAAGAAAACCTGTTTTATGTCTTAACAGATTCAGCTGTACAGAGTGAGGTGTGATGGGGAAATATTGTTACAAGGGGCAGCTGTCATGCTGGGAAACTTCCCCAGAGCAGGTGAGAAAAAAAGGGCTTTAAAATGCCATTCAGAGCTTCCAAATGTGTTCCCTGCTTTCAGGAGATATGGAAATCTGAAGCCTGAGAACACAAAAGTGAGACATGAACTGTGTCAGACCCTGGACCCAAGACATCCCAGGTGAAAGGTGTGAGGAGGGCTTGCCTCCTGTGTTGATGGTGGCACCTGGGAAGGATGGCGTTAGAACTGGCCAGCAAGGGGTCTGCAGGAGCATGGAGAATGTGAGTGTTCCCATGGGGGAGACATGGACAATGTTGCAGAGGGAGCAGTTTGGGGTCATCTTGGGTCATTTTCAACCAGGGTGCCCAGAGGGCAAGGAGAAATCAGAAGAGGCTGGAGCACCACAACTCGATGCCCAAGGGCTGAAGAAAGACTTTTAAGTCACAATCTAGAATAGATACATCCACTCCAGTCCTTAGGTCAAGGGAGCCGCATAGTCTCCCAAAGCACCCCAAAGAGAAAGTGATAACTTTAAACATCCGAACAGCCCTAGAGAAGAAAAGGCCAGATTACGACAGAAATAGTATAAGAAACATCCTTCCTGTTCCTTCCTCCTCCATGTGGCAGACCCTAGAGGCTGAATTGGGGGAGTTAGGAGGGGTCTTGCAGGGGTGAAGGGTGATAAAGAGGAGATTCTGCAGGAAGAGAAATTTGAGAAAACTGACTTGTCTGCCTTCTTTCTTACTGTAAGCTTCCAGTCAGGTTCAGAGTGTCTGTTTAAATAACGGTGTGAACATTCTCCTTTCTGAGTTAATATATGTTTGTGATTTAAAGTAACTTGTAGTTGTTCTATTGTCTAAGAGTGAGCAGAGAAAGCAAGGACTTTCCAGGGAGAATCCTCACAGAGGATAAGATTAACCTCATGAAATAAAGTTTAAAGGGACAGCAAGAGATGGAACAAAGTTGTCATGTGATCACAATCCATACATTCACAAACAAGTTATAACAGATCCTGAATATGTCATTTTGCTCAATGTTCCATTATAATATTCATGAGATTCTATAGGAACTTAACCCTTGTTTTAATTAATTAGCCTTTGATAAAACTGGTTTAGTTATACATCGATTTGCTTCAATTCACAAAACCTATCAACAATGTTAAGTGAGGACTTACGGTATAAGAGGAACTGGGAAGGAGAAAATAGCAGAAATCTATACGTTGTGACTATACTTGTTAAATTGCCTTCTTTGAAGTCCATATTGTTCTCTGTGTTACATAAAAAAGGGAAACCAAGGAAAGAGAATTGAGTCCACACTTGGACTATACTTTGGAAAAGAAGGATCGTGGTGGAGCCCTGGAGGGAGACAAGGTCATGATTTTAGGCGTAGTTGGAATGAGTGTCCCAAGGATGAGATGAAATTCAGTGCCCTTGTGTCATATAGAGATGCCCTTCTTTCTTGTGATGAAAACCTGGACTTTTCACATCTGGCGTTCCAGGAAAGAATCAAATTACCACCTCCATCAAACTTTCCTAGTAAGTACCAGGAGTCATACAGAAAGTACATAAGTTGAACCTCGTAGAGGTAACATTTAGCTAGAGTTTTACTTTGGTTACTTAAGGACCCAGGTGGAGTTTGTCACAAAAACTTTTAATGTGGCTACATAGCATCATGGGGATATTTATTATATGCTGTTAAGTTTGGCTGGTTGAAAATACGTAAACACTATTAAATCTAGTCGAGTAGAAAACATTGCTAAAGGAGATTGACTTCAAGAGTCTCTGCTTAGTATAGGAAAATTAAAATGTACTTTTGGTTTGTTTTCCTTTAAAAGGTGTCCTCTTCTACTATTCACCCAGAGATAACATATGAAACAATGTCAACCTATAGTCTTTTTTGGGATATGATTGGACTTAAGTTGGAAAACCAGTCAACAGTGTTGGTTGGAAACTTAGCAACAAAGCCTGGATTTACTGATAAGCAGTGTATGGTCAGACTCATTCTTGGGGGCTGCTGGTCAGAATTGCATGGTGGGTGAGCAGGCAGTTCTGGTGTGGCACAATGCCCCAGGATTTTGTGCTTCTTAGAAGCTCTTCTTCATTATGCGAGGCGTTTGCCCCTGTTGTGTTCTGGGCAACTCTGGATGCTGTCTTCCATAAAGTGGCTTTGTGAACTTGAAAGAATAGGGAGATTAGAATCCAATAGACTTGGTTTAAATTTTGACTCCACCACTGGCTCTGTGACCTACCTGGTCATATCACCTAATGGTGCTGATTCTCTACTTGGGTCCTCTAAAACCTTAAAGGCTTCTTCTGAGGATTAAATAAAGCTATGTATAGGAAAACCTTTTGCACAATGCTTGGCACACAGCAGGCCCTTGATAGACAATGCTTGATCTTTTAAGTCTATTTTTATAATAAAACAATTCTGGAAATTCTATCCTAGCTCACAAAGTAAATAAATAATTTTTGAATAGGATGCAGTGGTTTTCAGATAAAGGACAGTCAATTCTCAAATTACTTTAAGTCAGGAAGTAGAAAACTGGTAGCGTTTAGTGAAATTGCAGTGAGAAAACTGAATATCTGGCCCATTTCAGAATGCTCACATGATCATATTTTTGTTTTTCTTTTATTCGAAGAAAGTTTTAAAAGTTCTGTCTCCACCATTTCACTCCCCTTTGCCTGGCAGTCAGACTACTTACTTATTCACCTACTTCTGGTTTTCTTTTTCCTGTTGAAAGGTTTGTTGAGTGAGCCACTGAAAATTTTAAAGCAATACTGGAAACAGCAGAGTGGGCAAAGCACAGCTTGACTAACAGAGGGCATTAAAAAGATAAGTCGTTGTGGACACAATAAAGATAAAAATTATATGTGAGCGTGAAGGAGAGTGGCCAATGCCAGTGGATCCTGTAGCTTTTTAGGATAGCTCAAGCACCTCACACACCTCACAAGCTTTCCAATTGGGAAAGCACGTTTTTTCCTTTGCAGTTCCCTGAAAATTCTCCTTATGCAATATGGTAACTGCTTCTCTGCCAAGAACTCTCTCTAAGAGCAAATACTCACTGAAACGCCTGCCTATCCCTATCTCCAGATTCGGTGTCATGCTTTTGAGTGCTTCTTGCCCTGGTTTCTCTCTCCTGGAGCCTCATAAGCTTTTCCATGTCCCTCTTCCTTGGCCTCTGATGTGGTTGTGTCCAGGTGGCTGGATTTTCATGGATGCCTATGGCACCTCTGTTGATTCTTCTTGAGCCCGTGGTCCTCACACTTTACCTCGACTCGTTTTTGACAACAACCCTTCTCTTCAAAAACTCAGAGCAAGTATTCCTATTTATTCCCATTATGCCAACAACATTTCATGACTGTAGCCACATCCCAGACTCTGTATTAAAGGTTTTATATTGGTTACCTCATTTAATTCTTAAACTGGGAGTTAGCAAACTTTCTATAAAGGTCCAGATAATAACTCATTTAGGTTTTAGTAGCTCTGTCTCAGCTACTCAACTCTGCCACTATAGCATAAAAACAACCATAGACAATAAGTAAACAAATGAGCCTGGTTGTGTTCCAATAAATCTCTATTTAGACAAAGAGATGGTGGGGGTAGTCTTGGCCTACAGGCTGTAGTTTACACACCTCTGCTTTAAATGACACTTTGAAGTAAGTATGGTATTAGTGTTCATTTTAGAATGGAGAAAATGAAGCATAGAGAAAAGACTAAGCAACTTTCCAAAGATTGTATAAGTTGTAAGTGACAACCCAGGCTATGTTCAATCTCAGTACCTGTGTCACCATGGTGGAAATGCTTACAAACAATGAAGACGTGCCCTTAGAGAGAGAGAGAGATGGAAGACAGATGCTTTCCCAGTGGCCCACCCCATCTTCCTTATAAAAAGCCTCCTCTAGGTTCCCATCAGCTCCACACCAGCAACTAACTGCTCAGAGTGGCAGTTCATCTTATTCCTCTGATGAGAGTCAGATGGGCAAGTTGACTATTGCTAACTATTCTGTATTAGGATGCGACTTCCCACAGGCTTCTGGGTAAAGACAACAACTATTTCTTACTTTGCCAGGAATTTGAGTAATGTTTTTTTTTTCATATATATTAATGGAATTTAGTAATTTAATAATTAAATGAGTGTGTGCACACACGTGTGTGTGTGCATGTGTGTGTGCATGTATATGCCAGGCTTTGATCTAAGTCCTGGAAATGCTATACAAAGGTTAGACCCTGTCCTTGCCTTGTTGAAATCACCATCTAGACCTGTGTGTGACTGGCTACATTTTGCTGAGGTCTATACAGTTTAGTCCTTATATATGTGTATTCTGATCGACCCTTACAACCCAAGCTAGATGTCATTAACCCCATTTTAAGGATGCAAAATCTCAGGCTGCAAGTTGCAGAGACTTGCAGAAAGTCACAAGCTTTAATAGTGACAGCTCTGATGGTGAAGCTGAGTCTTCGACTCAGGAACGCTGACCTCTGACTCGGCGCCCTTTCCACCACGCCTTGCCGCTCTGCTATCCCAGAGCCTGGTCTGCACTGTTCTCTTTTCTTCCTGCACTTTCAGCGGGCAGCATCTTTGCCTGAACTTTATGTAACCTGGCTCCTTTCCAGGCCCTCTGGCAGCTGTCCCAGAGCTTGTTTTCTATCTACCCAGCATCTCCCGGGTTCCCCACTGAAACTCTTATCCTTCTTTGGCAGCCAAATGCCCTCTATTTTATTTTCTCCCTAGGGCACACTCATAGGATGGAGAAAAGCCGAGAGATTGTTCACTTTCTTAACAGGAGCTGCTTTCAATTCAGCCACAGCTGCTACACGTTTCAGAAGTGAGATGGATCCCAAGACAGATGGCTCAGCAGTGCCTATTTTAAGCCCCAGAGTCACAAGAACAGATCTAAAATAACTCAGTCCAGCAGGGGTCAAATGCAGAGCAGAGCTGCCGGCTTTAGAGAAAGCGTGACCCCTGATCTGTGGAGTCACCAAGTGAGTCAGCTCTGGTGTTTTCTAGTTAATAAGACTTCCTCAGTGCAGTTTCTATGCTGCTATTTCAGGCCTGACTTGGCCCCATGTTCAGCTGCTACTCTCAAAAATCTCCCTCTGATGACTTCAAAGCTCTCGTTTGAATATTTGCTACTGCTCCAAGATTTGTACCAGAGGAAACTCTGCTTCCCTGTGTGTCAGTCAGCTAATTGCAACAATAATGCTGTGTAAGAAACCACCTCAGAACTCAGTGGCTTAAAGCAACAATCATTTATTCTTTCATGTGCCTGGACCTGGCTGGGGGTCAGCTGATCTGGACTCAGTCTGGTTGATCTTGGCTTCCAGTTGTGGATTTGCTACTGTGGCTCCACCTAGCTCTTATTCACATTGGACCAGCAGGCTATTCAGAGCACATTCTCATGGCAATGGTAGAAACACAAGAGGAAAAGTCCTACTACACGCGAATGTTTCAACCTTTGTTTGTACATGTCTGCTAGGATCATACTGGCTAAAGCAGTTCACATGGACAAACCCAGTATCAATGAGACAGGAAATATACTCTACCCCTAGTGGGGAGGGAGGAACTGCAAGCTCACATGGCAGTTCCATTACACCTGGGCTGCGGAGCACCTGAGAAAGAATGCTGTATAGTGGGATAGCAGAAAAATGTGGTCTTTCCCCTGTGGCTGCTCATTATCCTTTACCCTCCAGGGAGGAGTCAGGACTATGACAGATGGCTTAACTTCTCCCTTTGGAATGGCCTTAAACCATCTCTACTCTTTGGGAAAAACTGATTTTCTGCCTTCTTTCCACAGAGTGGGCTGCCTGATGCTGTTGAATTTATCAAACTGACTCATGAGAGGGTTTTAATAGATTTGGGAAGTCCAGAATTACAAATAGGATGGATGAACAGAGAGTAATTTAAGATTTTGAGCCCCTTTATTTGCATACCTCTGACCTTGCATTTAAGAATGACTTCAGTTCATACTAGAAGACCAGAGAGGTGGGCTCACTGGAGATGGCAGCACATACAAGGTGAAACTGTCCGTTTCGGATGCCATCATGTGTCTGTGGGCTAGCAATGGGGGCAGGAGGAGTACTGTATGTAGGAATTTTTACATATAAAGACCATGTAACATTTGACACTGTCATTGCTAGAAGTTCACAGCTCTTCTCACTACACATCTTTCTGTCTAGCACACTGAGCCTTGGTGAAAGGGACATCTGCCTCCAGAGTCATGGGGACAATAATGCAATGCCATCTGTCTTCCATCACCTGTTTTCATCCTCGCCCTTCTTAATATGTTTATGGCATTTGTTGTCATATGACATTATTTGTTTGTGTATTTGTTTTTTGTTTTTTTTTTCCTAGCTCTTCTGCTACTTCTGTGGGCAAGAACTCTCTTTACCTCCCCAGAACCTAGACCCTGACACATACTATTAATCAAAACATTCTGTAGACATTTATTGAATGAATAAATGTGTAGATTTGTCCCATTACATGGAATAGCGTAGGTATTTAACATATATTCGTTTCCTTTCTTCCTGTCTTCCTTCCTTCCTTCATCCACATACAGATTGATATCCCCACCTAAAACCCTACTTCATTTTATGTGATTCTGTGACTTGTTTCCCTTTAGATATATTAACATTTATGCCAAATGATGATTTCAGTGGAAAAAATTTTAGTCTTGGCTCTTATAGGCCCCAACCTTTTGAAATTCAGATGTGAATGCACCTTAGCTTCAGGAAGGAGAGAGCCTCTAGATATTTATAAATTATCTTGTTCTCCATTCCCAGGGAAATATTGGAAGTGGACAAAGAGCATCAATCAGAAATTAGATACCCTACAGTCTAGCATGAACTTAAGCAGACCCCTGTGGTAGATAAAATAATGGCCTCCCAATGATGTCCACATTGTAGTCCCCAGAACCTCTAAATATGTTAGATTACATGACAAAATGGGAACTAATGTCGCAAATGGAATTAAGTTTTCTAATCAGTTGACCTTGAGATAAGGGGATTACACAGGACCAGCTAAGTGAGCCCAAAGTTAAAAATTAGGTGAGCCCAATTGTTAAAAATACATAAAGGGGCTAGTTTTTATGCAACAAAAGCTAATTGATATAACTTGGTACAACTGAGGGGAAACCTGGACATACTGGAGTTCTGTAGACCATGATACTGCCAAGGATAATCACTCGTTAATTTAAGTCCTACCTACGGCCTTGATTATGGGTTTTTATAGGGGGCTGGGAAAGCTGTGCTGACTGAGGGTAGGCCAAAGGTGAACGAGAAGATGTTTGAAATTCAAATTCACTTTTATTGGTGGACAGCAATGACTTCATGTGCCTTCCGGGAATTTAGAGCAGTAGCTTAGATAATAGAAAAGTGCACATGGCCTCAAGTGATGACTTTACCAGTTGTTCACTACTGAAAAGGGTTGGCCTTAAAATATATAAGCTGAATGTCCCCATTCCAATTCTAAAAAAATATCATCCCATCAACCCCCACCCAGCACTCTCCAAGCACTGCCCTCAGCACAGTGGGAGTTACTGGCTCAGAAACCAGGGGAGACATTTTCTAAAACAGAGACCCAGCTCTCCATTTCTCTATGCAGGTTCTTGTGTCCTAGCTTCTTTTCGGAACTAGAGCTCCCACTGACATCAAAAAGAATCTTTCTCAAAGTGCTGAGAAACCGCAGGGCGGGCAGCATGGTTCTCCCCGCAGCAGAGTCAGCTCCTGATGCCTTCTCTGGAGAGCAAACTGGGTTAAATGCCCCCTTCCAAGCGAGCCTGAAAATTCTCCAACCTGAAGACTTTCATGCATTAGACCTCGAATGAAGGGCAGGCCTCAAAGCCTGGCCTAGTTCTATATTTAGATCAGTAATTTTATCCAAGAATGCAACTGTGTAGTGCATACTTCCGGCTTTCTTTCTCTTTTGATACCAGAACAGGGAGGATTAGGGCTACATTTGTGCCTTGACAATTTTGAGGAGGTGTCATGTGGATATTTCTTGGTGAAAAGAGCAAAAGTAATAAGAGACCAGCTTAAAATGTCAAGTCACATTATTGGCAGACACCTAAGGTGATCTTTGCTGCTTTCTCCTGCTCTTAATTCAAGCAACATTACATGTGCTATGACAACAGTAAGCAGTTTGAGGCAGACTGCTTGATCTCTGGGAGCTGGCTGCCACAAGGACAATATGAATGGTTCTTCACGCATTTTATCATCCTTAAAGGGATACTTATTCTCTGGGGGTCAGTTGATAAGCTCTAAGAAATACAGCAGTACAGAAAGAGTGAAAGACTCTTGATGTACTTAGGACTGATTTTAAATGTTTTTAAAAGTTGAATGAATATATGCAAACATTTGTATACACACACACAGACACACACACAGACACACACACAGATACACACAAGTCTCCACAGTCCAATTAAATATCAAATTCCTCTGTTTTGAGATCAAATTATTTCAACTCATCCTGTTTATCAAGTGTTGAATAGAAGATCTGATTGACAATTGTATATGTATTTAATAAAAAAGTAAGATCAAAGTAATTAATGATTAGGCTATAAATGCATGTGTTTAGGACTCAGGGGGAACAAGAAGGGCTTGTTTATCCTGCTCTGAAATTAAAATGCTCTCCTGAAAGGGTATAGGACTGGCCAAGCAAAAAGATTCAATGGCTGCATTGGGATAGGCCAATGTTTCTGCAATAGTATTAAGTTTCACCACTGGAAATGCAGATGTTTAGATGAAGATTTTCAGAACAATCCACATACTCTTGAGGCAAATCTTGGACTTACCTGTCTCCCTTATAACTCAAAAAGCAAGGCAAGGGGTTTTGATTGAATTGCCTGGTAATTCTGTCATGAACTGCACTGCTTTTTTCTCCCTTGAACACATTACTGATGGTAACAAGGGAGTTATTTTCAATCAAGGCATGCTACAATGAAAGAGATTTCTCCTAACATTGTGATCCCTTCCTCTGAAATCCATTTCAGATTGGCGGATAAAATGTGATTATATTTACACTTCCCTGACACCATTCAGACAGCAAAATAACAGCCTGCCGGAGACATTTTTCTTCTTCATATTTAGATCTGTCAGTGCCATAGTGCTGGGGGAACGGGGAGGGGTGACAGAGGCAGCTGGGGTTGGTGATATGTTTTAGCTGGCTCACAAATAGAGACGTTCTGTGCACTGTGCGTCTATCTCCCTCTCACCTCAGAGTTCCTTGAACGTCATCCTAAATAGTGTTCAGAGTAATGATATAGCATGTGAATCAATAGTGCTCCATGCAAATCGAATCTCTCATTTTTGCCTTGACACAGCCCATAAATTATTTCAACATAATAGTTTAATTGGTTCACACTAATTAGGAGGTGTACAATGTATGACCATCATTATCTGTGTAAGTCACAGTTGTAGTTTGTATTAAAATTTAGGCTTCCAGTTTGCAAGGCTAAAATGGTGAATAGGACAGAGTAGAGGTGACAATATCACAGAGAGTAAGAGACCCCTAGATTGAGTAAGGAATTCTGATTTTGATTCTCAACCTAGCAAGGATTAGCCATATGTGACATCAGGCAATTCATCCAGCTTCTCCGAGCCCAAGGGTCCTCATTTGTAAAATAAGTGGGTTGGTTTAAGGGGTAATCAACATTTTATGTGTGTGGTAGCTCTGCGTATACTCCCCAGAATGGCATCAAACTTGTGTTCAAGTCTCCACCCTCAGGAGAATACTGACATTCTATTTCAACAAGACTGAAAAGATCATCACAGATCTCAGACATCATTCTGGATACTTTCGAAGTAATCGGTGTTTTTAACTAAATGCAACATTCACTTTCTTGAATCCAGAGAGGAAGGTAAACTCCTCTTTCTCAGGTCCTCTCTGAGCTCTTGATTTATAGTGGATGTTGTAATCCAGGAATAAAGGACTTATTACCCTGCTGCTGGGAGTGCCACCACCAGTCATCAGCTCTTAGCTCCCTTTGGGGATGGCTTTAGCAGCAGAGAGCCACCTAACCTAAGACCACTCTTCCTGGAATGGCCTACATCTAGTAACAGATAAATGTGGAGTGTGTAAGCTGGGTCCTCTCACTCCAACTTGGGACAACTCTGAAGGGTCAGTCCATCTTGAGAACACTTCATAATGTTAGCTGAGGCTTCCGTTTAGATAGTTCAATGACTCTCTCTGCACAATGTCGCTTCTCACCATGCCTCAACCCCAGCCTTTCTCTTGGCACTTCCTCCTTCTTTCCTTCCAAGAGTACTCTCGAGTGAACTTTTTTCATCATCTATCTCAGTGTCTGCAGCACAACAAAATGTGTTTCCTCCAGGAGACAGAGTTTTGATGTCTTTCATTCTACCATACGGTGTGGACCCCAGACCAAGTTTCAGTAGCCAACACTGAAAAGGAGAAGACATTATGCCAACCTGCAGATTTATTTGGAAAAACTAAAAGGCCTCTGAGTACTGGGACAAACACAATCAGATGATCCTAAGTAGCCTCTGTGCCCCGGAGACAGGACATATCTGTCCTCTCATATTTGCCGCACTCCCCTAATGTTTACTTGCTCACCAATGAAAAGCTGAGTACCACCAGCTATTTATCATCATGTACAGAATACAATGATATGTTTGGTGCCAAGTTAGTGACTCCTTATCTGCTGATTCCTGGGACATGAGAAGTTCAAAATACCTTGGCACCTATGTAAATTCAGTGAGACCCTTACTATGTCCTCTGGCAAGTATATCCCCTTTGGGGACCAGCCTGCAAAAGCCAGAATTCCAGGAATAGAAAAGACAAAGCCTATCAGTAGGTCATTTGTTGTGAAGATAAGTAGGAGCAAGCCTACCTCTACCCCTTTGTTCCCAGACCCATATAGCCTTCCTATTTGGGGCACAATACCATATAAAGGTCTCTGATTTGATGTATATGCTGTATCCCAAGAATGTCATTTTATCTTTGCAGAATATTGCCTCCAAAGTTGTACTTCAGCTGTGCTTTTAGAAAGTTATTTCAGCATACTATAAGGCCATTTCTTTCTGGATGGTATCATATATCATATGACAGTGGTAGACAATGTGGCCATACCCAAATTTTCTTCACTATGAAGTGGGTCCCTGGTTGGATGTTCTGTTGTATGGGATTCCATACTTGAGGAT
>NW_011888909.1:908346-909598 GCF_000151845.1 Pteropus vampyrus
GTAAGTGATTAACAACAACAATAATAAAATAGAATAATGAGAAAAATATACTGTAATAAAAGTTATATGAATGTGCTCTTTCTCTCCCTCTCAATATGTGTTATTGGACTGTACTCACCCTTCTTGTGATAATGTGAGGAGATACAATGCCTATGTGATAACATGAAGTGAAGTGAATGACATAGGCATTGTAACATAGCTTTAGGCTACTATTGACCTTCTGACAATACATCAAAAGGTGGATCATCTGCTTCAAGTGATTCTGGATCATTGGGTGATGACAATTGATGGTTGGGTGTCAACAGCAGATGATGATGATGGTTAGGGAAATTTAATATTTTCAGACTGTGGTTGCCTGTGGGAACTAAAACCAGGGAAAGTGAAACCACAGATAAGGGGTTTCTCTATGGACCAAAATTATACAAGCCCACATGGATCATTAAATCTAGCCTCAAGTCATCTCAGTCCCTGATTGAATAAAGGCATTTGTACCTAATAGCTAAAATAATTTTAATTTCTCCCTAAAAAAATATAAAATGATCTAGAACCCTACAAATTTTCATACAAAATGTTTGGCATTCAATACTATATATATGTATATATATGTATATGTATACACACATACATGCCACGAGAGGAGACAGGAATAAGTGACTGAATGCCAAGAGAAAAGAAAACAAAACAAAAGAAACAGGTCTATCAGTGATAAGAAATTAAGGCGAGGACTTTGAAATAGCTATGATTTGTATGTTTTTAAAAGTAGATTACAAGATGGACAATATCAACAGAGGATTGAAATCTATAAAAATAACCACGTAGAAATTCTAGAACAGAAAATGATATAATGGCTCAAATTAAAAATCAATGATTTAATAGTAGATTAGACAAAACAGAGGAAGGAATTAGTATATTGGAAAATAGTTTAGTAGAAAAATGGACTGAGCACAGGGGGAAATAACCCTAAAAATTACGGAAAAGAGCATGCAGGATGTATACAACACAGTAAGTATTCTAATATAATTAGATTCCTGGAAGAGGAAAAAAAAGAATGGAACAAAAGCACTATTTTTAGCATACCTGGCTGAAAAATCCCCAAACTGACAAAAGACATTAAACCATACATTCAAAAGCTTTATAACCCCTTACAAGCATAATTACAAAGAATGCTATACCTAGGCACATCAAAATAAAACTCTTGATAGGCAAAATGAAACTCTTAAAAGAAACCACAGAAAAATAGACACATTACTTT
>NW_011888909.1:910718-915922 GCF_000151845.1 Pteropus vampyrus
GAATTCCTAACAATTTTGCTTAGTCCCACATACCCAGGGCCCCAGGATTGGACATTGCTTCTGATACAGCCCAAATATTGTTGGCTGTTTCCAACATAGACCCAGAAAAGATGTTTCTGCACTATAAGTAGGTACTTCTAAAAAGACTCTGATAACCTATCCAACTTTCTATCACTACACTTGTATTAGACTCTCCCACCCCCGACTCCTCCAAAACTTGGCTATCACACAGCAGGCTGAAACTCACTATATCCCCAGATCTTGTGATTCACACTATCTGGCTTATTAGGCTCACCCAATTCGTGGCCTTCTCCTTGCAGGTTATTTCTAACATGCAATATGACTCATGGAAAAACTGAGAAAAATCCATCAAGCCAATTGTTGGAATTCATCATGTATGCTTGTCTGGCAAAAGTTGAACATTACAACAGCTTTAGGGAAAATTTTTTCAGGACAGAAGATACTTAGAATAATAGATTTATAACATCTTTGTTCAGTGCAGCCTTTCTTGGTTATTAGATCTATAAGTTGTTACTTTAAAATAAATTTTTTCAGTTTTAGTTTAACCACTGCTTCTGAGAGTTATACACATTCCCAGAGGCCACAGGGCAGTCAGTACAGCTTAAATAAATTGGACATGTTTGAATCAATTAAAAAAAAAAAAAGGCCTATGTCTCCACCCACTCCAGCACCAAATACATGAACTAAACTCTGAGGAAATGCCTAAGAAAAGCTTTAGAATTACCACAAAGCAGCAGGAAAAGTCCTTCCAGGGACAAAGTAAAGTGGGACACCCAGCTTCTTGTGAGACAAGTCAAGCACACCTCAAAGATGCAAGCAGGAGTATTTCTGGGAGACTTTATAATACAATGGTGAGTTATTTAATTTTTTAATGACTATTATTTTTAGAACAGTTCTAGGTTTACAGCAAAATTGAAAGTCCAGAGATTTTCCATATGCTCCCTGGCCCCAAATATGCACAGCTTACTCTATTATCAACATCCCCAATCAGAGTGGTACATTTCTTAAAATCAGTGAACCTACATTGACACAACGTAATCATCCAAAGTCTATAGTTTACATCAGGGTTGGCTCTTGGTTTTGTATATTCTATGGGCTTAGACAAAAGTACAAATGACATATATCCACCATTATAGTGTCATTTAGAGTAGTCACTGCCCTTAAGATACTCTCTACTCCACCTGTTCATCCTTTCCTCCCCTCCTACCCACTGGCAGCCACTGATTATTTTACTATCTCCATAGTTTTCTCTTTTCCAGAATGTGAAATAGTTGGAATCATACAGCATGTAGCTTTTTCATACTGGCTGGCTTCTTTCACTTAGTGATATGCATTTAAGTTTCCTTCATGTCTTTTTATGGCTTGATAGATCATTTCTTTCTAGTACAGAATAGTATTCCATTGTCTGAATATACCAGAGTTTATTTATCAGTTCACCTATTGAAGGACATTTTAGTTGCTTCCAAGTTTTGGCAATTATGAATAAAGCGGTTATAGACATCCACATGCAGGCTTTTGTGTGAACATAAGGTTTTGACTCCTTTGGGTAAAGGAGTCGAAAACATGATTGCTGTATCATGTGGTAAAAGTATGTTTGGTGCTGTAGGAAACTGCCAAACTTATTTCAAAGTAGCTGTTCCATTTTGCATTCCCACCATCAATGAATGAATTCCTGTTGTTCCACATCCTCACTAATGTTTGGTGGTACCATTATTTTAGATTTTGGCCATTCTAATGGATATATAGTGGTATCTCATTGTTGTTTCAATTTGTATTTCCCTGGTGACATGATGTGGAGCATATTTTCATAGGCTTATTTGGCATTTGCATATCTTTTTTGGTGAGGTGACTGTTCAGGTCTTTGATCCATTTTTAATAAAGTCATGCTCTTATTATCGAATTTTGAGAGTTTTTTTGTAAATTTGGGTACCAGTCCTTTATCAGATGTGACTCTTGCAAATATTTTCTCCCAGTCTGTGGCCTGTCTTCTCATTCTCTTCAGCATTTTTTTTAATGAGTTTATGGATACAAGTCACAGTGGGGTTAGTGTATGACTTATTCTATGAAGAATTATAAATTAAAAAATCATCAAGTCTTTGAGCTCTTTTTTCTAGAGAGACTGTAGGGCATAGTGGTTAAGAGAGTTTGTGTATATGCAGCTGGGAATGGGAATGGGAGCCACCAATTGCTCTGTGTCAGGCTATTTGAGCTCAAATCCTGGTTATACCACTTAATTGCTGTGCAATTTGGGACAAACTACTTAACCTTCTCTGGCTCAGGCTCCTGGCCTGTAAAATGGAGACAATTATATAGGATGTTGAGGGGCTATGAAGATGTATATATATGGACATATGTACAACATTTATAACAGTGCCAACACTTACAAGCACTCAATAATGGTTAGTCATTATTATAATGCAACTAATTTGAAATACCCATCCTCATATGGGTATTTTTGAAGATGCAGGAGGAAAAGACATTTCTACCCATAGAAATCATGTCATTTTATTGCAAAAGAAGTTTAAAATGCAAGATTCAGAAGTGAAAAGTAAAGTGAGCATAGGCCATTTATGCAAACATTTTGTCATCTAAAATTAAGCAAAAGTTTGGAATACAGTGGACCCTGAATACATGTTTGTCAGCACTGAGCTGATCGAGAAGGGAAGGTTCGATGTGAGACGCCCAGTTAGAAGAATGCATTAAAGGCCTACGAGAGTGAAACTGCAGGCACTAACTTCATTGTACAGAGCGCACTTCCGTTGGAGGGAGGAGTGCGATATTGTGCGCATTTCTTCTGCTCCCCTTCTGCTCCCCTTCTGCTCTCCAGGGGACCACATGGCTCCACACATAGCAGAGTACAATAGTGGCATTCAGCCATACATGCATGATACAGAAAGCTGAAGTATGTTTACACATTTTAGGTACAGGCACCCTACTACACAGATGTAACATTCTAAATTTGGGGTCCTATTCCTAGCCATGAGCCTGGATTACAGCCAGACGTGGGACCCACCAGGCCTGGGACCCACACTCCACCCCTACAGGGTCATGGTACAGGATCTGGCCCAGAGGGCACTACCTTGGGCCCACAATCCACTTACTATTCCTGGAGTAGCTTAGCCCCATGGGACATCAACCCCAAGGTACTCTTTACCCACCATCTCTCTGGGTGCTACTCAGCATACCAGGGGCATTATGACATGGCAACTTGTGCTTGTGGCCGCGTCAACGAGAGTCCCCATTATTTGGCTACTTGTTCCATGGTACGAAACATCTGTGTGCCAGGCATCCTCAGGGATGGGAGTCCGACTCTCTATATTGGGACTTAGTATGTCTCCCATCTCCACAGGCTCCACCAAGAACTCTACTTGGAACTGCAGTCGTCCTAGTAGAGGTTGCAGTTGACCTGACAAGAGGTTCTCAGAGAACTGCACCCGCTTCTCCAGGTACATCCACTTGGACAGCATAGGGGTCTGTGCAATTCCCATACAAGGAATCTTCCTTAAAACCACAGCCACACCTCCACAGGGTACATGGACTGCACAATTACAAGATTTAGGGCCAGTGATGGCCTCATTGGCCAACAAGATCTGCTATTGGCAACCAGTTGCTTCTCTATCAGAGAATACCACTCTTCCGTGCCTTTCCATAACTAGGACCAGAAGCCTATTCGTACCTTCTAGGACCCATGCTTCTGCCACAATTCCCATCCAAACCCTGTATAATCTACCTGCACTATAAGCAGGAATGGGAGGGCTAGATCTACTACACGTAGAGTTTGGGCTTGTGCTACAGCTTGCTCTGTATCTTTAAAGGCCTCCTCTATTTCAAGAGTCCAATCCCACTGTGCATCCCATCACACTAGATGGTGCAGGGGTCAAAACCCCAGTAGTCTTAGGTCGGGGGTATGCCTGTATTTTATTAATCACCTCTGGCATTACTTTTGTCTCACCTGACCAGACAATGCCCAAGAATCTGATAGAGAACCCAGGTCCCTGGACCTTGTCTTCATTGACTGCCTAAACCTAGTCGGCAAGCGCTTCTCACAGGCTGGTCACCGCTGCTTCTAGTTCTGTAAGAGAATCAGAAGTTAGCATTATATCACCAATGCAATGATACAAGTGCACTGCAGGCAGTCATTTCTACATGGCTAAATCTTGAGCCATGAGACCATGGCATAGGGTAGGTCTGTGCAGATAGCCCTGGGGAAGGACAAGGAATGTCCACTGTCACCCTTCCCAAGTGAAGGCAAACTGTTCTTGACTTTCTGGAGCTATGGCAATAGAGAAAAAGGCATTTGCCAAGTCCACCACATTATGGTATCGTCCAAGTTCGTATGACAACCGGTCCATAATGTCCCTGACATTCGGCACGGCAGCATGCAGGAGCGGCATAACTTTATTCAACTCCCGATAGTCAACTGTCATGATCCAGGAGCCATCAGGCTTCTTCATTGGCTACACAGGAGATTTGTACGGGCTATGAGCAGGATGAATAACACCGGCCTTTTCCAGTTCCATATAATGTCAGACCTGGGACCCACCAGGCCTGGGATCCACAATGTTTAATTAATTCATCAATTATTTAACATAAGGGCTAACCTGCATGGTATGTAATTAAAATGAAAGAGATATTGATAATAAAAGTCTAAGATAATTTAATGAAAGAAGGTAGGATGGAACCAAATCCTGAAGGATTTAGTCAGATCTAGATTAGTAAGGGGAGAGAAGAAGGCCCGCGTGGTGGGAAGAGCAGGTTGACAAATGATTGAAAGGGAGGAATGTATTCCTAAGATGTGAAGGAGACCAGCATGGCTGTGGAAGAAATTAGGTAGAGAAAAGCCGTATCCTTTGATAGTGAATGATGTCAGCTGTCAACTTCCGAACCAGTTTGTGTGTATAGAAATAATTGATTTTAAGAATTGATTACTAGATTTCAACCCTTACCCCCCAAAATCTGCTTATTGAACACCTGCTTTCAAAATAATCAGGTGATCAATAAATTAAGTTATTGTGTTTATCTGGGCATTTAAAACCAATCTCTAGTAGGCCAATCAAGCAGCTTCAAGCAAAGTGTTTAAATATTTACCCCCCCCCACAATGTTTATTGGTTAAAATTAAATTTGATAGACAACTAATTTGAAAACTTATGTCCACGCAAAAACCTGCATGAGAATGTCCATA
>NW_011888909.1:916757-922902 GCF_000151845.1 Pteropus vampyrus
CCCCCCCCACAATGTTTATTGGTTAAAATTAAATTTGATAGACAACTAATTTGAAAACTTATGTCCACGCAAAAACCTGCATGAGAATGTCCATATCAACTTTACCCATAATCTCTAAAAACTGGAGATAACCAATAGGTTCTTCAATAGGTGAATGGATAAACTAACTGTGGTCTATCTATACCACAGAATATTATTCAGTAATAAAGAGAAATAAGCTAGCAAGCCACACAAGGATATGGATACATTTTAAATATACATTGCTAGGTGAAAGAAGCCATTCTGAGAAGGCTACATACTGTATGATTCCATTTATATGATGTTCTAGAAAAGGCAAAACTATAGAAATTATAAACAGATCAGTATTTGCTGGGGTTTAGAGAAAAGAAAGAGAGCTGAATAGATGAAGTACATGAACTTTTCTAGGGTGGCAAAATAATCTGTGTGATTCTGTAATGGCATATACATGACACTCACTATTTATTTATTTTAACCCATAGAATTTTACAATACAAAGAGTAAACCTTAATACATGCCAGTGAAAAGTATCATTTAGGAGGTCAAGGGATCCCAAGATATAATGCGGAATATGACAAAAAAAAATTTGAATAAAATTACAAATATGTGAAACAACCTCGATAAAGAGTGTGATGGAAAAGGTGCTTACTTAAGTAAATTTGAAAAAGAGAGGACAAAATGCCCAGCCTACAACAATCCTGTGGGAGGTGCTGGCCTTCCTGGTACTATTCAGTCTATGGATCAGACCTACCTCTAACATCTTGCAGAAGCCTTTCCTGCTGCCTTGAGAGGAGCCTTTGCTTTGTCAGCCAATTACCCTAGCTGTCTCCATGATCCTTCACCCAGACACCAGGCACATCTTAAGTCTCATAGAGGTGCCAGCTAGGAACAGTTGTCCAGTCTACAGCTACCCTAAGCTATACAGGTCCTGAGATTTCTCCCTTCCAGTCCCAGAAAAAATAATATTGGTAAACCAAGGTAGAATTCAGCAGACACAGCAGAAGGCAGTGGTGGCTAACATGCAAGCATGTCAATAGCCCTTGGTGCCTTTCCAGGCAGTGCATGCCATTCTATGAATTCAATTAGTAAGCCAATAGCAATTTAGAGGCATGTCATTACTGTCTATCACTGAACCACCCAGCTCACTGTGCCAATTGTTTTTGAAATGTACCTGGGATTTGTTTTAATCAGGTATGATAAGATGACAGATACAGAGACAACTGCCTTGAAAAAAGAGTCTGTTACTTACAATTGCCAAAAGGAAAAGATGTGCCATGTTAGGCAGGGCCACACAGGGAAGGGACAGGGTCAGTCAGGAGGCAAGAAGGGTGAGGGGAAAGTGTAAGCAAGTCTTTATTCCTATAATGGCCGGAAGTTGTTAGGTGGGATGTCTCCTACTGTGCAAGAAGCAAAATACAGATGTTGGAGTTTGAAGTTGGAAAGTTAGTAATATAATTTCTATGTACCTGAAAGACCACAAGAATGGTAGGAACATAAACAATTTTGGCCCATGATTTTAAGATGTCAAATCACCAATTGCAGGCTACCAACGTTGATTATTACAATGGGATCCTGAAACAGAAAAGGGCATTAGATAAAAACTAAGGAAATCTGAACAAAGCATAGAATTTAGTTAATAATAATATGGCAATATTGGTTCATTAATTGTGACAAATGTACTATATTCGTGTATGATGTTAATTATAGGGAAAACTGGATATGAAATGTATGGGAATTCTGTACAATGTTATAACTGTAGTAAATCTAAAACTTTTCAAAAATAAAAGTTTATAAAATCAACTTTAAGAACAACCTATAAATTTTAGTTCTCCTGAGTTTTTTGTACTTTAAGTGTGTGTGCTACCATGGAAAACAAAAAGGGAGAATGTTGGTACTTATCCTTTTCTAATGTTTATTTACTTATCTATCAAATATTTATTGAACATATGACTGTTTCTGGACTGGTGTTAGGGGAAGATTTAAAGAAAGAAAAATGCTAGCCCTGCTCTTAAGAAAATTCCACTTTAATAGAGGTTATAGGGTGAGGAGCAATTTGAAAATGAGGGGGAAATGGCAGGAGAGCAGAGCTCAAGGCCAAGACCCAGAGGCAGAAAGTCACGATATTTGGGAGGTGCTGTTGGGTAAGACATTGAATCTGTGGTTGAAAGTGGTAGGTGCAGCTGGAAAGGAATATTAGCACTCCATCCTTATGGAGGCATAACATTTGCTGAATGAATGAATGAATGAATGAACGAATGAACAACCAAAAGCCGAAAGGCCCTGCATGATTTCTAGAGTCTAGACTTTATTCTGTAGGCACAAGGGAGCCACCTTTGATTTTCGAGAGGGGAAATAAGATGGCATTGCAGTGATTAGACTCTTGATACTCCAAGTGTTATTCAGGCAGCATCAGTATCACCTGAGTGCTTAATAAGAATGAGAGAATCTGAGGTCAGACCCCAGACACACTGAATCAGAACCTGCATTTCATAAAGATCCCCAGGTGAATCATACACACGTTTAAGTTTCAGATGGGCTGCTTTAGAAAGCTCTCTGTGGTGGCAGAGAAAAAAAGTAGTCTTTTTTTTTTTTTAGTTCTCACTATAAAAGAAAGGTAGGAGGGAGAGTAGAAAAGAGAAAGGAAAAGAGGAAGGAGAGAAGGAAGGAGAGAGAAGGAAAAACAATGACTCACATAAATGAAATGAATAAACAACCTCCCTAACCGCTTTCTTCCACTTAAGTCCTGTCTTGTGAAAGAAGCATCTGTAATTGGAAGACTTCCCAAACCAGGATCCCAGCCGGTCCCCAGAGAAGGAACTTGTGTCTTTTGAAAGTGCTACTTTGGAATTGGGGAGGAAGGGGTAGCTGCAATGGCCAATGGCGGCAGAGCAACAGGCAGACACGGAACTCTTATTCCCTCTGCAAGCAGATGAAACATGCATTTAATTTCCAGGAAAGTGGCTGTTGGGATGGCAGCTGAGGGAAATCAAAGGCTCAGCAGGCTCCAATAATTCACACTCATTTTGTGTAGCTAGAGCAGATGATGGGATGGCAGGGTAAAAATGTCCCGGCTCTCGCTAGCACGCTGCTGTGTGGAGGCCCATCCCACCCCTCTGTCTCTCTCTGCATGCTTGCCCAGGGCAGCCAAAATCTGGATTCATGCAGGGAAAGAAAATGGAAATGTCCCAGTCTGCACAGGCTCAGGCTGCTGAGGCAGCCTTTGCAGACAAGTGACCCACTTCCACCATCTCATCTCTATCGTCTATGCTGCTGGGGCATCTTCCTCCAAGGGACACTCACTGTGATCTCTTCTATTTACCCATAAATGCTGCATTTACTTTGATGAGCTGCACGTGATAATAATATCCCTGTCTCTGAGACTTTTATTTGAGATGAAAGACCACAGTAGAGCCTGGCATGTCTGATTAGTGCCCTAAGTTCAGTGGTTATTCAGAGAATACAGACAGGGATTTATTTGGGGTTTTGTTCTCTCCCTCCCCTTTATCATTGGGTTGCTGAGAACTGAGCTCATTCTCCAATGAAGGCTTGCAGCCACTCATCTGCTCTGTGCCAAGCATGTTCACATATCGTTTTTCTTGAAACCCCTCATGAGCACACTGTAAGATGAACCACTTGTCCCCAGTTTACAGCCAGGAAAATTGAGACTAGCAGCTAGCTGGGAGCAGACTTGGATCCTATCCAAGACTCTGCTCTTTCCTCTGCATTATTAGTGACAATATTAAGTCAAGGTCAAAATCCTTTAGGAGCCACTATCCAGGATCCTTGAAATACTGTTCTCTGGAATAACCATCTCCACCCCCACAAAGAATGCTGAGTTGTAATAATAACACTGATACTTCGTGTTTGTTACAGCTTTATATTTTTTGTACTCTATCACATCTCATCTCATTTAATGCTATAAGGATATATCGTAAGACCTGCAGAGCTAGGTTAGTATTCCCAATTGTTGGGAGAAAGGCATCGAACCAACAAGATAAGCAGCAGCATGGTGGGGAGGGAAGAGACCTGGAAGAATCAAGGGGTGCTGGGCTGCCTTGCTTTCCTGCCTGTGTGCATTGACTCATAACTTTACCAAGCAGATATTGGAATGTGTGGCCTGGAGCTGATGAGACAGAACTAGAAATAAATAATTGTTGCCTTTGAAAACTTGAACATTGCCATGAGGAAGAAGCAACAACCTGTGTGTGTGTGTGTGTGTGTGTGTGTGTGTGTGTGTGTGTGTGTGTGTTTTCCAGAAGGCATATGAGAAGTGAGAGAATCCAGCCTCTAACTAGGTCCCTGATGAATCCTAGCAACCCCATAGCTCAGATTCAATTAAATTCAGAAATAGAAGCCCTGAGCAGGGTATATCATGAGAAGTGGTTGTGCCTGACCAACAAACCATCCACCAAGGGCACTAATTGCCTGAAGATTTTATAACTTTTACATGAAGAGAGTGATAAGAGTGCCTGAGACTAATGATCGTCCAAGACTAAGATTCTCAAACCAGTTGGGGATCATATCACCTTCCTCAAATCAACCTCCTCCCATAGAACACATAATAAAGCTACTAGGTATGGAACACAGACCTGAGATGATGGTTGGTTGGTAGCAAGGCAGAAGCATTTTCAAGCTGGTGTCACATTTATCATCTTTGAATCTCATCTTAAGGGAATTGATCCCAAATTCTAAAGAGAGTGAATGTAAAACTCTAGGAAACTCAAGGTGCCACAAGACACTGCGTGAGCAGAGCCATGCAATGCAGAGGACTAAAAGGAGATGTGCAGCATAGTGATGGAGAGGGCCATCCCCATCCCCAGTGTGGCGATGCTGCAAGTAACATGTGGAAATGACATCAACTCAGCCTCCTTGGTGGGAGTCCTCATATGACCCAGCATTAGTGAGGATGGGGAGAGAAGAAGGGGCACAGTGGCAATGTCTAGCTGTGACACCGGAACATTTAAGAGGCAGGGGTGTTTGTGGCTAGGAGGTAGGGCAGAGGTCAGGGAAGCAGCTACAGCTGGAGAACTTCAGTGACCTCCAAGATGGAGTGTGAGATGCTCTGAGATGATACCAGAGGGAACCCTGCCTTGGGAGATCAGCAGCTTCCCCTCTTGACCTAATTATATCTCATTCAACCTTTAAAACCTAGTTCCAAGGACGCTTCTTAAAGCATTCTTTTTTTTTTCTAGAAGTGAGTCATCCTTCTCCAAACTCCCATAGCTTCCAGTGCTCGTAACCTTATTGCACATATTATTTTCCATCTTGTACTTGAGCTGTCCGTGGTCCATTTGTCCCAGTTAATTTTTCTAGTCCACAACCTGCTTCCTCTTCCTCTCTCCTTCTTACATCCGACATCTGCTTCTAGATGCTACACTCATAGGGGTAAAAGACCTCATCTCTGAGTCCTCCCCCACAACCCAGCCAAAATGCTTCACATACTATTGACATGATGATTTCATTTTTGATTGAATGACTGCACGACTAATGAAAAAGACAAGACAGAGACCCTATCAGGGAGGAAGATGGGTGCTTTTTAGTCCTCTGAGAAGGAAATCTTGGCAACTTTGTCTCCACTGCAGCCTCATTTTCCCAGGAGGGGTCAATTCGTCCTTACAGTGGTGAGCCAAGAGGCGGAGGGAGGGAGCAGATGCAAGTGCATCAGTCTGCCTTGGAGGAAATGCCCTTGACAGGGGCTGGCCCTTGGTATGTGTTATTCCAGCTGGTTCTCAGGAATCAGAGGCAGAGAAGGCAGGGAGAGACTCATCTCAGAGGCTGGTGGGTGAAGGAAAAAGGAAGAGGAGGCGGGGGCAGAGACAGTACCTCCACTGACTAATTAAACCCTTTGGTAGCTGGCCCCCACCAGCTCAAGCAGATTATCACTGCTGAATCAGCTCCCTGCCAAGGCCAGACTCACACTCCCATTTTTCCTGCTTGATTTGCCTAATGGAAGCTGACAGTGAAATTCAACCCTGATTGTCAGATTTCAGTAGGAACCTCAAGGGAGGAGAGGAAGGCAGACATTTGAAGACTAAAAATAGCACACATAATGAGATCCTTTATTTAGCTGAACCAGTTCTTTAATGACTTACCTCTCTCTCTCTCTCTCTCTCTCTCTCTCTCTCTC
>NW_011888909.1:923338-928259 GCF_000151845.1 Pteropus vampyrus
AAGCACCAGATGCCAATCCAAGCACTTCACATGTATTAACTCAGGTAAGCCTTACCACTGATACTCCCATTTTACAGGTGAGGCAACCAAGGTACAAAGGAATTAAATAACTTACCAAAGTCATCATAGCATTAGTCAATGTTAAACATAGAATTTGTATTTAAATTGCCTTAAAAGTTGAATAAATAGAAAAGGCTTCATAAATGTTGGATATCAGTATTGTGCATTATATTTGTGCAAAAATATTTCCATAAGAATCTTCTAACAAATGACAAGAACAAAAACCTGTGTGTGCTGAGAAAAAGGGGGACTTGGACATCCTAGTAGAGGGATATAGGGCCTGGACTAGGGTACAACTCTGAAATTGAGTGCCTCCCTACATTTGCTTCCTACACACCCTACTCATCTCATACTATTCACAGCTACATGAGGGAGAGATACTAAGAGTTCAAAACTATGTAACCTCATTGTCTTGAAGATACAACTAAACATTGACCTTTGCAGTACCTAAGCCAATCCTAACACAGGCATTTTTAAGAAAACTTAAAAATCGAGGTGTGGATGCTTTTCTGAGTGTCTTTTCCCTTCAAATATAAACCATGCTTTTTCTTTTCTTATTATTTTTCCCCCACTCTAACAAAATATTTGAGTGTTAGTTGCCATTTTTAATGGCCAGTATTTCCCCTCATTTCTCATTATTTTATCCACATGTCCTGTTTTACAGATGAGGGACCTATGATGCAGAGAATTTACATAAGTTATCCAAGATGCCAATGAAGGTAACTAAGGAAAATCCAGAGTCCAAGGCCTAAATTCTGTTCACTGTAAGATTCTCCCTCCTTGTGTACTCAACATGGAACACTAGGCACAATAAGAGCAGAAAGGTACAAAAGAAGAAAACACAGTCAGTTACTCCGGGAACTTGGAACTTATTATTCTATCTTGACTTTTTCATATTTTCCTAATATGCCCATCAGAGAGACCACACAAACAGCCATCTGAGATGCCTGCATTTATCACCAGGTACATCTTCATGGCTCTCTTGGTGTCTCCACCAGAGGTGAATCTCCACTTTGATTCTCAGGATTCTGCACAGTGAAGCAGCCCTAGCCAACCTGCCACCCTTCCCTTCCTATACTTCAAGAGGACAATATTCATAAACATTTATATTTGTGGTTGAAAAGTTTATAAACCCATGCTCTACTCATTGCCATGCAAAGCAACAAAATCACCCATTTTTTAAAGTGTCTCTGAGTAACCATTTAAATTAATACAAATATTTAACTATCATTTCAGGAGGCAGGCATGATTTTTATTAATCATTAGATTTTTATTATCAGTAGAAAGTTAACTTTGATGACAGAACAATATAATAACAATCACGGCAAGAGAGATTCCCCAACTTTTGTTCACTTCATGTTCCATCTGCTCTGTGAACAAGTGACTAGAAAAGTGGCCAGCGGAGTGCTGGAGACAAGATCAAAACAGCAAGAAGGGTTCAGAATCCATGAAGCAAGCAGGGCCCAAAGAGCTCCTCGCCGGCCAAGCTCATGCACCTCTATTCAACACTTGTCACTGGCTTGGCTTCTGCTTTCTCCCTGACAAAGAAACAAAATGATCACCACCAACTTTGCCAGAGTAATCCAAATAAAATAAAAAGAATACCCACTCAAACTGGGGAAAGGGTACGGAACTGCAGTGCTGTCATTAGTGGTTGATATATTTCAACACATTGCAAAAAGATGAAAATCAGGTAAAAGTACCTTACAGACAAAACAAAAAAGGCTTCAGCCCGGAATATGCTGAAGAATATGTGTCTACAGTGGTGAAGAAGCTGGTTTTCTGAGAATAACTCAGGGCAGACTCTAGACCAGAGGTCTAAAAGAATAGAGAGGTTGGTAATGAGAGGAGGAGCAGTTACAGAAAACTTAATTGAATGTGTGTTTTCCTCAGAACAGATATGCCATTTAACATTCCAATCTACACTTGTCCTTTTAGAGTCGAAACAAGAGAAGTTCCAGATGCAAACCTAGAAGCAGATAGACTGAGAATGAAAAAGGGGTTTGGGGGGGATACAGGAAGTGTGTTTCCAGTAAAAAACAAAAAAACAAAAAAAAACAAAAAACTGAATGTTCTAATAGATGGAATCATTGACAGGTTGGATAATTCTGAGGATACAGTGAAGATATATTATTGTTTTATTAACAGGAAAAGGGAGGGAGGGAGGGAAGGAGGGAGAGAGGGAGGGAGGGAAGGTGGGCAGGAGGAAAGAAGAAAGAGGGAAGGAAGGAAGGGAGGAAGGAAGGAAGAGAGGAATAAAGGAAGGAAGGAACTCCAAGTTGGAGGAAGAAACTCAGGATCCAAATATAAAGTAAAATAAGACAGGAGTGTTTCTGAACCATTAATAGAGTATTCAGAAAAAGAAGAGAGAAATCTATTTAATCTATATTCTAGGAAACTTTTCTCTTGAGTAGTGTGATTCCCAAGATAGAAATGTAATCCTAGTATACTATCTGTCTCTGAAGACTGAAGTTTGTACATAGTCATGATAAAGCGAATGGTTTTGTTTTGTTTTCTTTTCAGGCTTTAGAATTAATCCATAGAGAAAGTAAAGAAGCCTTAGTTTTGGTTACTGGACACCATGACTTTGTTTTTAATCTTGATCAAATAAAAGTGATGTTATAGCTTATAAAGGTTTGACAATGGGGGAGGGATGGAAAGGAAGAAGAGAAAAGGATGCAATTGCTGAAAGGCTCAGCTTCGATAGTTATGAGTCAGGAATCTGCTATCGCTAATGCAAGAAGAAACAGAGGCTTAAATCTGTTATTTAAAATTATAAGCATAACCATGAAAAAAATATAAATTACAAATATAAAAAAAATAAGACTGGAGGAGTTCCTGTTGTAGTTTATGTGGATACAACAAAAAATACAGCAGCCCTGGAAGGAGATAGAGTGAGTGACTGTCATTTTTACTTTATATATTAGGAAGTCAGTTTATGCTTTATAACTGATACATTATGAAATATTGTTACAAGCATATTATCTGGAAGAGAAGCAAAAACAGGAGGATTTAAAGACATTAACTGGTTAAGAATGAGAAGGAGAAGTCTATTTCTTTTTTGTTAAAGAACTTTTGAACTATTTCTTTTTTTTATATATGCATGTAGTGTTTTGATTAAAATTTAAATAAAAAAACCATCATTCAAGCAAATGAAAAAAAAATAATTCAAGTTACACTCTCTCCTGGGAAATTGTGACTCATCTCAAGATAAGAGATTTATTTGCTTCAGAACAAATCTGAGAATCTTAAATTTTGAACAACTTGATTTTCGTAAATTAATAAAACTGCAGCAGTGATTCTAATGTTTTTCTTTTAACTTCTGTCTCACTGTATGTATGAATCGCGTGTTTTTATGAAACCTCCTCATCAAAGTTCCAAGGCACCATGCAGTCGGCTTATTAAATAACCCTCAGCTTGATTTCCCTCATAAGTCACATCTAGAGCCCCATCACTTAAGAGAAATTCATTTTCCCGCTCCATTTTTTTTCCATGTAAGCTACTGACCTTTAGATAGTATATGAGTTCATCTCATACAGAAGCTTCTCAATCTGATTTTTAATTCCCCTCCCTCCTGCTCCCAGCAATTATCCCCAACTGCCCACTCTCACCTGCTGCAGTCATTGGCAGATCCATCTTGGATTATCTGTCCTTCTCTTACTTCTTCCAAGGCCAATCATGCAACATCCTTGAAAATCACAGTAATGGCAAAAAAGGTAACTAAAGAAAAAGTTTACCCCTGCCTAGTTGTTGATTGCATGGGAAAAGAAGATACATGATCCAGAGAGCCAACATATATTGAGATGGGTGCCTCATATGAATGACCCACTAAATTCTCACAAGCAGCTCATAACACAGGTATTGCTTCCTCTCTATTATAGACAAAAAAAAAAAAAAAAACTTCATAAAAGTTAGGCACCTGTCCTGGTCACACTGTGATTATGACACAGTGTCAAATTTAAACTTAGATCTATCTGACTTCCTGTGTCTTCTTAAAATATAAATCACAATGTAATTACATTGTGGCTAGCTTTTTACATAAGACAGGTTACAGTGGATAACAAAATGATGTTGAATATAGTTGCATTCTAACCAGCTAGCTTGCATGCAACCAAAAACTTGGAGCTACTGCTATATGTTGGAGTCAAGGAATAATCAAAAGGGTATTGGCTTTGATCTGGTCCTATGACCAATTAGCTCTCTGGACTTGAGTTTTCTCATTTATAAAATAAAATGTTTTCACTGGGTAATTATTAAGCTCTCTTCCAACACTGAAGAATCTATTTGAAAGAAATAAAGCTCATTAAAGCTATTCTCTTATTCAGATATCCTGCAAATCACTGAAGTGAATGAGGTGGAAAAGTGGATTTAAAGTTAAACAGTAAGATAATAATTGAACTAAAAATAAAATGCACATATTATAATACTTAACTTGTTACTACTTGTCATAGAATGGATTTAATGTACTATAGTGTATTAGTCTGTTTGAGTTGCCATAGCAAAATACCACAGACTGAGTGGCTTTATCAACAATTTTATTTCTCACGGTTTTGGAGATTAGGAAATCCAAGATGAGGGTATCAAGTTTCCAGCAAGGTAGGTTTCATTCTGACACCTATTCTCTTAGCTTGTAGAAAGCTTGCTGTGTGCTCACATGACCTCTTCTTTGTGTGTAGGGGTGGGGTGGGAGAAGAGAGAGAGACAGAGAGAAGAGAAAGTTCTCCAAAGATAGCTGGAGAGGGTTAGGGCTTCAGTGTATGAAGTGGCGGGGCGGGTTGGGGAGGGGTGGGCGACAGCGGGGAGAGATTGTCACAAACATTCAGTCCATAACATGTAGCATTAGAAGATAATGGCACAAGTG
>NW_011888909.1:928404-938641 GCF_000151845.1 Pteropus vampyrus
GGGCTATAATGTCAAAATCAACTCAATAAAATAATTATGCTAGGATTATGGATTACAGAATATTTTAAAATAAATGTAATTTAGTTTCTTCCAAATGTACAGAGTAATTAGAATTGGGTCAACAAAACATTGTCTAACAAAGATCCTTAGGGGACCTGCTTTAATGAATAAATAAGACATCTGTGATAAGCATGACTTTTTTTTAAAGAAGGGGTACTTCTGCAAAGCTTGAAGAGTTGTTTGTCTCTTAAGTAGTTTAATTATTCTCCTGGGGCTTATGTTTATACAATTAATTTGCTTAGAAACACATTTTTGTTTTTGTAGGCCAATAGATTTTATTTAGAAATAAGGATGTTAATGAAAGGAGACTGGCTGTATCTGATTCAGAAATTCTATGTTCCATATCTTTTACATCCAGTTTATGTAACTGGCCTCTGATGCCTGTCTTTATGGTGTAGCCAAAGGTCTTGTTGATAAAATAGCCCAGAGAAGTTCTAAGATAAATGAGATAACAGATTGCACTGATGGGGTATAGTTCTCTGGTCTCAATGCTTCTCCATAATATTAGCTAGAAATGTTCTCAGACAAGTGTTTTGTACCAGCCTCAGCATTGTATATCTCACCTCTTTTCCAAGCCAATGGACAAGTGCAGATATAAGAAGAAAAAAGAAAAAACAAATTGTGAAATTCCATTGTGTATGATTTATGGATCTCTTCGTCTCTGAGAATCTCAGAGGAGTTCTTTTTGGTAAGAGCCATAACTAATTAGAAAGTAAGGAACTATGGGAAAAATCCAAAGATACTGAAATTAGATGTCCAGTGAACTTAAACTGATAGCATCTGTATGAAATCCCCTCTTGCTGGCAGCTACACAAAATGTGGATGCATTCTTGTTATCATGTTCTTTACCTCCTAAGAGCTAGGACAGAGAGCTGAAAGCACCAACAAAAGGAGCAGGCATGCCTTTGTTTACCAAGGGATGCATTAGCAATATGTTATTGGGTGATGTTGCCTATCTTAAACCAAGGGAGCAGAATATATGATATTACCATGTTCCCAGGAGAGACATTTATATTTCTTAAATTCTGCTGAGTGATTAAATCCAAATCTAGTCACTCAAACCAAAAGCATTCACAGATTATGTTTTCCTCCCCCTGGGTAGTTTGGCTACAATGATTTGAAGGTTTATAAAAATGCACACAGAATCACATTGTCTATTTTTACATCACAACTTTCTCATTAAGTCACATCAATGGAAATCCAGCTCAGAATCAGTATATATCAATCACTCCTAATTTCACCAATTACTCCACTCCTAGATAATTACCCAAGAGTAATAAAAGTACATGTCTACTCAAAGACTTACACTTGAATTTGCAGCTATATTTCTAATAGTTAAACACTGGAAACAACCCAAATGCCCATTCAGAGGTGAATAGATAAACAGAATGTAGTGTATCCTTATAATGATTTACTACTCATCAAGAAATAAGAATGAACTATGCATACAAACAATATCATGGACGAATCTCAAAATAACTATGTTTAGTGAATGATGGTAGATGAAACAATATCATACAATTTCATTTATATAAAACTATAGAAAATGCACACTAACTCATAGTGATAGAGAGCAGATAAAGCAGTTGCCTGGGAAGAGGATGAGGGTAGGGAGGTGAGAGATAGATTACCAAGGGTTACATAAGCAAACTTTAGGAGATGATGGATATGTTCATTACTTTGGTTGAGATGATGATTCTATGGGTATCAAAACACCAAATTTTACATTTAAATATGTCTACCCTATTACATGTCAATTATATATCATGAAGCTGTTTTATCAGACAGAATATGTAAAGCTGAAAATGTCCTAGAAAATTCATAATGCGTCAAAATGCCAGCATAGAGCTGGTATTTGAGTCAATAAATTAAATTCATGTTCTAAATATGATGTTCAACAGAATGGCAATGCCCGATTAAGCTTAATAATCTAAATTTTATGATTATTCATCTCAGTCAAAAACTGAAGTTTACCTTTCTGGAAGAGAAGTATTAGCTGAGTTATCAGTGCATGCAAATTTGCGTTGGACATATCGCTCTATATACAGGTTTGAAGTACAGGTGTAGCAAAAGTAACCTGAGTTTAGGACTCAAAATAAAAAGATATCCAGTGCCACTATGACTCCCTCCCAATTTCCTTTTATGAATTAACCCGTGGGTGCTTGCTAACCTTGCTGTAAGTACTGGTTACTCTAAGGTTTCTCCGCCCAGAAATGGCCCTCGTTTTGCTCTAAGAGGATGGTGAGTGGAGACCTCAATCAACCAGTGTGTCCGGCTTTGATCAACTTGATCTCCTAATTGTCAAATTCCTGGTAAATGTCCTAGTGAGGAACATTGAGGAAGCATGTCATCCTCTCTGATCAGCCAAATTACCATCTCTGAGTTGTCAGCATTTCCACCCAGCTCCTCCTAAGGAGTTACTTCTCTCTCTCTCTCTCTCCATCAAAATTGGGCTCTCTGAGGCTCCACCTCCTTCCCTGTAGTCACTGAGATAAAGAAGGTACAGGCCTAGCCTCAACTTGTGTCATCAGCTGTCTGGACTCAGGTCCACCAGGCTCTTCCTTTTTGTTGTCATAATGCGAAGTTCAAACAGACATTACCAGAGGTAGAATGTTCTCTTGCAAAATAAAAGCTGCTATGTCGGCTTCTTGCATGGTGCCCTTCTACTGGTTTCTCAAAAGCAAAGTATCAGGGACGTGGCTACCCCTGACCCACTCCTCCCAAAAAAAACTTGGCGTATTACTGCTGTTCTGAACCAATTTTTCTTGCCACCTTTGTCCTGCCTTCCCAACTGTCTCACTCATGGCTCATGAGATTCAGAATAGATCCCCATCTTTCTCTGATTTGAGCAGAGAGGGATGCTAATTTCAACTGGTTATTGAAGCCAGTTCTTTTTAAAGGAGTCTGAAGCTTTCCCAACTCTTTTTTTTTAGGTCAGTGAGAAACATAAAAATATAATTATTTTCTATCCCCTGCCACCTGGTTTCAAGGTAATCAATTTTTCCACAACTACTTCCATTTAATATGAATTTACCACATTCTGGGCATTGTACTGAGTTCTTTGCATGACATACCTCCTTAAATCTCCTTTAATTCTCAAAACTGCCTTTCATAGTAGTTATTGTATTCTTCCTGTGTATAGTGCCTGTGTCCATGGAGGTTAACAAATCTGCCCAAAGCTACAGAGCTAACAAGTGACCAGTGACCAAGTGACTTTAGGTCCAGTTTTTCTTCTCCTCCCTTGATACCATAATGCCTTGATTCTTAAAGATCCTTTAATGGGGGAGATTTCTATCATTATTGTGACTCCCATTCCCAATTCCCAATTCACTAATATCTGAACTTAGTCTGTGGGACTTCTTCAGTTGGCTTTCCTACTGCCTGGGCCTTCCTGAGATTTAGAGGCACAAGAATGTGGGGCCTGGGGTCATTATTCAACTCAGAGCTTTACTCAGAGGTGAAAAGCATTACTAACTAAACAAAACTAAACCACTAAAGGCCAATGAGCTCTGCTGGTATTTAATAAAGAAATTATCAGTGACCTGAAGCCCTTCAAGCGGACCAAAAAGAACTTTCATATTTTCATACTTTTTATTCTTGGCATGAGAGTGAGTACTTGCAAATATGTGTTTCTCTAAAAATACCCAATAATTAAAACCTCATATCAATCAACTTGCATTCTCCACAATCATTCAACACTTGGAAGGATTGACCACATTCCATTTTTAGCTACCATGAATGTATTTTAAAAAAAAAAAAAAGGCTAAGTTTGTATGAATCTTGAAAAGACATCCCACTCTGGCCCTTTTAACCAATTGAGTCCATACATCACATGTCCTTCCAGGTGACAAATCTGAGTACCTAAAGCTGTGAAGCCTTTTATTGCTATTGCTTATACTAGGCCTTCCTTTCTGCTGACCCACTCTCCCCCAAACCCTATTGTTACCAGCTCTACTCTGTGCTCCTAGTTTATAGCCCTGTCTTTATTCCTGCTCTGGCTCTTAAACTTGGGTTTGTCCTTGGTTTCTCCTGACATTTGATGTAAACAGTCTTCAACCACTGTGAGTTGGCTTCCCTCCCTGCCTCATTACTAGTTTCCTGGTTCTGACACCTAACATCCAGAGAAAGGCAGCATTGGTCCTCCTGCAAAAAGGATATTAGGCAGGTAATTAGAGTTATGAGTGTTTGCACATTCCATCTAAGTTTGTATTTTCTATCAGGTCGTGTGAAATATGTATGTTCATTTTCATGCCTATTTAACACAAAAGTCCCTATCTTTGGGGGTAATGTGCCATTTTATCAGTAGTTTTCTATCATGTGAAGATCATAACATCCTAATATTCTCGGCTCTGCTCCTCAATTCTCTAGGGAATTTCTTTTTCAGGTATTAATCTTGGGAGCAGCGCTCATTAATATGATAAGACTCTCTGGTTTTAAATAGCTCTTCAGACCCAAACAGGCCATAATTGAATGGAAGCTTTAATTGTTTTTTCTTAGCAAACAATCAGACTGAGAGAGCAAGGACGCTGCAGACAAAACACCACTGCTCCACTCAGGAATGAAAGCACGTGTTTCCATTCACTAATAGGCAGAAATGTCACTAGATCTCGGAAAGGCTGACTAGGGACTCAGTTTAGAGAGAGCTATTGAATTCCCCCTTCTGGCTGGCAGACAGCTCAGTCCCATGGTTCACTCTTCTCCTGTCACTCCAATTGATTTGCCTTCAAGGTGGTCATTCAGAGGGAGTAAAAGAAAAGGCCACCACTTGCCATTTTAGGCCCAGAGATTTAGCTATGACTCTTGTCCAGCTACAACTTTCAGAGGCTCCAGCAAATGGATGGCATACATGTCTTAGTCTTTTGTTCACGTTTAGTGGAATCCCCTTACAGAGAGATAATAACTACCACCCCTCAAGAAAAAAAGAAAACACACACACACACACACACACACACAGCCAGTGGCACGGGTTTGATGGATCAGTAGCTGGCCCTCGATCAGCAAATTTCATTTTCTACTATGCATCAATTCAGTAAACCATGTTTTTAAGCTTATTGACAGTCGTCATCTACTCTGCTTTATTACCTGCTGCCTGACTTTGCTCTCTTCCTTCAATGGCACTTAATTTTCAAGCTATCTGCATTCCAGTTGAAAAACAGTAAATCCTAAATTTTTAACTTTTTGTTGTTGTTGTTATGAGACAATGGGAGAGGGCACGTCTGTATGCTGTACACATTATGTTCTCTACCATTTTGGAGACTTACAATCATAGAAATTGTTTAAAATCTGGTTTCAGAGGAGACACGAATATTTAGCATGGAACAGAATGTAAGACTGGACACATTTCTAGCTTCACTAAGTCAGATCTCCAGACTTGTCTCCTTGCTATGGGAAAAGAATTCTAGAACATCCCACATTCCTAGGTCCATGGTAGGAACCAAAACATGTTTAAAGCTAAGTGTCTCTGATTTTGGAAGGAGCCATGTCCAAATTCACTTCTACCATGACCATTAATTATGTAAGATCAATTGTCCATGTTACAGTGTGGTAGAGACTGCTAGAAATTTACCAAAATCAGTATCTCTTCTCTCTTGGATATATTGTTCAGTGCTCATGCAGGAAAATAGTTACATTTATGTAATTGGTCACTTCTGATATTTACAGTGTTCTTCCATTACCATTTCATGCTCCCTTTGTTTTCAATCAAGTCCCAGGCTGGATAAGGTATTGACCTTGTGTGGTGATGTGAACCTTCATTCCTGGAAGGACTGAATATTAAGTGGCTTTGCCTTCATTTGATTGGTGTAGTTTTACATTCAACAAAGAACTCCAGAGAACCCCAAGTTTGAAGCATTATCTGAAATGACACCACTATGTAGCAATGGGTAACCCCATTTACCCTAAATAATCAATATCTACACTTTAGCCACCAAAATAAGCGATCTCCGTACCTGTTGGTCCAATGGCTTAAACAGCTCTAAAATGGCCAAGTAGTAACCTAAAGTTTAAGTTCCTATTTAATGGAACTCTAGATGTACACTCTGTTGGAAGCATTCCTCCTATGGAAATTAGCCTAAAATGGCAAGAATGGGAAGCAAAATATCTGCAAGTTGATTATTGGGTATATTTAACTAAGAAAGAGCACCATATATCAGTTACTTATTGAAAGTATATTTAACATCAGGTTTTCAGAGTACTTTCCCCCAACTGGCACTATAATGAATTCTTAAGTAAGCCATGTACCTATACATCTGACCAGCCACTTCTGTGTAATGTGATACTAGTAAAGTCCATTGTCACACTTATTTTGCTGTGAAATATAGGTTCCTTCGTCAGAAATGATTTTGTATAGGATATAATGACTGAGAATAAGGTATTCATGGGTTTTGGTGCTGGCAGAAGCATTGAAAGAAAGGAAGGGAAGTATGGATCTATTCTAGTAAGAACAAATCATGGCCTTCTTCATGTTGGAAGGGTACCAGTGCAATCAATTTATCACCAAGCAGCTGGCTGTTCCCTGTGAAGAAAGGTACCAAAGCAGGATTGTTGTTGGAAACTTAGGTCCTCAGACTATATTGGTGAGCTAATTCATGGCCTTTATTTTGCCCTTGTGGGAACTTTGAATATGAGCCCATTGTGAAAGCATGAAATGGCTGGGAAAGACTGATATGTATCATGTGTCATGACACTGACACGTGTCATCTTGTCCATGTGATTATTGAGAGCCTACTTGTCAGGGGAGACTGTTGTTTAGCATTAACATAGAATATAAGTATGTTGACACACTGTATATCCAAATCTTGTCCCCAGATTTATTGTTGGCACTTTTCCAATTCTGTGCTTTCCAATTCCTGACTGTCTAGCCAGACACTTAGCCACTGCACATGAATCAGGGTACATCCAAACTGCTGATCTTTCTGTCCAATCAAGATGGAAAATCATATGACTGCCCAAATATTTGCCTTTGGGGAAGATTTTGCTTTATTGGTATCTTTCAAGAATACTTCCGATCAGGGCTGTAACACCATAGCAGTTCATTTCAGACTGGTGAGTGCACACTGTACAGAGCAATTGTAAACCAGTCCCAGGCTATTTCTTTTTCAGTAAACCGGCCATCTCTGAGGCCAGAGATGTGGGTTGAGGCGAAATAGTTTCCAGGAATAGATCAAGTATGAATCTGGTAGATCAGTTAACAGCCAGTTTCTAGTTGGTAGAATAGGAGATGCTTTGGTGCTCTGCCCAGATCTCCTCAACACTCACCATTTTGCTACCTTCCAGCAGTGTTGTGCTGCAGTCACCAGTGATTCTTCATTTGAGGGCTTTCCGAGGGCCTGTATACATGGAAGGCCAGAGTGCAGAAGAGTTAACACCTCTAGGAATAGCCTGCAGGCAATGACAATTGGGAGTTAGAGAGTAAGTATAGCAGCTTCCTCATCCCTTAAATAAGATGTTCTACTCTATCTCCTAAAGAGCTCCAGTGGAATTAACCACTACGGGTTGTTCAAAGTCAAAATTCATTAATGTACCATATTAACTTCTTTCTCTTCTCTACCTCACATCTTCATTTCTTTGCCAGTTCTTTCTGGGATCATCTTTCAAATAAACCACACATACTCAAATCCTGTCTCAAGGTATGCTCCTTGGTGAACTAAGGCCATGACATACAACTCAAATCACATGGTAACGTGATGTCACATGCTCATTTTCTTTTCAGAAAAACAAAACACTACAAAGAACACCTCCTGTGCTCTATTTCCCTTTGTGTTACCTGCAATGACAATACCCAATGAGACATTAGAAACTACATGATAAAGAGACTTGTCAGCCTGGGTGCCTGAGTGACTCCCCCTTTCCCAGGGGGAGTATGGAACTCCCCCTTTCCCAGCAGCCTTGGAATTTAATTAAAGTATTATGTGAATAAGAAATATTCTATTTCCTTGAGCCAAAGTATAGGTTTTGTTTTTGTTGTTTTTTTTTTTTTTTTTACCTTCAGTGACATATATATATATACATCAAGATTATTAGTTTGAATGGAAAAAAAGGAAAACAAAAAACAATGAAAAGATTTTCAGGGAAATCAGATCACTAAACTAAGCTTGATTTTGTTATCCTAGACCCCTAATTTTCTTCACATTAAAGCTGCTCAAAAACAAAACAAAACAAACAAACAAACAAACAAACAAAACCAGAGGAAACAAATCTATAAAAGTTTATTAAATTTAAGCCTAGCCAGCACTTACTGGTCACCTCAAAGTTATGCAGAATCATTTTGTTCTGAGGAAAACTGTTCACATACCATGTAGCCTTTGCCCACTTTACCAAGAGGAAATCTGTTCTCTTCCCCCAGTATTTTCTACTTAATTTGCTTTCCTGCCAGGGAAATGTTTTTATCAGCCACCTAGAGAGGATGTCTTCAAATATTTCACTCCCTCATTTATCCCTGGATTGCTCATACCCCACTGACAAATTTAAATCATAGGTTGGAAGTCTCCCATTGTATAAATAGATTAATGACAGAATAAATGGAAGTTACAATTCCAGTAATTGTGAAATAGTTTATATCTGATTAAACTTCATGCAGATAATGATGATAAATTGAGACAAACAAAACAAACAAAGAACAACCTTTCAGATGCCACTGGAAAACAATCAAAATTGGAATGGATTCAGAGAGAAGATTTTGGGCTTCCAGAGTAGCTGAAAATTTAGGGAAGAAAAAAATGTTTAAAAGGAAGGATCCACAGAAAGAGAAGTCCCTGAATCTGCATGTAAACTCCTCTCAAATTCTTGACTGACATCTGAATTATTGTCAATGCGGGAAAGATGCCAAGATATCCAGCAGAGAGCAACAGCTGGAAAGTTGAAAAACTTAAACAGAGATTTAAGATGTGACCTACTTCAGAAGAGTTCAGAGCTTGAATTCCACCAAGTTAGAGAATATTGGTAAACGCCTTGGACTTTCTTCTCATTTCTAAGAAGGGCGATGCCTTACATATATAGACTAGTTCCCAGGACTGAGGATTCATCCCAAGACTAAACGAAACACTGAAACAGATCCACCCTCACAAGAGATAAAATGAAACAACCACAAGTTCAAGGTAATTAGCTATTAATTATATCACTCTTTAGAGCAAAAACCAACCCTTCCAAAGAAGATTATAGAATCCATAGTTTCCACTGCATCCACAATGTCCAGTACACAATAAATAATTAATTAATGGACATAGAAAGAAGACTGAAATGTGAACCATAGTCAAGAAAAAAAAAATCAGTCAAAAATTAGAACCATAGATAACTCAATGTTATAATTAACGAATAAGGACATTTAAGCAATAATTAAATGTATAATCCAGGACATAAAGTAAAAGGTGGTTATAATTAGTAAATGGAAGAGGACTACCAATAGAGAAATGGGAGCTATAGAAAAAAGAACTGAAATTAAATTCTAGAACTTTAAAATATAACATTAGAAATAAAAATTTCACTGGATAGGCTTGACAGAAGATTAGCTACAGTAAAAGAAAGTCACTGTTAATTTGAAAGATAACAAAAGATTGGAAAAAAATTGAAATTCTCAGAAACATGTGGGACAATATCTAATATTCTAATATATGTGTAATTGGAGGTCTTGAATGGGAGGGAAAAGCCAGAAAATATAGATAAAGAGGTAATTGTTGACTTCTTAAAATTTGGTGAAATCATTAACTTACACATCTAAGAAATGCAGAGAACCTTCAGCAGGCAGGATAAATAAAAAGATGACCTAAGTACATCGTAGTTACATGGCTGGAAACCAAAGATAGAGAAAATGTCTTCAAAGTAGCCAGAGAGAAATGAGGTATTATATACAAGGGAACAATGATGCTATTTTAAATGATTTCCCTTTTGGAACAATGGAGATTAGGAGATTATGGAACTATCTACCTAGAATTCTATATCTAGGAAATATTCTTCAAATATGAAAGCAAAATAGACATTTCACATAAACAATATTTGAGAGAATACATTGTTAGCATATCAGAGCTTAAAGAAATGCTAATAAAATTTCTTCAGGATGAAAGTAAATAAAACCTATTTCAGTTCTCACACTATAAACAAGTGACCTTTTTATGTTTTACATTTTTTGTGTCACATTTTTCATGTTTTTTGTGCTTTTTGTTGATGATTTTACTGTTTAAAA
>NW_011888909.1:941771-944069 GCF_000151845.1 Pteropus vampyrus
TCCACAGAAATACAAATGATTATAAGAAAATACTATGAGCAATTACATGCCAACAAATTGGACTAACTGGAAGAAATGGATACATTCTTAGAAACATGTAATCTCCAAATACTCTGTCAAGAAGAAACAGAAAATCTGAACCGACTGATTACCACCAATGAAATTGAATCAGTAATCAAAAAACAGAAGTCCTGGACCGGATAGCTTTATAGGTGAATTCTACCAACCATTCAAAAAGGAATGAACGTCTATTCTTCTCAAACTAATTCAAAAAAATTCAAGAGAAGGGAAGTCTCCCTAACTCTTTATATGAGGCCACCATTACTCTGATTTCAAAACCAGACAGAGACAGTACAAAAAAATAAAACGATAGACCCATATCCCTGATAACATTGATGCAAAAATCCTTAACAAAATATTAGCAATCTGAATTCAACAGTACATTAAATATATCATATACACCATGATCAAGTTGGCTTTATTCCTGGGATGCAAGGTTGGTTTAATATCTGCAAATCAATTAATTTGATATATCACATTAACAAACTGAAAGATAAAAATCGCATGATCATGTCAATAGATGCAGAAAAGCATTTGACAAAAATTTATATAGAACCATAAAAGATCTCAGATAGCAATGGCAATCTTGAGAAAAAAGAACTATGTGATATCAAACTATACTACAAGGATGTAGTAATTAAAACAGCATGGTACTGGTATCAAAACATACACACTGATCAACAGAACAGAATAGAAAGCCCAGAAATAAATCCATACTTATACGGTTATTTAATCTATGACAAAGGAGGCAAGAATATACAATGGGGTAGATACAGTCTCTTCAACAAATGATATTGGGAAATCTGGACAGATAGATGCAAAAAATAAATAAAACTGGACCACCTTCTTAAACCACATACAAGAATAAACTCAAAATGTATTAAAGACTTAAATGTAAGACCCAGAATCATAAAAATTCTAAAAGAAAACATAGGCAGTAAACTCTATGATATTGCTATTAGTCATCTTTTTCTGATATAACTCTTTGGGCAAGGGAAACAAAAGAAAAAATAAACAAATGGACTACATCAAAGTAAAAGTTTTTACACAGCAAAGGAAACCATCAACGAAACAAAAAGACAACCTACTGAATAAGAGATGATAATTGCCTGTGATACATATGATAAGGGGTTAATATTCAAAATTTATTTTTAAAAAACTCGTATAACACAACAACAACAACAAACAATCCAATTAAAAATGGGCAGATGACCTAAATAGGTATTTCTCCAAAGAGGAAATACAGATGGCCAACAGACATATGAAAAGATGCTCGAGGTCACTAATCATCAGAGAAGTGCAAATTAAAACCACAATGAGATAACATTGTCAGATCGACTATCATCAATAAATCAAAAAACAATAAGTGTTGTTGAGGATGAGAAGAATAAGGAATTCTCGTACATTGTTAGTGGGGTTGCAAATTAGTACAGCCACTATGGAAAACAGTTTGGAGAGTCCTCAAAAAAATAAAAATAGAACTTCTTTTTGACCCAGCAATTGAACCTCTGGATATTTATCCAAAGAAAATCAAAACACTAGTTCGTAAAGACCTATGTACCCCTATGTTCATGGCAATATTGTTCAGAATAGCTAACATATGGTAGCAACCTAAGTGCCCATAAATAAACAATTGAATAAAGAAATTGTGGTACATATATACAATTAAATATTACTCAGCTATAAAAAATGAAATCTTACCATTTACAAAGACATGGACAGACATAGAGGGTATTATGCTGAGTGAAGTAAATCAGACAAAGATAAATACCATATGATTTCACTTACATGCAGAATCTAAGAAACAAAAGAAACCAACAAACTAAACAAACACAGATTCACAGATACAGAGAACAAACTGATGATTGCCAGAAGGGAGGAGGATTGAGGGGCTAGGTGAAAAAGGTGAAGGGATTAAGAAGTACAAATTAGTAGTTTCAAAACAGTCAAGGTGACATTGAGTACAGCACAGGGAATGTAGTCAATATTATTGTAATGGCTGTGTGTAGTGCCAGATGGGTACTAAAGTAATCGGGGAGATAACTTCCTAAGTTATATAAATGTCTAGCCATTATATGGTATATCCAAAATTCACATTTGAAAAAGTAAAAAAGAAGCAGTTTACAAAATGTAAAGGGTATTGCTATAAAATGTCATTTATTGAATGCAAAAAATAATAAACAAAAGATTGTAGATGAAAAAAATTTTGATTAATTCAAAGAAGTTTGAAGAGAAGGA
>NW_011888909.1:944119-948092 GCF_000151845.1 Pteropus vampyrus
ATCCAGCAGAGAGCAACAGCTGGAAAGTTGAAAAACTTAAACAGAGATTTAAGATGTGACCTACTTCAGAAGAGTTCAGAGCTTGAATTCCACCAAGTTATAGAATATTGGTAAACGCCTTGGACTTTCTTCTCATTTCTAAGAAGGGCGATGCCTTACATATATAGACTAGTTCCCAGGACTGAGGATTCATCCCAAGACTAAACGAAACACTGAAACAGATCCACCCTCACAAGAGATAAAATGAAACAACCACAAGTTCAAGGTAATTAGCTATTAATTATATCACTCTTTAGAGCAAAAACCAACCCTTCCAAAGAAGATTATAGAATCCATAGTTTCCACTGCATCCACAATGTCCAGTACACAATAAATAATTAATTAATGGACATAGAAAGAAGACTGAAATGTGAACCATAGTCAAGAAAAAAAAAATCAGTCAAAAATTAGAACCATAGATAACTCAATGTTATAATTAACGAATAAGGACATTTAAGCAATAATTAAATGTATAATCCAGGACATAAAGTAAAAGGTGGTTATAATTAGTAAATGGAAGAGGACTACCAATAGAGAAATGGGAGCTATAGAAAAAAGAACTGAAATTAAATTCTAGAACTTTAAAATATAACATTAGAAATAAAAATTTCACTGGATAGGCTTGACAGAAGATTAGCTACAGTAAAAGAAAGTCACTGTTAATTTGAAAGATAACAAAAGATTGGAAAAAAATTGAAATTCTCAGAAACATGTGGGACAATATCTAATATTCTAATATATGTGTAATTGGAGGTCTTGAATGGGAGGGAAAAGCCAGAAAATATAGATAAAGAGGTAATTGTTGACTTCTTAAAATTTGGTGAAATCATTAACTTACACATCTAAGAAATGCAGAGAACCTTCAGCAGGCAGGATAAATAAAAAGATGACCTAAGTACATCGTAGTTACATGGCTGGAAACCAAAGATAGAGAAAATGTCTTCAAAGTAGCCAGAGAGAAATGAGGTATTATATACAAGGGAACAATGATGCTATTTTAAATGATTTCCCTTTTGGAACAATGGAGATTAGGAGATTATGGAACTATCTACCTAGAATTCTATATCTAGGAAATATTCTTCAAATATGAAAGCAAAATAGACATTTCACATAAACAATATTTGAGAGAATACATTGTTAGCATATCAGAGCTTAAAGAAATGCTAATAAAATTTCTTCAGGATGAAAGTAAATAAAACCTATTTCAGTTCTCACACTATAAACAAGTGACCTTTTTATGTTTTACATTTTTTGTGTCACATTTTTCATGTTTTTTGTGCTTTTTGTTGATGATTTTACTGTTTAAAATAGCCTTATGAAAAAGATATGTATATAGGTAAGCTTTTTACAGACATGAGTTACAACAATGTTAGTCCTCAGTTTAATGTTAATAAATCAACAATATATGTTAACTAAGGTGTGTTTAACCATAAACACACATAAAACAGTCTGGATATTGATCATTAGATGAAAATGTTGTGCCCAAGGTCTCACAGGGACCTAACCCTGTATTTCCCCAAAGAACAACAGTTTAGTATTTACCAACTCAGTGTTCGCAGCAACTTTATAGAACATTACCATGAATATTGGAGTATCAACTGTATATGGGTAAATAGAGAAGTCAATTGTTTCTTCTTAAGTTCTTTAAAGGCACATGGCTATTTACTTCACAAATGTTAATGCTGTTTTGTGGGTTTAAGTAGACATAAACTATATATGACAGCAATACAAAACATTGGGGGCATAGTAAATGGGGTTATATTGTACTGTGGCAAGATTCTTACATTTTATGTAAAGTGGTGCAATATTAAATCCAAGTATAATAAGGATGTGTATTATAATCCTTTGAGCAACCATTACAAAATTAATATAAAAATATAGCTTTAAAAGCTATTTAATGAATTAAAATGGCATATTAAAAATATTTAAAGTTCCGGTTAAGATGACGATCTAGGTAAAAGCAGGGTTTGCTCTTTCCATGACCACATTAAAATTATAACCAAATTATAAAACAAACAACTTGGAAAACCACCTGAAAGTCTAGCTGATCATAACACATACATCTGAGGATATTTTAAAAAGCTACGTAGAGACCGGTAGGAGGGGTGGAAATGAGAAGTGGTATGGTCTCCATCCATGGCGGTCGAGCACTGGGAGGGAGACTGTAACAGCAGAGCCCCTCCCCGCTGAAGGAATGAGGGGCCCCAGCCCCACACAGGGCTCCCAGCTCAGGTTTCCAGTCCCAGGAAGAGGAATTCCCACAAAATCTGACTAAAAATCAGTGGAGATTCCCATCCGAGCAAGACAGAAGGGACCTGAAACCCCAGAAATCCCCCTTAAAGGGCCCACACACAGAATCACCCACTTGCAGATTCTCACCCTGGGCTCCGGTGGAAGGTCAACAGCTCGAGAGGTGCAAGATATACAAAGAGGGCCAGAGTTGTGTGGTGCCAGAGCAAAAGTTAGAGGGACAGATGCCATTGTTCCTATGTTGAACCCCGCTCTGGGGCAGTCTACAAATAGGCTACATCTTGCCTATGTTGAACCCTCCCCTCGCATGGCCAATTCTGACTCTGCTTTGGCCCTGTGAGAACATCCCACTCAACCCCAAGTCTCCCTGGGACCCCGCCCCACCAAACCCACTAATTGCTCACTGTGGGCCCGTTGCCAGGCAGCCAGCCTCACCCTGCACCTTCCCTGGGTCACATAGAAACCATAAAAAGGGCAAGTCAAAATAAAGACTATAATAACTGAAATGGAGATTCCATTAGAGGAAATCACAACAGATTAGATAAAGCAAAGGATCAAATCAGTGAGTTGGAAGACAATGTAGCAGAAAACACCTATTTGGAACAGCAACAAGGAAAAAGAATCTAAAAAAATTAGAAAAGTTTAAGAGACCTCTGGGACAACATCAAATGTACAAACATCAGCATCATAAGGATACCAGAAGGAGAAGAGGGAGAACAAGGGATTAAGAATCTATCTGAAGAAATAATGACAGAAAAATTCCCTAACCTGGTGAAGGAAATATACATACGAATCTAGGAAGTGCAAAGAGTCCCAGACAGGCCTATATTAAGACACATCATAATTAAAATGCCAAGTAAAGACAAAGAGAGAATCCTAAAAGCAGCAAGAGAAAGGCAGCTAGTTGCTTACAAGAGTACTCCCATAAAATTGTCAGCTAATTTCTCAACAGAAACTTTGTGGGCCAGAAGGGCTTGGCACAATATATTTAAAGTAATGAAAAGCAAGAACCTACAACCAAGACTATGCTACCCAGCAAGGCTATCAATTATAATTGAAGGTGAGATAAAGAGTTTCCCATACAGGAAAAAGCTAAAAGATTTATTGCCAACAAACCAATATTACAAGGGATGTTAAAGGGACTTCTTTAAAAAGAAGAAGGGGGAAAACAAACAGAAACAAAAGCATAAATATGAATAAAATGGCAATAAATATGTACATCAATAATCACTTTAAATGTAAATGGACTAAATACTCCAAATCAAAAGAAACAGATGAAAATGAAAATAGAACAGCTCAAAATCTATGGGACATAGAGAAAGCAATCGTGAGAGGGAAATTCATAGTAATATAAGCCTACCTCAAAAAACAAGAAAAATCTCAAATAAACAATCTAACTTTACACTTAAAAGAACTAGAAAACAATAAAACAGCAAACAAAACCCAAAGTGAGTAGAAGGAAGGAAATAATAAAGGTCAGAATGGAAATAAATGAAATAGAGTCTAGAAAAAAATATAAAAGATCAATGAAACCAAGACCTGGTTCTTTGAAAGGATAAACACAATTAATAAACCTTTAACCAGACTTATCAAAAAAAAAATAAAGACCCAAATAAATAAAATCAGAAATGAAAGAGGAGCATTATGGACTCCACAGAAATACAAATGATTATAAGAAAATACT
>NW_011888909.1:952692-965092 GCF_000151845.1 Pteropus vampyrus
CTAGAAGTCGTTTAAGGAACTATTATCTCCCATTCTCAGTTCAAACAATGTAACAGTGGGTCTAACCCCAATTTTGGTTCCAACACTGAGCATATAAGCCAGATCAGGACATTCAGAGCACAGTTTCTCCCTATCTATAGTGATTGATTAAGAAACTGGCATATGATCCAATCTATATTAATGTCAGTCATAGCCAACACTTTTGCTGGAATACTGGGAAAAGAAGCTCTTTTCTTACAAGTTTCTAAGCTGATAAAATGTAAACCTAGATCTTCTGCTGGCCGTCTTGGCCTATTTGATGATAAATACAACACAGAAAAAGCAGAGCTAAAAAATAGAAACATGTTTCTGATGTCATCATTTAGCCGTGGATCCAGGCATGCCTGAAGCCATGTACACTCTGTAGTTTCAGTTATTCAAGTAAAACAAAACAAAACAAAATAAAACAAACAAACAAAAAAACTTCTTTGCATTTTTATCACTTAAAGCCAAAAGAGACCTGACTAACAGAAGTAGCAAACCAATTACTTTCCAAATAATCTACAATATTAGTTGAAATAAGACATACCCATTAAATTGGTTTCTTTCTAATTTCTGACCCATTTTCTTCAATCATGAGAAACCTCTGCAAACTCACAAACCGGAAATGATATAGAGAGCTGCCTTCAACTCTTCACAATTGATGGATATCATTCATGAAAATATTGTGCCCTCTCATTTCCACATGACATATTAGTAGGCTCCCAAGGGTGTTCTCTCAACCATCAGCAGTTCCCCCTGGGCTGTTCCTCTTAGAAAGACCCTTCCCTTCTATAGGCTATTTACTCAGTGTCTGTGGCTGAGGCTTTACATATAGGAGTATTAACCCCCTCTTCTCACATCATGGAAACACCAACTATTTACATACATAGAAACAAAAGCTGAATGGATTTCAAGTAGATCCCTACTTACCTATCACTGACATTTTGGGGAATTTGACATAATAATTTATATAAATAAAAAAATTATCTCCTACTCTTTATAAATTGGCTCCCATATAGTTGACTTTATCATATCTCTTCTCTCTGTAATGAAAGAATGAGTTTTAAGGGACTTGTAAAATCAGCTTGTCTTTGTTTTAGGATCTTCCTCTAGAACCGTCTACTGTCACAGATACGGACAACAATTTCGATGCCAATGGACAAATAAGCATACCCCAAAGTAGATATGATATATTGACCAGCACTTGCCCCGCACTCAATGTAAGAAGCTGTCTTGGGAGATTCTGTAAGTAACAGTAAAATGTCTACAGTGCTATTTGTCTATTCATACAACATGGCAAATTCTCAGTAAGATGTCTGATGGATTTTACTGCATCTATATTAGAACAGACTTGCACACAGAATATAATAGGAATGCATGTGAGGAAATTACTTTCCATAGCTCAGGAAGTTGAAAGGAGGGCATTACTATCTAGGGTTTCTTAGGAGGCAGCATTAAGCTAGATTGAGGAGTGAGGAGGTGGGGACAAGGGTGAGAGAATTGACAGCCCAGGGAACAAAACGAAAGAGGCAATTGTTCTCAAACACTTACATGACCCTGAGAGTGAGCAGTGCAGTTGTGCCATAGATGTGTCACTTTTATTGCCCTGGTCCTGGCCCTGACTGTAGGGCATTTCAGGCAAAAAAAAAGATGGAGAAGGCTATCTAAGCATAGATGGGGAACAATGTGTGTCAAGGATCAGAGACATAAAAGCAGGTACAGGCAGAGAAGGAGAACGAAGTAAGTCTTTTTAACCACAGCAAAGAATGCTGGGGTGGGGGTGGGGGGTAGGAGGCAGAAGAGAACAGAAGGGTGGGCTACAGCCAAATTGAGAAGGGTCATATATGCTATTATGAGGATTTTTGATTATCATAGACAAAGGGGAAACAATCTTTGGGATTGTTTTTAAATGATCACTGTGATAAAGTGGTACAGAAAAATGGCTTGGAAGAGAAAGACTAAAGCTAGAATGAATCTGGTAGGAAGCTGCAGTAACAGTTTGTGGAAGAGAAGATAGATGTCTTGGCGGGTCAGGGAATAGATTTCTCCTGGACTTGGTCACTGAATGTGTCCGATGAGGAAAGGCCACATGTAATTCGATGGTCTCTTGGCTGGACAATTCTACCAATTATGAAAGAGCTGATTAAGGGTCAAGCTGGTAATTTTGGTTTGGGGCATGTTTTAAAACATTTAAGTAAGTTAGCTTGTGTCTTAGCTTGGGCTGCTGTAACAAAAACGCCACAGATTAGGCAGTTTAGACAACAAACATTTATTTCTCAACAGTTCTGGAGGATGGGAATTCCAAGATCAAGGTGCTGGCAGATTCATTGCCCAGTAAGGGCTCTCTTCCTAGCTTGCAGACAGTTGCCTTTTTACTGCATCCTCACATGACCTTCTCTTTCCTTGGTGCATGCACACAGGGCTGGGAACGAGGCAGAGAAGGAGAACAAGCTCTCTGGTCTCTACAGGTAAGGATAGTAATCTCATCATGAGACTCTACCCCAATGACTTCATAATTAACTCCCAAAAACTCCACCTCCGTATACTATCACAATGAGATTTAAGGTTTCAGCAAATGAATGTTAAGACAACAAAAACATTCAGTCCATAGAAGCCTAGAAAACTTTTTGATTTAGTTGGCAAGAAAACTGGACTCAGTTCTTTGGCACTGCAGAGACACAGCCAAAAGAGCTGCCTTTAATCTATTTTTCACATTTTCACAGCTGGCCACTAGGACTTGATGGGTAAATGGGATTTCACCAGTGATTTGAACCACTTTAGCTCAGGAAATAGGAAAAAAAGCAATTCCCAGTTTTACTTGGAAAAAAATAAGCAAGCTTGTCCCTAGAAGCCCAGCACTGACACATAGCCCTAACTGACAATCTCTTGGCTTTGAAAATTTATATAAAATGTCCCCAGGCTCTTACCATTTTTCATAACCTTTATTTTAAAATCAACTCCTTGTTTTTGACCCCAAGGCCTCTGCTGAAATAAACTTGATATATCTTAGAACAAAAGCATACACACGATGCATACTACATTATCATATTAGTCAAATGTTAAATTTTTCTACTGCCCATTTTCGAAATCTTTCATCTCCTCCTCCCTCAGCATCCCCATAAGAAATCCACATATTATTATTTTCTATATCTTTTGAATCTCCAGATTAGATGAAGGCATAGCACGGATCAAGGGTGATAGCCATAGACTAAAATCCAGGTTTTGTTTTGTTTTTCATTCTGTATCCTATTGGCAGAAAATACACACACAGAGACAAATTTCATTCTCAACTGAGAACATAACAAGAGATAGCATTTTACCTTTTGTAGCACCTCCCCAGAGGAATTTCTTCATCTCTCACTTCCTGGGCAAAGTCTGTACTCACAGCCCTTACACATGCTGCAGCTCTTAGCATACTCTATCGTAATTGTTGATTTCCTTTACTGCCTTCCCCATGAGAATGAGATCTATTTTAGTGCAGAGACCCAAACTATTTTACATCCAGGGCCTAGGACAGCAAGAGACACACCTATGTGTTCAGTAAATGCCTGCTGACCTAAATGAATGAATGATGGATGAATAGGCACTCCTGGCAGTAAACGAACAGCCTCTGAATTAAAAAGTGCTGCCATCAGTGAGACTTCTCTTTCCTAGTATTTCTAACAGCAAAGGCCCTGCCCTCCCTGGTCGTTATCGCCTTGCATGTTGACAGACTTACAGGACAGCAGAGTGTCTTGTGAGGCCCACCCAAATCCTGGGAGATGGGTTTACTGGTGAAGGAACCCTCTGCTCTGACAGCAGCAGCCAGCCATCGATCACCTACAGAGCCCTTCCTTCATCTTCCTCCCAGGGCACACCCAGGGAGACCCTCTGCAGCCTGGGACCTGTACCATGAGAGAGGTCTCTCTCCCCACAGCTGTCACATCACTTACTCTTAAGCCCATACATTCCAGAATTGCAAATTCTAATTCAAAGACAGTCAGGAAAATGATTACAAAAGGACACGCTGTTGTTCTGATTTAGAAAAGACATGTTTTCTCCTAATGCATTTGGATGTGCTATTTCCTTGGGTTGACCCTTACTTTTTTAGGTGATAAAAAAGTAAGGGTCTGATATTTATGTGTTCATGCATTTAGTCAACAAATATGGCCAACTACCACCTATGAGCCAGATCTGCCTCACACATCACTCTCTTTGCTAAGTCTGAGTTAATGATTCGGCCACAGCACGTTTCACATTATTTTAATAATTATGTGTTTGCTGCTTTTACTCTCCCTCTCCATTGTAAGATCCCTGAGGAACAACTAAGCCTCATGAATGTCTAAATTTTTAGCAACCAGCATGCTGGCTGATGCACAGTAGAAGCACAGGAAGTGGGAAAGTGTTATTCAGAATCCCACCTTAACTATGAAATACCACTCTTCAAAACTGGAGACATTTTCAGGAGTAAATACTATATTTTTTTCTACAGGTTTTGAATAATGCACATGGATTTCCTGTTGGTATTTTTTGACACTAACACGTGCCTTCTTTTTGAATAGCTTCCTGTTGTACACCTATGTTTAAGGTAGATCTCACACCATAGTCTGTATTATTAGAGAATAACCTTGGTCAGAGGTCTACAACTGTTAGGTCTTAAAAGGAAAATAAACACACAAACAACAGCAAAAAATACTCCCACTCCCTGTAATACATAGGGATCAAATTTGGGATCCACAAAAATTTCAGGGCCCTAAGGACAAGCCAAGAGTTCGAAATCTGTGGACATTTCACAGCCAAGGGTTACATGAAGTATCTAGTGTCCTGAGTTTATGAAATGGACCATATTGTTACCAACCAAATGCTCTAAGTTCATTTGGGGTTATGCATTATTAATTAATCTATGTGATTTAGCTTGCCTAAAAAGGCCCAGCATAGGCCAGCACCATCCCACAAATGGGTCAGAGTATTGAGCAGCTCCATGATTTCTACGATTATCTTGCAAAAATGGGTTATGTGCTCACTTGCAAAATAAACAATGAAGTCTCCTATGAAGTGGCAGCACTTTGCTGCTGGTCCTATAGGTCAAACTGTGAGGTTTCCCACAGACATGAGGGAAGGGACTGGGAGAGAAGGCAGGAAGGGGAGAGATAGAGACAGATAAAGATGGGGTGCAGGGGAGGGGCTGAGAAATAGAGGGAAAGCCTTGAGGGAGGTACAGCTGATACTATAGATGCTGCTAGAGGTGGGGTGAAAGCAGAGCAGTACTCTGGCTTCTCCCAATTTACTGCCTTCAGTTTCCCAGTGATTCCTCCATTGACTGAACCCAGATGAAGTCTGGAAAATGCAGTCTGCAGTCCAGGCCCCGCAGAACAGACCGGGGGAAATGAGTCTCAGGCTTCAGAGTCCCAGAGACCCAGAGTGGACCCAGCAGCTCTGGAGCCTGCACAGCTCCAGTGAACCAAGGGCTGAACCTGCAAAGAACAGTGACTACAGCATTGTTTTTCAAGGAGCCACTGTTCGAAACAATTGTTCTTGAAGATATTTATTTACCTCCATCAGAGTAATGGAGAATTGACTACAACGCCTTGTAATTACTCTTTACCTTCATGGACAAATGGATGTTCAGCCCAAAAATTCTGCCCATCTCTGGGAAGCAGCTTGGACTCACCTGGGACCACAGAGACTCCTGAACTGCTGAAGCATCAGTGACCTTGGGAGCAGGAACTACTCAGCTGGGACCAGTACACATTCTCCCCTGCTGGGTTCATTAGAGCTCCAGTTGGACGGAATATATTAACACCTCAGAGAACCTCTTTCCTGTGTGTTAGCTTGTGTGGGGCAGAAGGAGGAGGAGGTGTTTCACTTCGGTCTAAATAAAAAGAGGATGCTTTCCAGTCCTATTCCCTGTTGGAATAAGAGGGTAAGAGCCAGAGGCATGAGCACCAGGCACTCATCTAGCTTCCCAGCATTGCCCTTAGCTCAGGACCCACCCCAACCCAGATCCTGCAATCAAAAGATCTTGGGGGTAAATGTCTGAGATTCAAGGTTTTTAGGTCCAGAGGAGAGTCAGCGAGTCAACTTGCTTGATTTAGGAGACCATATATAAATCTTGGTTCTGCCAATTTATTTTTAAATGACTTTGAGGCAGATGATATAAACCTCCTCGAGTCTCAGGGTTCTTATCTGCAAAATGCCATTCCTCCCATTATTGGGAAGATAAATAGATAGGATCCCAGAAATATGTGAATGCTAAGTAAAGGCATGGATGTGTTCTTGTTAACTTTCCAGGAATGTGATTGAGATGGGTACCCTTGATTGACTCAAAGTGATGATGATGATGATCATTTCTATAGTTATTTTGGTAGAAGCAAAAGAAATACTCTCTACATTTTAATTTTATAAACTGAAGTATCGAAGCATGGAGAAAAAGTGTGGACGCTGCTCCTGGAATGTGGGGTCTTCAGATGCCCCTTGCTTCTCTCCTTCTTTGCTCAGGAGAGCATCACCTTATTCACAGAGGCCTGTGAAGTGGACATTTTGTTGGTTCATTACAAGTGACATGCAATGATGTTCTACTGCTCAGGAGGGTAGCTGATGGGCAGCTGCACTCTTCAATCAGGTTCGTTCTGCTCTTGTCTGTCTCTCTGGCTGGTTTCCTTCCACTGCTATCCCTGGAACATAGTTTGCTGTCTACCAGTGTCCATGGCAGCAGCTATAAGAGTGACAGGATAGGCCACAGGGAGATGACAGTCATATGATTGATATGTCAGAATCTGCCCAACTCTCTTGCACTGTAAATCTTGCTCTCAACCATTTACTCCTGAGCACTGGATTTGCAGGCTGAGAAAACTAAAGACTTGCTCCTACCTTCTTTTGTGTCCACTCCTCTTTGTTCCTTCCTTCTTTATTTTCCCCTTAGGTCTTCCCCCACGTATCTACTCTATAATATATTTAGAAGATGTCCATTTGTGTCCATCTCTCCTGGCTCCATCCTAATTCAAGCTACAATCTTCTCTCAATTGGATCATTGCAATGGCCTCCCTACTAGTCCATACGGATCTCCTCTGGCCCTCACAATCATTCTCCAAGCTACAGTCAGAATGAGCTTTTACAAACACAGATCAGATTACATCATTTCCTTTTTGAAGGTCTTTAATGGCTTCCTATTGTTTGGAAAATCGATGGCAAAAAAATTTAATACAGTCTCTGAATCCTTGCAGAATCTGGCTGATCCGTATCTCTGTTTATTCCCATCATTCACTGGCAGCCATTCCAGCCTTCTCACTGTTTTTCAGATGCACTGAGTTCTTGCCTCCCTCAGGGCCTTTGCACATACTGTTCTCTCTGCCTGGAGTGCTCTTCGAAACCTCTCCCACCTCTCTTCTTGAAAATTCCTACTCATCCCATCTCAGCTTAACTGTTTTTCCCCCAGGGGAGGCAGTTACCTACAGGACAAGCTCACTACCTCTGCTGGCCTCTCCAAGATCAGTTGGTGTCAGTTGTTTTATGCCCTCCAAGCCTGCTGTTTTTTTTTCTTTAGATCCCTTTGTCATTTAATTACATGGGATCTCTGATAACTAGGTGTATGCACTTCATGAATGCAGGATCCATTCTGTCCTTTTTTCCACTGTATCGCCAAAGACTACAAAGGGATTACTCATTCACTGGATGAGTAAATGAATGAATGATGTTTGGCAAGAACGAGTACCTCTCTAGGTCTCATTTTACACTTTCTGTATATTGGATATTGTATTACAATTATCCTTCCACTAGATGACTGACTCCCTCAGCCCAAGCACCAAGGTACACCTACTGGACTGACTTTGTGTCCATCCTCATCCCAGACTTTTTATCCATAACTGACAAGATGGAAATCAATGTCTGGTCCAGGTATTTCATGCCTGTTTTAAGATGAATTATTAAAACTGAGTGGTTCCTAAATATCAGTTCAAAACCTGACTCCCTTCAACCACAATGTCCTCCCCTTAGTTCATCATCCAATATCTTGGCATATCTTATAGCCAAACCTGAGCAAATGTTACATCAGCAGAAGTTTCAAGTTTTCACAAAGAAACACTGCCTGCTCAAGTCAGTGGTGATGTCCCATTCATTGAAATGCCATTTCCCCAAACCCCATACAACAGCTGAGGTATGGATGCCCCAAACTGCATAATCCAGTCCTGGTTTGCTGACCATTTCTGACTCACTCTGGGAAGACCTGGCCAATTTCAGAGTGTAGAGCACCCACCAGGGCTACATAACAGAGGACTGGACTTCAATTCCTTTGGCCAGGCCTGTCTAATCATAGGAACTCTGAGGCCAGTGTTAATCCTTAATTATGCATCTCAAAGGCCAACCCTGACCATATTCACTGGGCATCGAGATAGAGACATCCTCTTATTTGCCAGCAAAGGTCTATTTGACTTTTCAATCCGCATTTAAACCCTTGTGTTTGTTTTGTTTGTTTTGTTTTAAGCAATTCTGGAGTTTCAAATACAACCCCTCAAGATGGCACCTATAACTGGAATGGTGGCTTTGCAAATTGATGTGAATGTACTTGGCATTGCCTTGAAATGCTGAGTTAACAAACCTGTCCTTTCAATTATCTGAATTAAGTGTGATACCTTTTGGCCCAATGTCAACCAACACTGTGAATTTGTGTGGTTCTAGAGCAGGGAGTTTGTTCAGTGTTGTTAGGTATAGATCAAAAGAAACAGATGTTTTCATTAAGAATTGGGCATAGGGTTGTCCTCGAAACATAATTGTCTTCTATTTCCAGCATGTCTAATGCTGTTGGATAATCTACATTTATTTCTACGTGGCATTCTCTCTGACTTCCTAGATTAATTTATCCTAGGAATATTTTTAATAACTTTCCCACAGGAAATGTGTATAATTTTCCCTCTCTATTTATTAAACATAATTGAGATCTAGTTTTGTGGCAAACCCTGTGTTATGTCTTTTGACAAAGAAATTGTGTTATTATCTATGCCTGTCTCGTTTTCTAATAGATGAGACAAAAAAAAAAGTAAATGAATGATGACTCTGCATCATAATATATATAATATGGTTATAAGCAAAATGCTGTAGACATTTAGAAGAGGGAGATTTTAAAGCTGTCTAGGTAATCAGGGATGGTTTCAGAGTGGTAATGATTTGGACTGGGTCTCATGTGAGGAATACAAAAGGGAATATTAGGTAAAGAAGAAGGCAAAATCAAAAGAGAGAGCAAAGGATGTAAACAGGAAATTTGTTGGGTTCGCCAAAGGAGGAACGCACAAGGCTGAAGGGGTTAAGCAAGATTTATTGTAGCAGAGCAACCGCCGGGCTGAGTCGCAGATGGCATCAGCCCTGAATGAGAGGGGATCTGAAACTTATTCGGGGCTTGAGGCAGGCTTTTTCGGTGGGAATATTTCAGGCGGGTGCATTGGAAGGCAAGGGAGGAAAGTCCAGTGAAGCGGGAGATGAGCATGTAGTGTTGCCAACCTGGATGCAAGGTCCATTCCCACACAAAGGTAAGGGAGGAGTCTGGTTCCCACACTACAGGGGTACAATTAGGACCCTCCTGGACCTAACAAAATTGACAAAAGAAATTCTAAAAACCAAGGAGCACATGCTGATATGTTCAAAATTATGGTAATTAATTCCTATTAGACTAAGAAATTTAGAAAGCTGGATAATGCCAACTATTTTTGAGAAGTAGAGGATATAGATACTGATACTGCCATTCTGTAAGACAATTTGTCAATATTTAGTCAAATTAGGTACACCAATGCTTTTTTGGACAGCAATTTAACTTCTGAGCACCTATTTCCCAGAGAAATTCTCATACCACTCCATTGTAACATAATTTGGGGTTCTGGAGAATTAAAGGCAATCCATTGCAATAAATTAAAACAAGATTAGCATAACTCTAAACCTGGGACTATAAAAGGAGAGAGACAGAAAGAGATGGAAAATGGGGAAAAGGCATGACAAAGGAAAGGAAGCTGAGAGATCAGGTGTATTGTTTTCTGACTATCAGAAATGTTGGTACTTCTGCATTTGATATGCTTGGAAGACAATGGAAGAAGGACTTGGACAGATAGGTTAGAGAGAGAATGTAAAGGATCTTGTAAGTTATGTTAAAGGGATAGACACTATTTCATAGGCAGTAGATTTACAGGTTGAACAATAACATGACCATATTTGGATCTTAAGCTAATCACTCAGTAGCAGTTTGAGGGAAGAACTGAAAGGAGGTGATAAGTGCCATGTACCAAGAGCCAGTGGAATCTTAGTAATAGTAAGGAAGCTCTCAAATTTTAGCTTCATTTTTCTCTTCCATAAATAAGTAAAATGACAATGACTATGAGCTGTGTACTAAGGTACCCAGATCCTCACCTTTGGCAATCTAAAAGACTACGAAATACTGAAAGATACTAAAGAAGATTTGAATAAATGGAGAAACATACTGTGATAATGTCAGAAGATTCAATATTGTTAAGATGTCAGTTCTCCACAAATCAATCTATGCATTCAATGCTATCCTAATTTAAATTTCTGTGAGCTTTTTTTGTAGAAATTGACAAACTGATTCTAAAATTCATATGGAAATGCAAAGCATAGAATAGCCAAACTATGAAAAACCACTAGAAAACTGGAGAACTAAAGTTACTTGATTTCAAGACTTACTTTAAAGGTAATACAGGATGATATTCATGTTAAAACAGGCAACTAGAGCAATGGAACACAAGAGAGTCCAGTAATAGACCCGTGTATATATGAACAACTGATTTTCAACAAAAGTGCAAAGGCAGTTCAGTGGAGAAATGCTAGTATTTTTTTTTAATGATGCTAGAGAAGGTGAATGACCATATACATATGAATGACTATCCATACTGCACAGCATATAGAAAAATTAACTAAAAATGAATCATATGACTGAATGCCAAACTTAAAACTGTAAAACATCTAAAAGAAAACAGAGGGGGAATTATTTGTGAACTTGGGTTACCCAAAGACTTCTTAGATGTAATACCAAAAGTACTGCCTATAAAAGAACAAATTAATAAATTAGTTTTTATCAAAATTTAAAAAATTCTGCTCTTCAAAAGTCACTATTAAGGAAAACCACAGACTGGGAGAAAATGTGTCTCAAACATACATCTGATAAAAGCTTGCATCCAGATTATAGAAAGAACTCTCAACGTTCAATTAAAAGAAAAATAAACTAAAAATTGGCAAAATATATCTGAATAGACACTTCATCAAAGAATATATAAAGTTAGCAAATAAGCACATGAAAGTAGGTTCAACATTATTAACCATCAGAGAAATGAAAACCAAAAGAACAATGTGATACTACTGCACACCTAAGAAAGTGGCTAAAATTAAAAAGAAGACTATACCAAGTGTTGGCTAGGATATGGTAGAAATGAAACTAATATCCTTGCTGGTGGGGAGTTTAAAAGGTATTATCACTTTTGGGACAGTTTCATTAGACATGAAACGTGCACCATATGTTTCAGCTATGCCACTCGTAGGCATTGTGTTGCTGCAGATTCGAGGTACCGAAGGAAGGGGTACAGGCTCGGGAGGTTGGAAGAAAATACAGGGAGTCTTAGGCAACTGTGACATAGCTCTTTATTCCAGCAAGAGCACAGCTTGCCTCACAGAGTGGCAGCACTTTTTTATACACAGGTTGAACAACCGTGGTGCACTGCCAGGTAACAAGCCTGTGCGTGCGTACCAGACACATGGTTACATAAGGGAAGACGTGCTGACTCACTTCCACTCAGAAGTTAGCTGCTAAGGTTGTCGGGAGGGAGCCTGACTACACCCATCTTTCTTTCTCTTCACAGGTATCTACTCAAGATAGATAAAAAAATGTTCATACAAAGACATGTACATTCTGAATGTTCATAGCAGTTTTATTTGTGATAGCCAAAAACTGAAAACAACCCAAATATCCATCAACAGGTAAATGAATAAGCAAATTATGATATATTTATACAATAGAATACAGCTTAGCAATATAAAGGACTTTACTGATAGATACAGTAAGAATGAATCTCAAAATGTTCTGTGGATTGAATGAAGTCAAGCAAAAATGTACATATGGTATGAACTTCAATTTATATAAAATTCTAGAAAATTCAAAGTATTGCCTCAATTCAGTGACTCAGAGCAGATTAGTGGTTTCCTAGAGTGACAGTGGGAAAGTGAAGGATTCAATGAGACATATAGACACAAAAAAACTCTTGGTGTGATGAGCACATTCATCATCCTGATTGTGGTGATGCTTTCACAAGTATATTCATATGTCAAACTTTAAAAATTGTGTATTTTAAATATCATCAGTTTATTACACAATCAATTATACTTCAATAGAGATGATCAAAATATATTTTTTTTT
>NW_011888909.1:967137-981700 GCF_000151845.1 Pteropus vampyrus
ATAGGTGGGCAAGTACATGGGTTTCAGCAGAAGGCTGTGTAGTTTTTTATGATGCTTTCCAAGTATTTTTCCATGAATCACCTATTTGAGTGGCAGTTTCCTGTAATTACTGCAACTGCCAAATTTCCTGGGATCATTGATGATTTCTCCTGATCACCCCAGCTTTGCCAAAAGTTCTGTGGAGCACCTGCAATGTTGTGATTTATAATAAGAAACATATATTTGGTCTTCTTCCCTGTTCCTGGCATAGATTTCCTAAAATCCTTGTAAATTCCTGTGATAAGAGCACTAGAGGCATCTTTTGATCTAATGATATGACCCTGGGTGGGCTCCTGGATGGCTCTTCAATGGGGGCTGGTCATCAGGAAAACATGCAAAGATTAGAAGCTTGACATTTTCATCTTCACCCACCCCCATTCTCCAGAGAGGGGAGTGGGGCTGGAGACAGAGTTAATAATGATCACGCCTCTGTGATGAAGCCTCCATAAAATCCTGATAGTATGGGGTCCAGAAAGCTTCCAGATTGGTGAACACATCCACATACGAGGAGGGTTATACCCCCCAGCTCCATGGGAACAGAAGCTCCTGCATTCAGGACCCTCCCAGACCTCTCCCTATGTACCTCCTCATCAGCCTGTTTTCTGCATCCTTTATCATATCCTTTAATAAACTGGTAAACATAGGTAACTGTTTCCGTGAGGTCTGTGAGCCATTATAGCAAATTAATCAAATCAAGGACAGGGTAGTAGGAACCTGTGATTTGTAGTCCATTGGTCAGAAGCAACGGTAACAAACTGGACTTGCAATTGACATCTGAAGGGGAAGAGGGAAATCCTATGGGACTGAGCCCTTAACCTGTGGGATCTGATGCTATCACCAGGTAGTGTCAGAATTGATTTAAATTGTAGGATATCCAGCTGGAGTTGCAAAGAATTGCTTGGTGGGGAAAACACTCCCACACATTCAGTGTCAAAAGCATTGTGAGTCCATTAGTAGTATAAGGGTTAAGAAGAGACACAGGAGAAAAAACAGGTTTTTCCTATTCAGCACCTAATTTCTTTCATTTAATCCCTTCCTGACAACAACTTCTAGAGTGGTTTTTGGGTCTCTGTCGAAAATCACAACAGCTGTATCTAACTGTATCACTCAGATAGATTGAAACCTACTGATTTATTTCAAAATAATACATTTGGGGACAAATGTTCCCACTGATCATCTGAGAAGCAAATTGCCCTCTCAGCATCCCAATTTATATCACCTCGACAGTCATGTTCTGAAAAGTATGTCAAATGATTTGTGTTACTACATATTCAGTTAGAACTAACATTTACAGGTTGCTTATTAAGTTCCAGGCATGATGCTAAGTACTGTAGAAAAATTATCTGATTTGATCCTTACTACAACCCTGTGGGGAAGGCGATATTAGCTTTTACAAAATGAGTCTCATAGAAGTTTAATTCTTTGACCGGGGTCATGAAAACAGTAAATGGTAGAACAGCGATTCAATATCATTTCCCACAATGACCTCGCTGCTGCTTCCTACAACTAAATCCTTCCAAACGATTCCATGTTCCTTCATTCCCACCCACTACCTCAATCTCTCATTAACCTTTAACAATTCAAGGGAGAAAGTTCAAGTCAGGTTTTGATCCTAAGAAAGAATAGTTTGCCTATTTTACATATTATTTGAAACTAATAATGTCACAGGATCCATTTTCTCAATCACTGGTGCAATCATGAAATCAACGAGTACTAGAGACGACTACTTGGTTTGTACATCCCACCCAGATTAGTCAGAAACTGATTGCCCCCTTTTCAAACTTGCAGAGTGCAGGTGGGTATGGAGAATGTCTCCCCTGGATACACCTTCATAAGGTGCACAATTTGCTGAGTTCCCTGCTGACTCTCGAGTCTCTCCAGGCTCTGAAGTCACGCCACCACACAGTTCTTAGATTACTTGCCACTGCACTTGAGCTTTATTACAAGCCGAATGCCACATATTTGTTAAATAAACATTTGTGAGCACCTACTATGGGACAGACATGATGCTTGTAACTAGAAGTGCTTTTGAAGTGGGAAAAAGACTTTTTACATGAACATCTCATTTATGCCACCTTATTGCCCCTTTCTGAGACTCTTAGAATCTTTTATGGGAGAGAATATGAATGATGCTCTGACCTCTTACTCAATTACAATGAATGAAAAGTTTATTGTTATGGACTGAATGTTTCTGATCCTCCAAAAATTATTTGCTGAAGTCCTAATCTGCCCTTGAGGCTGTATGTGGAGGTGGGTCCTCTAAGGAAGTAATTAAGGTTAAGTGAATAATTAAGGTTAAGTGGGGCCCTGATTTGATTGGATTAGTGTCCTGTTCCTTGGCTTCAAGGGAGCATGGAGGACATTTTCTTCTCTTTTCCCATGGCAACACCTGCCCTGGGTTTCCTGGGAATGGAGGGATGAGAACTTTATTAAGAAGGTCAACTCAGAGTCCCTACAGAACTAGTATAGGCGAAAGTAACTAGGATACCTGAGACAGGGAAAGGTCTAACTTCCTCAGCTTGGTGGATAAGGTTGGCTAAGCTGGAAGACAGGCAAGTATGCTGCTTCCTTTCCAGCACCCAGCATCCCTGCACCTTCAGCTCTGCATAGGCAACAGCTGGACCTTCTGCAGAACATGTTGGTCTGATCGCCTTACCTACTGACTCACCTAAACAACAGCAATGAGGCCCCTTTATTTGTCAAAAGCCACCATGACAGAAAGGTATCTTCTAAAGGCTGTCTGCCACCCTCTGCTTCATACCGCTTTTCTTATGCTCACCTTGTCTTGTCAATTGTTGTTAAGTAGTCACTGATTGAGTGAACATTTACTTCTTCCCTATAATGTAATATGAAGGAGAATGATGACCCCAGGACAGATGACTTTTTTTTAAACCCTCAAAACTTTCCTTTCTCACCATTCTCATTACATTCGCAAAAGTTGAAGTCACACTGTCAGTATCAAATTTATTGGCATTTCTTCACGTGGGGATGAGGCTGGGCAGGTTTCCAATTAATTTATTGAGTTGAAACCTACCCTGGCTAAAATATCAGGAGTAGTTTCTGATTTCCCAACGAAAACCAACAAATAGAAAACTAAATTTGCAGATTTACTTCAAAGTAGTAAATTTAGGGTCAAAATTCCCATTTTTTTTTTATTCCTCAGGACTTGTTCCTTTGCTTGTGAATCAGGAGCCCTTAGGGTCTGCCACCTTAGTGAAATCAGTCATTTTATCTGGCCTCAGTCTCCCCAGTTGTTAAGAATGTTCTAGAGGTGTGCTGTCCAATATCCTCATGTAGTTATTTAAATCACATTTTTTAAAATTCAGTGAAATTAGAGATCCAGTTCCTCAGTTGCACCAGTCACATTTTAAGTGGCTTGTGGCTACCACATTGGACAGCAGTTACATAACATTTCATCATCACAAAAAGGTCCACTGGATGGTGCTGAAGCTCTAGTGAGGGCCACAGCAAAGATTTAAATATAGGCAGTTTGTCCCGTGATTAAGGGCACAGATTTGGGATCTGACAGGCCTGGATTCAAATTACAACTCTGTCTTGTTCACGTCAGCTGTGTGACCCTGGGCAAGTTGTTACCTTCTCTGAGCTTCAAGGTCCTCATCTGTTACATGGAAATAATGACATTCACAGGATAAACTGTAAAAATTAAATGAGATGTGACACAGAAAGTGCTAACCTCAGACTTCAACACTTGTAACCTTTATTTTTAGTAGTTCAAGTGCGTTATGAGATAGGCAGAGCAGGTCATTTTGCTTGGGTGAAAATTCTAGAAGCCAAAAGTAAAGGAATTGCCAGAGAGATTTGCAGAGTGAAAGGTGGACTTAATGCATTAAGCACTTAGGAGTAAGATTTCCCATGTGGCTGGCTTTCTTGGGCAAGTCAATTTGAGACCTTTCATTTCTGAAAGGTAAACAGAATAGGAGATCAGGAACTTGGCAATATCATCATCTGGGTAGAAATGCTGCTGGCAACAGAGCCAGCAGCTTGGGATTTTTGAAGGACATTTAAGAAACTATGAAAAAAAAAAAGCTATTAAAACTATCTTATAACTGTAGAGTTGGTGTTCCTTTAAAAATATCTGACTTTTAGGGTTAATTAACCACTCATTTATTCAATGTTTGCTTTAACATTTATCACATGCCCACTTTATATTGGTGGTATTTTTGAAATGTGTGTGGGGGTGAGCAATGGAAAGGTGGGTGGGTGGGTGAGTGGAACAGTGGTTTGGTTGTTAGGTAGATGAGCAGATGGGTTTCAGCAATTGGCTAAGGTCATGATGCAGGAGGCTTGGCCACTTGCTGATTTACAGTATAAGGAGGTAAGATAACAGAAGCCATACCTGTCCAACTTTAGATGCTTAGGGTGAGAACACTGGAGAAGAGTCAGCATGTTACCTGAACAAAGGCGTTAAGCTCTATGCCATCATGCACAGAGAAGCCAAAGTCTGAGGCAACAGGTGTTGCCTCTCTTTCTCAGAGAAAGATTTATTCATCAGGCCAGCCAAAGTAGGATACTGGAGACAAGACTCAAATCAGTCTCCCCAACACTGAGAGCAAATTTAAAAGATAATGGTAAAGAGAAATCATACATATTTATTAACCCTCGTTCAGAAGTTTTGATCGGACAATCTTAAAACTAAGTTATCTAAGGTAAGCAATGGGAAAAGTGAGAAAAAGTATAAAAGAATTCCAAGTTGGCAGAGTCTCAATGGCCAAGAGCAAATTACTAAGCACCCCTTCCTTCTCAATACTGCCTGCAAGGACCAGGTCTATGTACAAAGTTTCCAGCCACCCAGCAGGATTAGTTCAATTGTTGGCTTTCTGCACCTGTGTAAACTTCTGGGCCCAGTATGATTGGACTTGGTTTGATGGCCTCTGGGCCCTGTGAGGAGGTCTACTGTTATCTCCTAAAAGGCAAAACAAACAAACAAACAAAACTAGGAGAAAAAACTATTAGGGTGTGGTTTCAGTGTTAGGGCTCAGTTTCAAGTACACCTAGATTTTGTTCCTTGGTTTACTATATATTACCCACGTGGCCCCCAGGATACCATCATTTAACCTCTTCATGTCTCAGTTTAATAGATGAGGACATCTATACAATTTGATTAATGATATCTGCTAAGCCTATGTCACAGGTTTACATTGAGAATCATATGAACTCAGGTGCTCTGTAATTGTGGTCTCTCCCTCCACCAATTCCCTGTCCTACCATTCATTACCCTCTAGGTGATAAAGCCAGTACACTGACTCTTTCATTTAATATTTTTGCAACTATTTGCTTATCCTATATCATCCTCCTTTCTTCCTTACTAACAGAAGCCGAAGTAGGAGCCTAACCTATTAAAGCTAATCACGATAGCCCTGTCCCCTGTCCAGAGTCCTTTGCAGGTAGGGAGTGACTTGGTCTCGACCAATGAGATATAAGGGGAAACTGGCTGAGGGCAAGTGATGTGGTAAAAGTTTATATTTTCTTGGTAAAAATATTCTAACTCAATTGACTCAACCTTTCTTTCTTCCTGCCTTGTAGTGGAAATTACAGTTGGAGCTGTGGTAGCCATCGTGAAATCATCATGAAGAGGCTCAGGGACTAGCAGAAATATCATCTCAAAAGTCATAGAACCTATTAACTAATACCAGTAATTACCTGACTCCAGGCTTCTTGATATATAAGAAGAATAAAATCCTTATTTATTTAAGGCAATATTGTTAGGTTTCCTGTTACTTGAAGCAGAATACAATCCAAATTGACTCTGGCTAGTCAATAACAAGTGCTCAAAAATGCTCATTGATTGAATGATTAGATGGATGCATGAATGAATCAATGAACCACAGATCTTTATACCCTCTGCAAAACTCAGCTCAGGGCCTGACATCTAACAGGCCATGATATATATTTGTTGAATTAAATTGTGGAATCAAAAGTTATTTGGCAAGTTGAGGAGAGGGGCTAGAAGTATTTCTCTGAAAAACCCAACTGCCCTTTTAAATAAAACAACAAAAACTGCCAGATCTTTGTGTTGAAGGTAATAAGAAATTGAGAACATCTAGTGCCCAAAAGCAGTGCTCCAATTTAGAAAGCCTAAAATAATACCACTCATCACTCTTGTCTCCTGGCAAAGTACAAACTACTGGCTTGGAAAATTTCTCTGATCTGGAGGGTAACACAGACATTAGCCTAAATAAGAAAAGCCTTGTGTCCTGCTAGGCCTATTTCCCAAGAAGGTTTTATTCAGACTCAACAAAGTCCAGAAAAATCACAGGGCATCTAATTTCAAACGATCGCTGTGAAAAGTCAGATGCAATAGAAATGCTGAGAAGCAGAGTGCATTCTCTGTGCAGACAGATCAACTCCCTACAGCTGCCCAGCTGCCAGCACAGGGCATGAAGGGTTCCCTAAAGGAGAGGCTCATATTGCTTCCTAATCTCCCTCAGTCATCCTCCCCGTCTTCAGCAGTAGAGACTCAGGCCCACCAAGCCCTCCATGGAGACAGCATGCAGATGGCCTGGCCTTCCCTCCAGGGAAGCATCATCTCTCGTCCACTTTGTCCCCAAGAGAAAAATGGGGATGAGAAAAACATCAGGCAGATTACTAAACATGAATTATTAATTCTTATTAGCATATGAAAATGTTCTCAGTGACAAGCACTGCCGAAATATTGCTCATGGCAACCAGGCCCACGTACACAGAGTCAGCTAGACTCATATGCATGGAAACTAAGCATATGTTCAAATAGAGTAGCAATGATTATGGAGTGGCCACTCTGCCCCAGACATGGTATTCATAATGTAGGTACAGAGGCAGCAGAATACAACTGTCAAGCACATGCTTCTGAATCAGATAGACAGAATTCTGAGGCCAGCTAACCATCTGTTATCTGGTTCCTTCCATGATCCTCATCTTTCTCATCAATAAAATAGGTTTAGTAATATTTAAGCCCCAAAGCTAGGTAAGGTTATTAAATAAAATAATGTAGATAAAATGTTTTGCAGAATGCTTAAGTATTTGCATAGATGATAAATATGCATGCATGTACACACTCACACTTATTCAGATACTGTAATTTACAATACTCCACAGAAGAGGAAACTGAGGTTTGGAGAGCAAATATGAAAGGTGCCAGAGCCAGAGCTGAAGCCCTGCTTCCCTGTCGTCACAGCCTATGTTCCCTCTTTGGACCCCTCTCAAGAGGTTGGAGTTCAGCAGACAACCACACAGGAAAAATGCATGAGACACAGTGCTGCTGCTCTTGGAAACAATAAAAAGTCTCTTTCCAGTTCCTTCCCCTCTCCTTCCTGTCCCCAGCCCTATCCTTAGTTCTGGATGACACTTGAGCCCAGACATCACTCAGCTTTCCTGGGGGTTCCTCGGGGATAAGGAGCTGGCTAAGTCAAATCAAATGGAAATTAAAAAGGGCCTTAGGACTGCAGGCCAAGCTTCATTAAGACCTAATAAAAACTTGCCACAAAGCTGAGCACAGGCGCTTGTGAGCTTTATTTTCTTCTTTCCTTTGAAGCAGCCTTTTATATCATTCCATGTCTAGAAAGCCAATAGTAAACCTAACCAGAGGCAGAGAGAGGGCTGGAGGCAGCAGCCTGGAACAATTGCAGTCATACCTTCCACGCCAAAAATAGACTGTGCATGCCTGAGGGCAGGATGGTCCTTAAAAAGGCAGAGCACAAGTCAGTGAGAATAAGGTCACATCTGAGCTCATGTAAGTGGTAATCACCTATCAAACATTAGGATCAGCAGCTCAGACTGTAGACAGGGAGATGAATGGGGTGTAGAGAGAGGTAAGTGGTAGCAAGGATCTAATATTTATGATGTGTCAACTCTCTACTTAAGTTCATGGGTAATGGTCACTCCATCCCTGCCCAACCACCAGAACAATCTCACCTAAAGACCTCTGAACCCTTTGAGGATCAGTAGACCACGGAATCCAGGGTAGTGAGCATTTGTAGAGTTTATGGCTGTTTACTTTCCATTTCACCTTTGATATTGGCATCTTGATTTCCTTTTGAGAAATTGCTTCTCTCCTACGAGGTATAGTCTGGAATAGCCAAGAAACAAAGGTCAGATCCCCTGCAATAGAATGTGACTTCAGAGCATGAAGATGGTACATGCTCATTTATTCTTGCAGCTCTGCTCTGGTGAGGCTATCAAAATTCATGCTACCTAGACTCTTGAGTTTCCTTGACCCTTGTTGTTTTGGTTTCTTTTTCTTTTTATTTTTTGGCATTTCTATCATTCCTTGGAGCTCCTCCTTTTTCTCCAAATAATTGTAAACAATGATAAAAATAGCTAATTATTTTATTGATGATGATCACCTAGAACCATGTAATCACTGTAGATGAGCCTCGCTGCTGCTAATAAAGACAACATAAAGCAAACGAAGAATTCCAGGGCAGCAGGCTAGGGTGGCTACAATGGACAGGGACACGGAAGGAGCACGATCACAACATTGATGATGAGGCAGTGTGGGGAAGGAATACATAAGATAGAAATTTTATGTATAAATTTGGGCCAAAGTATGAGAATATTTTTACCTAATGTAAATGCTCACCTCACTATTGAGGATGCACTTAACAATCATCAGGGACAGATTGATCCTTTTCTCAATATTATTCACCTTCCTCTGCTAATACCCAAGTATCCACAATGGGATCCAGTGAACAAAGCAACAACTATGGTCCTAAGGATGAAGGCTAAGAACAGGCTCAGCAGCATGGACTTCCTCTCACCAAAGCCCTTCTACGAGCTATGGTCACTCTAGACTGACCAGCATACTGACATCAGTGACCAGCATACTGACATCCGTAACCAACCCTGGACACGAGGGAGCACCAGTATGATAACATACCTTTGGAGGTCATCCAGCTACCTGGTGGCAGTTTAATGACACTGGGCCTCTTCTGTAATGTAGGGCTTTGCAGTTTGTCCTGCTGGAGCAGACCATTATTGTGTGTTTGATTTTGCTTCTGCTTCCTGGCCTGTCAGGCCTCTGCCAGCACTGTCATCTGTCAAGTTACTGAATACATTATTCACTGTCTCACACAACATTGCTTCTGACCAAAGAATGTACTCCCCGGGCAGAGAAGAAAGGCAATGAGCTGATGCCCATGCAATCCACTCTTATCATGAATCCTATCACCCAGAAGCATCTGACTTCACAGACTGGTGAAATGGCTTACTGATGGCTCAATTACAGTGCCAGCTGGAAGACAATACTTTCAAGTTTGGGTGCTGTCTTTCTGAAGGCTGTGTGCCAGGGTCCAGAATATGGTGCTGTTTCTCCCACAGCTGAAGCACGGGCGTCCAGTATCAAAAAGGGAAAGTGAGAAGGGCATCTGTCATGAACATACCTAATGGCGATTTATAAATATTTTACTTCCTGGACCCATTAGGAGAGAGAGAATGGAATTGGTAGCTGAGACAGTTCCCTGGATATTTCCTGCTATTCATTACCCTGTTGGCTGGGATGACTGCCTGAAGTATCAAGGGGAAATTGGGCTATTACACAATAGGGATTAGGAAAAGTACAGATGGTGCTCAGGGGATCTCTGGGAGAGCCATACCATTCTGACCTGCGATAAAGGTGAATGGGAGATGATGCACAGGCGGGTACTCCAAGGGCTCAGAGCACTCAGGCTGCAGATTCAGGCCATCCTAACCTGAAAGCCCCCCATTGACTGAAGTTCTGGGAAAAGATGAGGAAAAGTGGAATGGGTATGGGAAGAAGGGACCATTACAGACAGGTGGAACACTAGCTACAACCTCATGAGAAGTTCAAGCATTCATTCAGTCAACAAATATTTATTGAGCACCTGCTATGTGCCAAGCACTGTCTGGGAACAATGAACAAAGCCATGAATAAAACAGACAAAAATTTCATTTTTTTCTTGGAGTTTATGCAGACAATAAGCCACGTAAATGTATATATATAATTCTAGAAGGTGATAAGGAGTACAAGGGAAAACAAAGACAGAGAGAGAACTGGGTGTTGGAGGAGGATTTAAATCATATGGTCAAGGCAGGTTTCTTGAGGAGGTGACATTTGAATAAAGACATGAAGCACTTTTGAGGGAGCAACTATGTGGATATTCCCAAGCAGAAGGGATAAACAGTGTACACATCCTGGACAAGCCAGCCACATTGGAGAAATAGTGAAGAGGCCAAGGTGGCTGAAGTAGAGTAAGTGAGAGCGATAGGGTTATGCTCAGGGAGTCAAGGGCACCAGACTTAGATACCCTGTAGGCATGATGAGGAGTTGACTTTCTAGCTGCAAAGTGCTGGAAGCCATGAGGGGTTAGGGCCTGGAAGCCATGAGGGGTTAGGGCAGATGGCATGTATTGATCTCACAACCTTTTATCAGGTTCATTCTGGTTGCTGTGTTGAGAATAGACTGTAGCTGGTTAAGAGGAGGAGCAGACAGGCAAGTTAGGAGGCCTTGGCAGCAATCCTAGCAAGAGCTGGAGGTATGTGTATCAGGCGTATAACAGGGAAGGGGTGTGGAGTGGTTGGATTCTAGATGTACTTTGAAAGTAAAACCAGTGAGACTTGCTGACAGATTTGATATAGTATGACAGCAGTTAGGGATATGCTTGAGGTTTCTGACCTAAGCCACAGAGATGGGAAAATTGTACAGGTTTTAGGGACAGATCAAAAGCTTACTTTGAACAGTAAAGGTAGACATACAGACATACAAGTGAAGATAGAGAGGGCCAGGTGGATATAAATAAGGTATGAGGCCAATGTCAAATAGACATTTTTGTTAATTAATTTCCACTTTCTTTTCTTTTCTTTTTGTCTCACATGGTGTGTAGGCTGAGTGGGTGGTAGTTTAATTAGCTATCTACTTCATAGACTGCAAAATATCCAGACAGGCTCACGCAGAAGTAGAGGCAAAGTAAATATCAAGCAGAGATTCTGGATGTGGAGCTGGTGGCATGATTGATAGAAGTTTAATTTGCTCTTTTTTGGTAAAGAGGTGGGAGTGTTTTCAGTCGTAACTAGAATATTGAATTATGTTGAATGAAGGGTTTTTTTTGATAAATGTATGTTGGAGAAGAAGTGTGGCTATAGATGTTGCATTGCAGTGGACAATTGTTAGATTCTGGCTTCAAAGCACTCATTCCATCTACCTCTCTGCTTCTTTTTCAAGTTATGAACCTCAGGTCTCTCTTTTGAAATGAGCCCAGGTCTGCAACTTCCAGCTTGGGGGACCTCGAAGCAGCCTTCAGCCTGCATCTTGAAAATAATGGTTGTGACATTTGGATGAGACTCAGTCTTCAATTTACCGACCATGATCTATATGTGGAGCATTTGTCTGGCTTGCTTTTCCCTCTGGATCTGATTTATCCTTCTTTTCCCTAATACACAGAGCTCTCAGCCCCGAACCTGGTCCAGTTGACTGTCCTTTTGTCTTAGTTCCAACAGAGTTTTTCCATCCAATCAACATAGTTGATTAAATCCTGACTGCTGTTCTTTATTGGAATTCACCTTCTTGGAAATGTCCCAAAGGATCAGGTTGAATGGAGATGCACAGGCAAAAGCATCTCCCAAGACAGAGTCAGGCCGAGCAGACAAATATCCTGACACCTGTAAAATTCAGACTATGACGGAAGCAAAGTGTGAAGTGGGTATTAAGAGTCAAAGAATGGTGGAAGGGCTCAGAGATCTGGGAAGAATAAATTATATATTCAGGACAATGGGCCCATGGGAGGGCTATGAGGATGCCAGAGGCAGAAGCTGGAAATGTGGCTCCTTGCTGACTTTGTTTCTCTCCGCTGTGTGGAGTTACATGGATAATCTGGATCCATTTAAGTTCCTGCAGACACAATGAACACCCATTGTCTCAACTTGAGTGGCTCCCCTGGGTCTATGATTTTGACAGCCCTCAGAAAGTAAATATCATACAGCCAAAAGCTTTAACTACACACACCCTGCTCAGATCTTTCAGAATGGACATCTAGATCACAATTAGCTATGTTCTTTGCACAAAGAACTTTGGAATCTTGATACCCACTGCTGTGAAACCAGTTTTCACCTAACCCTGTGCTATAGTGGCCCTAGTTCAGTGCCATCCTCACTGTCCCTCCCTCACTGCCTTTGAAATGAACCGTTGCTATCAATTTCCTGTCCAGAGTGACTTTCAGGGACATGCCATGGAGCATTTTATTGAAGTTGGGAAATTGGAAAGCATCTCAATTTCTCTTGCACCAAGATTTTATTATTTTCTTTGAAGTGAATTTTCAAATACTGCAGACAAGTCTATGCTCAAATGGAAGTATGAAAATGCATGTAAAAATAAAAAGGAAGAGGTATCTTGGTTGTCCCGTATTTTGTATCCTCCATGCCCTTGCTTGCCTGCCTCACATTTGTTATGGAAAGATTACCTCTGCACACCCACAAGCAAATGGCCAAACAAAGCACCAAAATCCCAAGGAAAAATTACTCTGAGATTTTTAAGTCTTATTTCATTCACCAATTTTAGCTATTTATCCTTTGCAGACAGTAGTCATTCTAATAAAATACTGCTTATTTTTATTAACATTTTTCTATATGTTCTATGATGAGCATGTATTATATTTATAATAAATTAAAGCAAGCTATTTTGATTACCCACTACAGGCCTCAGCTATGCAGAAATTATTATTATTATTATTATTACTAGTATTATCATCATCTTGGACTTAGACGTGATATTTTATTTCATTAAGAAAATTTTCATAGATCCATGACAGATGAGGATTCTTTCAAGAGAAACTCTAATAATCAGAGTTGAGAGTTTTCATTTGCCATTACCAGCCTTCTGAATCTAATTATAAAATGTCCCAAGACAGAATTAGGTCCAAAAGTGTTTCCCTCTGTTGGTCTTTCCTAACCCCCACTTCCTGGTATACTGAGGGTCTGATCAAACTGAAATGCCACTAAATAGCCTTGCCTTCAGTGCCCAGTGGCACCTGGGACAAAAGAACGTGGACCTGGACCTAGGATTGGGTGAGCCCTGTCACCTGTATAGCCAGGAAGTTACAGCTTTTCCTATACACCTGGCCTGCCCAGAATCAGCAAGCTAAAGCACTCCCCTCTGCCTGAATCCTACTTTACTTTCCCCCAGTTTCCCTGCCTCATGCTTCAGTCTTTTCCTGGGCTCTGAGCCCTTCCCAGAATACCAAACCACCAAAAGGAAATCTCCATTCCTACTTCTCTCTTAGAGTCTTTGCATTGCTCAATCCTGTTCCATTTCTGGAAGCTTACTGGACCTTGCTGTGAATGGAGAGAACTTGCCTAATTGAGATCAACTCCACCTCATCTCTCAAGCATGTCATGGGTCCTCTCATTGAAGATGTTCAGATGCTGCTGGTACAGGTTTCTGCTCTACCACACCTGAGCCTATGATCACCTTTAAACACCACATCTCAACCTCTGGGGCAAAATTCAGACACTGGCTCAGTCTCTGTGACCTCCCTGTAGCCTAGTGATCTATCTTGTGTGCTCCTCCTCCCTACTGACCTTGAGGGGCCACTATTTTCAGTGTGCCTCACACACATGAAGCTTCTCAGATATGTGCAGATAAAATACAATGTAGCCTGGTCAGCAAATGTTTAATTTTGACCCTAGATGCTGGCATTCAATGTATCTCATGTTCCATGGATGTATACATAGGCAGCAATCACTCGAAGATCTTGTGCAGGGCTCATTTCTCAGCAATCCGAGACCTAATCTCTGCTCAAGAATAAGACACAGCCTTCACTGTGACCAGAATGGGAACTATCTGCTTTCTAGCCAGAGCATCAAAAGCCAGCAGTTGTTTGAGACCTTTGACCAGGATATCTGGCACTCTCTCTAGATCATTTGTTGCTATCAAACTTTGACTCAGCCCACCTGGTATCATTTCTTGACAAGTCAGCTTTTCAGTGCTGGGCTTGTTACCATTCCCCTGTACATGGGAAACTCTATTCCATACAAGAGATGAAGCTACTCCTCAGTTTATAACCAGAGTCCTTTGGCCCCTAGAAAGCACGTCCAGCTCAAAGAAAATGAATGGAATGAGTACAGGACAGAGCTTGGAAACCCTTAGTCACTGGGAAATGGTTCACATAATGCTTTCTTTTTCTACAAGGCAGCTTAGATGGCAACATGTCAGGAAATTCCACAGCCTTCTCCAACTCTAATGCTAGAGAAAGCATGATGTCCTTGGGAAGGAATAAAGCTTTGTTTATTTTCAAATGAAGACAATAATTAAAGTCTCTGTGGAGTCAACATTTTTCACACTCTCCACAGCAAGTGTATTTTATTAAAAGAGAACTAGAAGTTAGCTATCAGCTGAGTTAATATATAGGCTTAGAAGCTGCAATTCACCAAGATGGGTCTGAAGAGCCAGCCATGTGGGGTCAGGAGACCAGCAGAATATATTTCAGGGGAGCAGAGCCAATGCCTGCTATGCCTTCCATACACACATACACACACACTCACACACACACACACACACACACACACACACACACAC
>NW_011888909.1:982465-985867 GCF_000151845.1 Pteropus vampyrus
GTGAGCCTTACTATTCATTTCCATTTTACTTAAGCTATGGCATGTTAATTTTTCAGTAACATGCAACCAAAGTAATTCTAATTAACACATATGATACATGATTTTCCACCCACTTGCCTGCCTCTGTAGGTGCCGTTTCCTCTCTGAGAATTTACTCCTTCATCTCTAACTCACAGAATCATACCTTTCTTTCAAAACCAAGTTTAAATGCCAAAGCCTTAATTAAAAATGGTAACCAACATTCACAACTGAAGTGATCAAGCTCTCTTCTACTCTATTGTACTCACTACTTCTTTATGACAGTTGTATTTCCCCTATAATAAAAGTATATGTTCTTGCCTGATCCTATCTCTTATCCTCCATTAATTGTAAAGTTTCCTAAGGGCATAGATTGTGTGATCGTTGGTTTGCTATTTCCCATAATATCCAGCACTGGAGTGTTATGTGAGAAGAAATAATACTTAAACTTTCTCTTAAATTGTATTGCCATCTGATTCCTCCACACCATGGGAGCAGAGTCTGGAAGTGGTTAAGTTTCCTAACCAAACAAACCCCACTTAACAACACTGTGTTCTCAGCATGAGTTTCAGGACCCTGGTAGAGGCACTTCACTCACAGCAAGGCCTCTCAACAAACAACCCCTCTTTTCAGTTCTTGCTCAAAGCAGATAAGCAAACATATTCTTTCTGCAGAGCAGCAGTACAATGGGGACCTCCCTTCACTGTGAGCCACTAAAGAGGTCATGGATGATGTCTCTGGTAAGCCAACTGGTACTCCTCACTGAATTTGGGGCCAGGATCATAAGATAAAATCAAGCTAGGACATGGATTATAACAAAAAACCAGCAATCTGCAGAAGCTGCTACCCTAAGGAATCATTAAAATTCCACCACTTGAAAGATCAGTAGTGCAAATTAAACAAATCCTGTGCTTTTACTCATGTTGTTGGACTACTCTTGGAATGGCCCATTCCAACCCCTATTCCCTGACTATTAAGGTCCTTATCTTTTAGGATATCCCTCAAAACCCAAGTCTCCCTTAGGTGTTCTCTCTGCCCCCACCATTGGGGCACTTTCACCCTCTGCCCTACCTCAGCACTTCCTTTCCCCTCTGTCGTAGCTCTAACCGATTAAGAGTGCACATCCTACTTTACTTTCCATTTGTAGTGCCCAGTTTGTCTTCCCAAATAAAGTACAGGCTGGAGTTTGTTCTTTTCAGTGGCCTATTTCCCAGCATGGAGCCTGGAACAGATTAGGTACTCAGTCAATATTTATTGTTGACATCGCCAGTAATTAGACGATGACAACAGGAAATATTTATCCTCTTGCATTTAGGTAAAACTGAACCTGATTAAGCAAGTCAGATAGATGTCTGGGCAACTCCTACAGCATTCCAATGGAGGAAAAAATTCATGACTTATCTCAGCAAACACTTAGAACACCAGTGTAGTTTGTTCAGTGATGATAAATATGTTTGTATTATCATTTTGTCTTTGATCTGCTATTTGTTTTGCTGTGCTGGATTACACTATCTTGAGCAGATAGATATTATTATTACCATTTTTTAACCTTCACTGTATCTAACAGAAGATAATAAGCAGAGTAGAAAAGTAATAAATGATTGATTAATTCACTGACTCAGTTAATAAAGATTTCCTCAGCTTTCACTGACTGCCAAAGATATATTAACCAGAACAATTTTCTTTAAGGGTTATCAGTCCAGTAAGGGAGGCATTGCAATTTACTGCAGTTTGTTGATTATGAATTTGAATCACAATGGAGACATTTACCAGGCCAAGATGGAAACAAGGAAGGAGTAAGGAATTCTGCCCCAGGAACTGCTTCACAGAGGAGGGGGCATTTGAGCTTCATTTTGTAAATACATTGGCTAACCAGAGGAGAAAAACTTTAGGCTGATGATTGCCTTTGAAATGTCATCATTTCATACCTAAAAACATCATGGCTGTGTTTGCCTGGCAAAACTAACCCATAAAATGCCTTACATACTACTACATGGGTCTCAGCCTTGCTTACAGCATGATGATGTGAAGACAGCCATCTACAAAGCATCAGAGTGCTGGGTTCTAGTTCAAGCATTACAACTTCAAGAAAGTCTCCTCCCCTTTCTGAGTCTTAGTTTCCTCACCTGTGAAATAGGTACGATAATCTCATTCAAATGAAAATTCAAGTAGAAAAGGATTTTGAGACTCTAATATAGCCCCTACATAGGTTTTCTTTCCTTCGTTCTAGTGCAAATACTTTACCATTATCAGAGGCTTATCATGATCTATTGCTTTAGTCTCACTTTATTCCTCTCCTTTAGAGAGCTCATTGCTTTCATGTTGAAAGGAAAACTACAGCCCCAACACTAACCTAAGGAGGAGTGGACAGAGCAATGATATAGAAGAAGCAGTTAAAATATAAAATAATAGCAAGGGGCTGAAATTGCCCCTGACTGCCCATTGCTGCTTTAGTTTTTATAGTCCATTAAAACCTACAATCACTGTAATGTTTATGCATTATTGGGGAGATAAATTGCATAATTTTCATTTTGCAATTTAAATGTAATTACGATCTTACTAATGACTAAAACCTGAATTTGCTAGACTATCAGTTTTTCTAACCCTTGCCAAAATTATAGGTAATTACTTAAGGCTTACAATAATTATAAGTCCATCTCTTAAATAATTAATGTGCACTTTCATGGTACAAAACAGCTAGTAATCAAACGACCTCTGCTTACACTGCAAACCCATGCAATTAGGCCTATTGTGTAGATCTATGGAAATATACCCATTTGCAAAGTCCCTTCAGTTGGCAAGCTGAAACACAGGGTTACTGTGTTTTATAGCATCAAATAAAGGAGAATTCCCCTGCTGCCACAAGGCTAGGAAAAGAAAGTGATCCATAAAGTGGTAGTAAATTCAATATTAATCTACCTGGTACCATGGTAGCTGGTGGGAATTGAGCTGAGGAGGAAGAGGAAAGTGAGGAGTGCTTTCGGCACTGGACTTGCAGAAATGGGGAATGACCTAATTCTCACAAAGGAATAAAGTGTAGGGGGTTGGGGAATTATCACCTGCCTTTTGTTCTCTCTTTTCTTCTTTAGGGAACATGCTAATTTCATCAAATAACAAACATAGATCACTGCGCTGGGCTTTGAAGACACAGGGATGAATAAGGTGAGGTTTTTGCCCTTGAGGGATTAACCCACTAATGTGTGTTAAGAGATAGGCAAACAGAAAATTAGAATATATTCTGATAAGTACTATGATTTTCTACAAAGTACTGGTAGCTATGAAAGTGCTGAGCCATGAGTAGTGTTTCTCGCTATTTATTATTGTACTCACAAAGAGCTTTCAAAGGTTCCTGAGACTAAACTGATATAATCAGAAATGTTCCAG
>NW_011888909.1:987042-1001063 GCF_000151845.1 Pteropus vampyrus
GGTCCTGCTCAGGTAGAGTAGGGCTTCATATATGTGTGCTCTTAAGAACCATGGCATTTTTCTGTTGTAGCTCTCATCATAATGGATCATTTTTTTAAGTCATTTTTGTCTTTTATCTGTCTTCCAGTGAGGCTGTAAAACTCCAAGAGTGTAGGGACCAACCGTTTTTCTAGTCTGCTCAATGGTTCAATAAATATGTGCTGTCTAAATGATTAATCAATTCTCAAAATGATTAGGTTGAAGATCTATGACAACGAGATTTCTTTTTAATGACCCAATTCAAATTATCAACCTACCTCTACTACCAGTACAATTTCTCTCCACCCAAACCACTAAAATTCCAGTCAGTATGGCTTTATGAAAGGAGAGACCAGAACTTTGAATCAGGAAGGTACCATTCTCTTTGCAAGCCCATCTGTTCTGCTTTATCTTCTGCTCATCTATACACTCGTCTCTTACCAATGGGCTGGTAGAGTCTAGTCTATGGAGGATACACTATGTCAGAGCATAAGTGGCCTGTATCAGAAGTGACCCAAAACTCTGTGAAGGACAGTCTTCCTGAACAACTGCTGATCAGATCTTCCCTATGAACCTTACAAACAACTTTATAAAGAAGCAGGGTGGGTAGCTGTCTAGTGAGGTGAGGTTTGGGAGTCCTGGCTGCAGTTCTTTCTTCCTTCTCCATGACAAATGAATTTTCAAATTCATTTTTAAGGTGCACTGGGAAAGAAAAAACATATGAAGACATTTCTGCCCATTTCTTCTTTTTAGAATTTTCTCTTTCGGTCTGTGATTTAAGTAGTATCATGTGTGCCAGGAAGTTTTGTGGGGGAGTTATTAGTCCCCTTCTCCTTTAAATTTCAGTTAGAATTTATTCTTCGTGTTATTGTACTTATCTGATTCAGGAACAGAGTCTGGTGACAGAAACAGTTGTAAAGGAGAGATGTTACTCTGTTTCTTATTACCCTGGCAACGCATCCTCCAATGACAAGGAAGGCATCTGTTCAGAAAGTGAAAACTGGTCAAGAACAGGCAGGATCAGCCCGTATGAGCCTCCTCTTCAGGCACTGCAACCCTAACTGTGGCCTGACATTTAAGAGGACCCTGTGTTTAGCTTACATTAAAAAGTAAGATGAGAAAACCTCTTCTTTAGGGTACCTAAATTCAGAAGCAACCATTCCATCTGAAGCAAAGGAAGTAAAATCTAAGATCCTGGATCAAAGTGGCCGACTGTGGGACCCAAATACAGGGGCCTCATACTGCTGCTTCACCTTCCTCCCTTGGTGAATTTATAGAGTTCTTGATAAAATGTGATATGAAATGGTAGACTCTATCTCTTCTACAGAAAAAAAAAAATCACTAATATTCAGGGAGTTCAGAGACTGAATTCCAAACCAAGTTTTTCACTTGTCACTATGGCTTCCTATGAAAGTCATTTTCTTTGTCTGGGCTTCCCTTTTACAAAAGAAGGAGTTAAAAGACTCTAGTACTCGCAGTCTTTGAATCTAAGATCCGACTTCTCACCAGGACCTCGAGTAAATGGTGAGAGATTTACATTTCTTAACTATAATCAGCAGCTTAGTGAAAACACTGTGGCTTTTGCAGCAGGAAGATGTCATATGTCTCCACTTGCCATGTAAGAGGTTTGCGGGATGTAAGCAGCTAGGATTGCTGGAAATCTGCAGTTTCTGAAGAAGCCGTCCAACATCATCTCATATTCCCCAGGCACCTTTAGTTGTGCCCCGACCTGTTCCACACAAATAGCAGCCCCACGCCAGTTGTTCTCAAAGGGATGCCTGACAGATTTCATCTCCTCTGGTAACAGGACTCCCCACTGGCCACACTGAAGTTTAAGAATCTGTGGGAAGAAACCTTATCAGCACTGTCACCTTCACACCTCATCACCTTCAAGCAGAGTCTGACTCAAAGGACAGCACAAACTCTGTTGCCCACTGTGGCAAGAAATTGTCCTCCAGACAGCTGAATTTCTCATCACTCAGCATGTCACTCCATGGTGGAAACGAGATCCCTTGAATCCACAATGTGATGGCATACCGAAACCCATGAAGCATCTGCCTCTGGGGTTAGAGGAGTGGAAACCATCAGTTCCTGGCTGCTCCAGTCTCACTCAAACTCCTCATACCAAAGATTTGAAAACCACTAGGTAGGCATACCATGCCCTTGAACCTGTAGGAGCTTGGCTGAGAACAGCTTGGGTAGAGTGTAGGAGCCCATGGCAGACCCCTAGCTGCAGGAGGCCTTATGTGTGCTCACTAAATTCTTATACCCCAGTTTCCTCTGTGTATGATTACTCCACTTTCTCAAAACCGGAGTGCCACTTTTAATCGTGGGCAAGGCTACAGAATTCTATATGACAGAGAGAAAGTATAACAAAGAACGAGTCTTAGAATCAGATGGATTTGGTTCAAATTCCAGCTATAATCTGAGCTCTAAGGTCCTGTGCAGGTTACTAGATGTTTCTCAGTCTCAATTCTCAGTATAAGAAATTGAGATAATAACTTTCTGGTATAGTTGTTATAAGCATCAGAAATGGCTCTTAAAAGAGGCACATAGTAGGTACTTAACATGAGAGGCCTAATAATAATTACTTATAAGTGCGGGCACTTCCAGGACTATTTTCAGTCCTATCCATCTAATGGGGCTTTCATGGCCTCAATGATGGCTTTGCCAGTACCTTCCACATAATGATTTTCCTCTCTAACCAACATGTTAGTTGATTTATTGTGATTGCATCTCAAGTTCAGGTTGGCCTTCAGACACTATCATTTAACTCTCCTCTGACCCCACTCTGGAACCAGCAGGCCAGGTACTCTCACTCACCTGGGTTTGGATCCCAGACCTTAGTCCATCAAGAAGCTGGCCCCTTTTCTCAGCAGTAGAATTTTGTAGCCATTTGCTACTTGGATGAGCCCAGACCTGAACCTCAATCCTCTGCTTGAGCCCAGTCATCTCACCACTTAATAGGCCTTCTCTGAAGGAGGTACAAACTTGTTGCCTATACCTCCAGTCATGTCAATTGATCCAAACCAGACTGCCCCTTACCTGATACTACCTCAGTGTCTGCAAGGCCAGGAGGACTCTGTATCCACTAGCTACAGCAGAACTGTTGTCAATATGGACACTATTTGCTGCAAGCCTGAGCTGACCTCAGCTCTTCAAGCACTTAAGTGGACTGTTGGTTCCTCATTCTGGTAGACCTTTTGGCCAGGTCTGGCCCTGCCTTTCTCTCTCCTCTTCAAATCCAGAGTGCTGACATTTTATTTGCTATTGGCAAGCCCAGCAAAACTATGACATTTCTAGGCTGTGTAATTTCTCCAGTGTAGCAGTACAAGATAGCAACCATAATTTCTTACCAAGGGGAGATCAGTATTAAACCTTCACCAGGTTCTGCATGAAGGAGCTGATGACTTTACTGTGCACCCCTATTTGTTTTATAAAATGAGACATAGTGGACTGACTGGGGAAGTCTCATGGAATAGACTACTATTCATTATATAAATGGATACAATTATTTTCATGCATATGGCTTACTTATCTGATTCAGGAACAGAGTCTGGTGACAGAAACAGTTGTAAAGGAGAGATGTTACTCTGTTTCTTATTACCCTGGCAACGCATCCTCCAATGACAAGGAAGGCATCTGTTCAGAAAGTGAAAACTGGTCAAGAACAGGCAGGATCAGCCCGTATGAGCCTCCTCTTCAGGCACTGCAACCCTAACTGTGGCCTGACATTTAAGAGGACCCTGTGTTTAGCTTACATTAAAAAGTAAGATGAGAAAACCTCTTCTTTAGGGTACCTAAATTCAGAAGCAACCATTCCATCTGAAGCAAAGGAAGTAAAATCTAAGATCCTGGATCAAAGTGGCCGACTGTGGGACCCAAATACAGGGGCCTCATACTGCTGCTTCACCTTCCTCCCTTGGTGAATTTATAGAGTTCTTGATAAAATGTGATATGAAATGGTAGACTCTATCTCTTCTACAGAAAAAAAAAAATCACTAATATTCAGGGAGTTCAGAGACTGAATTCCAAACCAAGTTTTTCACTTGTCACTATGGCTTCCTATGAAAGTCATTTTCTTTGTCTGGGCTTCCCTTTTACAAAAGAAGGAGTTAAAAGACTCTAGTACTCGCAGTCTTTGAATCTAAGATCCGACTTCTCACCAGGACCTCGAGTAAATGGTGAGAGATTTACATTTCTTAACTATAATCAGCAGCTTAGTGAAAACACTGTGGCTTTTGCAGCAGGAAGATGTCATATGTCTCCACTTGCCATGTAAGAGGTTTGCGGGATGTAAGCAGCTAGGATTGCTGGAAATCTGCAGTTTCTGAAGAAGCCGTCCAACATCATCTCATATTCCCCAGGCACCTTTAGTTGTGCCCCGACCTGTTCCACACAAATAGCAGCCCCACGCCAGTTGTTCTCAAAGGGATGCCTGACAGATTTCATCTCCTCTGGTAACAGGACTCCCCACTGGCCACACTGAAGTTTAAGAATCTGTGGGAAGAAACCTTATCAGCACTGTCACCTTCACACCTCATCACCTTCAAGCAGAGTCTGACTCAAAGGACAGCACAAACTCTGTTGCCCACTGTGGCAAGAAATTGTCCTCCAGACAGCTGAATTTCTCATCACTCAGCATGTCACTCCATGGTGGAAACGAGATCCCTTGAATCCACAATGTGATGGCATACCGAAACCCATGAAGCATCTGCCTCTGGGGTTAGAGGAGTGGAAACCATCAGTTCCTGGCTGCTCCAGTCTCACTCAAACTCCTCATACCAAAGATTTGAAAACCACTAGGTAGGCATACCATGCCCTTGAACCTGTAGGAGCTTGGCTGAGAACAGCTTGGGTAGAGTGTAGGAGCCCATGGCAGACCCCTAGCTGCAGGAGGCCTTATGTGTGCTCACTAAATTCTTATACCCCAGTTTCCTCTGTGTATGATTACTCCACTTTCTCAAAACCGGAGTGCCACTTTTAATCGTGGGCAAGGCTACAGAATTCTATATGACAGAGAGAAAGTATAACAAAGAACGAGTCTTAGAATCAGATGGATTTGGTTCAAATTCCAGCTATAATCTGAGCTCTAAGGTCCTGTGCAGGTTACTAGATGTTTCTCAGTCTCAATTCTCAGTATAAGAAATTGAGATAATAACTTTCTGGTATAGTTGTTATAAGCATCAGAAATGGCTCTTAAAAGAGGCACATAGTAGGTACTTAACATGAGAGGCCTAATAATAATTACTTATAAGTGCGGGCACTTCCAGGACTATTTTCAGTCCTATCCATCTAATGGGGCTTTCATGGCCTCTGTGATGGCTTTGCCAGTACCTTCCACATAATGTTTTTCCTCTCTAACCAACATGTTAGTTGATTTATTGTGATTGCATCTCAAGTTCAGGTTGGCCTTCAGACACTATCATTTAACTCTCCTCTGACCCCACTCTGGAACCAGCAGGCCAGGTACTCTCACTCACCTGGGTTTGGATCCCAGACCTTAGTCTATCAAGAAGCTGGCCCCTTTTTTCAGCAGTAGAATTTTGTAGCCATTTGCTACTTGGATGAGCCCAGACCTGAACCTCAATCCTCTGCTTGAGCCCAGTCATCTCACCACTTAATAGGCCTTCTCTGAAGGAGGTACAAACTTGTTGCCTATACCTCCAGTCATGTCAATTGATCCAAACCAGACTGCCCTTTACCTGATACTACCTCAGTGTCTGCAAGGCCAGGAGGACTCTGTATCCACTAGCTACAGCAGAACTGTTGTCAATATGGACACTATTTGCTGCAAGCCTGAGCTGACCTCAGCTCTTTAAGCACTTAAGTGGACTGTTGGTTCCTCATTCTGGTAGACCTTTTGGCCAGGTCTGGCCCTGCCTTTCTCTCTCCTCTTCAAATCCAGAGTGCTGACATTTTATTTGCTATTGGCAAGCCCAGCAAAACTATGACATTTCTAGGCTGTGTAATTTCTCCAGTGTAGCAGTACAAGATAGCAACCATAATTTCTTACCAAGGGGAGATCAGTATTAAACCTTCACCAGGTTCTGCATGAAGGAGCTGATGACTTTACTGTGCACCCCTATTTGTTTTATAAAATGAGACGTAGTGGACTGACGGGGAAGTCTCATGGAATTGACTACTATTCATTATATAAATGGATACAATTATTTTCATGCATATGGCTGGAAAACATGTCTTTTCTGTTCTCTGGGTCTTTTACAAAAATTATCATCTAAGTCACAACATTTTCTGAGAGATCCTTGTGTGAGTATTCAAAGAATAAGGAAACATTCTAAGGACATTGAGCTCCAGGGTTTCTATAGTGGTATCCTGGGTTAACAAAAATAAAGGAATAGCTTCTTTCTTCGCCCAGCCTCTCAGTCTTTCACATGGATGGAGGTGCAAAGAGAATACAAAACCCCTTTTACTCGCAATCCAAGGTAACTGGGCTACTAAAGATAATTTAAAGAAGACCTTTTAAAAGTAAATGGATTCTTTTCATTGAAGAACTTTTTTTTCTAGCCTCATTTTAGTTCTTTATTGTAACCCATTGCCCCCAACTAACAGACATTTCTACTGTGCATCTTCTTTGTGTCACTGTAGTAACCTCTTGGCCTTGGTGGAATAAAGCTTCTTCAGGCTTCAGTTTTCCTTCCACATGGCTAAAAAAAAGCAGTTCTCATTTCGTTTGTCATCATGTATCAATGACAGTCACCAGGTGGGCTCCTCAGGGATACACTGTCGGTAGCAGGTATAGAGACTCCTAGAGCTGCTAGAAAATCAAGATATGTTGTCAAGAGAGTTGGCAGTAATAGAACCTGTGCTGAGTTCAGCATTGACTCTGCTGCTGTACACCAACCCATTTCCAGAGCACCTGGCTCTTCTTCCCACTTCCCTTCTCTTGCATGAGGGGGCTCCCATACTCCTGCCTGCATCTCAGTGGGTACCTCTGCATCCAGTAAAATCAACCATTACTTCAAGATAGTTAATAATAATTAGATTAACTTGGACTAGCAAGCCAAGCATTGCATTCCATTTCTGAACATGATCAACAAATCTTTATGCCTTCCAAAGTCTAAACACGGTTATTTCCAGCCTACTTTGCCTTCTCACACTAAGGAGTGTTATGGCAGGGATTAGGCTCAATCATGGAGTCCCTTTCCACTGTGCTCCCCGATGGTGGTAGACACTACGCACAGAGGGTCAGGACAGGGAGTCATTAACTAAAGCTGGGTATCCACCACAGGCCAAGTGCTTTCTAGAGCTTCAGATGCAGGCTTCCCCTTTAGTATGATAGAAAGTCATTTACTTCAGAGTTGGGTTTTCAAGGCAGTGTTAGATGAAAAAAAAAAAGAACAAAAAACATAGCAGCATGGCTGGTTGTACAGGAGGCTGGGGATCAGCTGTGACAGAAAGGCCCACAGATCACACTCTCAACCAGGAGGAGGATGTCTCATTCTATTGCGTTTAATTAAACTTAACTCTACATTCATTTTCTAAATTGTGACATTTAAAAATTTAAACTAGATGTAAAACATTTTCATTTTGTCATAAAAAGTGTCAATCTTTATAAGAAATAGAAACATTCCCCCCCCACCAACCCCCCAGAACTCTGTAACTGTCCCTTTAATTAGTCACTCATTTATAAATCTATCTTGTTCTCAAATCCCCACGCACTTGGTACAGTAGTTCATTAGCACGGGAAGAGGCAATTTAGATTTCCTCAGATAATAGCATCTGTCGCTAATCAAATTGAGGCAGGATCTGCAAATCTAAAGCCGGACAAGCTGGTGTGGGGGAAGGTCACAACAGAAAAGATCATCTTTAAAATTACAGTCCCACATGCTCAGTGCATGAGGCCACTCTAATGTCAATCCATGTTCATACAAAGCTTGTCAAATCCTGTCACCATACCTAAAAGCAATAGAAAGTCACTGTCAATATACTCTCTGAAATCCATGCATTCATTACTCATACAATTAATATTGATTGAGCTCCCATCCTATTGCCTCATGCCAAGCTGTGGCACTGCAAGAGGAGAGAAAAGACCTAGGGAAGACATTCTGAATCCTGTGTCCCTCAACGTGAAGATGGGTGGGACCACACATATGCCTGTGCCTGAATGCTGCCACAGCCACCACCACCACATGTATTTGGTCATTCATGCATTCATTTATTCTTTGGGAAAGTACAATGAGCCAGACACCATTGTGGACACCAGAGATACATCTGTGAACAAACCAATGTCCCTCCCCTCAGAGAGCTTATATTCTTGGGGAGGGGTAGACCAGCTATATACAATAAAGTGGTAAAGGTGCTATGAAGAGTATAATGAAATAGATTGAGAGAGGCATGGAGCAGAAAGGGTGCTGATCTCGTTAAGGTGATCAGGCAAAATTTCTGAGAAGATGGACCTTTTGAGCGGAGACTATAATCAAGTGTGAGAATGAGCCATGAGATCTGAGAACCATGCAAAAGTACTCAGAAAGACCCTAAAAGCTTGAGGTAAGAGGCAGAATAAAGGTAGTCTGGCTTCGGAGTCTACATTCTTACCCACAATACCATCCTATCTGTCCGGCTCTTCCCATTTGTGACAACACAAATGGACCTTGAGGGCATTACGCTAAGTGAAATAAGACCAGAACTCATAGATACAGATTGAGTGGCAACAGATTGGTGGTTGACAGAGGTGGGAGCTAGATGGTGGGCAAAATGGATGAAGAGGATCAAAAGGAACAAATATCAATTATAAAATAAATAAGTCATGGGGATATAATGTACATATAGTTAATAATACTGTGTTTTATATTTGAAAGTTACTAAGAGAGTCGATCTTAAAAGATACTAAAAGTTCTCCTCACAAGAAAATGTATGGTGATGGATGTTAACTAGACTTACTTAGTGAACATTTCACAATATATACAAATATTAAATCATTATGTTATAGAACTGAAACTAATATAATGCAAGTCAATTATATCTCAATAAAAATAAATAAATAAAATAAACAAAGCCGACTGGCGATGAGGCAGTATTTATTTCCATGATCTTCGGGGCAGCTTCCAGGAAACCAAAGCCTTTGGGGGGAGTATGGTGGCAAAGTGGAAACTTAAAGGACCAAGAAGCCATGCTGAGGTTGGAGGGAATGCAGGAGAGCACAGTGACCCAGAGCCCCAGTGAGGAGAGTCATTCCAGACAGGTGTGAGTAACTGTGCCACATACTGCTGAACCTTTGAGTCAAATGAGCAAAGAGAAGTGGTGGTTGCATCTGGCACAATGAAGACTGTGGCTGACTTTGGCAAGAGCAATCTCCGTAGGTGGTGAAGACAAAGCCTGATGGTTGTGAGTTGAAGAGAGACTGTGAGACAAATAAGTGAGATGGCAAATAGAGACAATGTTGTTGAGGATTTTGGCTATAAAAGGGAACAGAGACATGGCATAATGGCTGAAGGAAAATGCAGGAAACAAGGAGGGCATTTTTTAGAAGATATGAGTTGTTACAGTATCTTTATAAGCTGATAGTGATGGCTCTGGAAAGACTGAGTAAGCCAATGGTGAAGAGAGCACAATATTTGTAGGAGGGGAGTGTGTTCAAGTGGTGAGATTTGTCTTTGATAGGGGCAAGACCATTTCATTTGCTCTGTAAAGAGGAGAAACAGAGAATGTGTGTAACATACAGCCAGGCAAGTAGATTACATGGTGGTAAGATTGGGTTGTTCTTCCACTGCTTCTGTTTTCTCAGTGAAATATGACTTTGGACTAGTCTGAGGAGGAGGGGATATAAGAGGTTAGAGGATATGAGATAATCAACTCTGCAAATGCAATAGAACACCTGGGCAGTGCTGAAGTTCAACTTGTCATAAATTTAAAGGGCAAGCTGCCAACCCTGTTGCATGGTTCTCTCTGACCATGTTCATTGGCTGGTCATAGGGAAGAGGTTGAAAGTTAAGCTGGAGGTAGTTAGAATGGAGGGAGAGAAGAGTTGGTATAGTTAAGGATGTGTGTAAGGAAGGGATGATAAGGATGGAGTATGGAATTTAAGCTGGACCAGGAAGGAAGTAAACACACAAGGGATAGAACAGAAAAGTGGCAGTCAATGGATCAGAGGACCCAATGTCATCAAAATAAGGGTAAAAGAGGAAATGAGTGGGAAACATGATGATTGCCACAGTGGTGGTGTCCTCTGCAGGTAGAAATCTTCTTTCATCTTAGTTGTAACACCGAGGACTATCTTTGTCTTGCCCATGTACCAGGGCTAGTTGAAGATAAGAAATGGGACCAGGATAAATGGAGTCCTAGGAAGTTACTGGCTAATTTAGGAAATCCTAACAGGTCAGCTTTGACTGATCTGCACTAAGAATGTTGGATAGAAACAAAAATAAGTTGAATTAGGAATAATGAGGTAAATCTGAGAGAAATCTGAGGTAAATAAGGAGGTAAATCTGGAACCAAATGGGAATCGAACGTGTATCCAGAGCAGAGAATGTGAAGGTAGAAGTGAGTGGAAGTCAGAGGGTATAGAAGGATCATGTAGTACAGACATGTCCCTGTGTAGACTTGTCAATGCTCAAAGGCCTGGACAGTCTTCTAAATTTGCCAGTGTCCCAGCCAGATCCATACTCGGGTGTCTCTGCCCTTAGATCTCAAAGGCACACGTGTGTCTTTTGACAGCAGTAAGGTCTTACAGTCCCATAGAAAGTAAACAGTATGGTGGGGTAGAGGGTAGTGGAGCCACATCAGGTCAGCACCCTTTAGACAGGGTCAAACTGGGCTATGTAGCTGGTTGAATAATAATCATTTCTGAAGGTTCAAGTGAGAAACAGGCCATATACTCCACTCCTCTCAACTCAGCATTTATAGGGCAATGAGATGGTTAAGGTGATTAAGCAAATTAAAGGCAGTTGGGAACACTGAATTCTAGAGACAGCTCTGCCACAAAATGATTAACTAATTAATTAATGCTTTGATTTCAGTGGATCTAATACTGCCAAGGAATGCTGGGAAATGTTATAGTCTAGAACAGTATATTTTAAGTATTAGTGTGTGTAAGAATTACCTGGCAAGCTTGTTAAAGTTCAGATTCCCGGGCCTGGACAGTCTAATTTAGTGTGTCAGGAACAGGCTACAGCCATTTCATTTTTAACCAGTTCCCTCCAGGTGACAAAGATGCTGCTAAGACCTGAACCGCTATTTGAGTAGCACTGGTAGAGGAGGAATAATGGAAGAAAAAGGTGCAATCAGGGACACACATAGTCGAAGGACACGAAAAGGAGAGGAAGAGGCTGAAGGTAATTACCAGGGACTTCACAATTTGTTTGTGAAGTTGGCCTTTAGCCATCTTTTCAAAATTTAAGACACAGTAATTTTGGAGTGGGAGTGATGACAGAAAGAATAATGCTGCAGGAATGTTATTTTGTCTGCAGGTTGCAGGAAAGACTGTTTGGAATCATGTAAGGGAGACCAGAATGAAGGTTATTACTCACTGAGAAATGGGAGGATTATAAAAAGACATGGAACAAAGAAAGGGCAAGGAAAACAAGAAAGTAAGGTTGAATCTGGGAAATGATGAAAAAGAACAATAGGGCTGAATGACAAATTAGTTGAAAAGGCAAAAGTGGGAGAGAGCCTACAATGACTCTGAGGCTTTTTGACCTTGTGAATCTTTTATCTTTGGGACAGGATTAGAGAAAAAATACCAGAAATATATCTTCTTCTATTTGGGGCATGAAATAAAGTTTTCTAGATTCTTACTTTGAAAGAAAGAATCAGAGACAAGCATTAAGAAGTTAATTTGCAAAAGACTTCTGGTTTATCAATAAGAAACATAACCATTATTTAAAGTAAAATCCCACAAAATTACCACTTTTATAGTTAGTCTGTTCTTGGTGGAAAATGGTTCTGACTTGATTATCGTATCCACAAATGTTATGACGTATTCTTAAATATCAGAAGTATAAAGTCAGAGATCAGCTTGTTTTGTTGTGAATCTGGAACATATAGGAAGTGCTCAAGGAGAACCTCATTATTTTTAGTTCTCTTTTTTTATTTTTTTGTTTTTGTCTTTTGATGATGGGACTTGATATGCATGATAACTCATACTAGTGCAAGAAATGTTTGCTTTGTTCCTTTTCTACATTTTTGTTCTGACTAAAGAGACAGTGACGTACAGGTGGAAAGAGCCATGAACTGGGAGTCAGGAGACCTCACATAAGGACATGACAAGTCTTTAACTATGTACCTCAGGTCCTTCTTATAAAGGGAATTAGCTTCAGAGGCTCCCAGGTAGCTCCTAGAGCTGACAACAAACATGTACGCTTGTGCAGGACTTACAGCACTGTCACTGATATCTTAGTGAGTACTCCCTTCCAAATACATCCTATTTCTCCAGAGTATATCAATCACATCATAAACTATATTCTACAAGGCTACTCAGGTTGCCAAAATCCTGCCTTTCCTTCCCCACCCCTCCTCTCCTCTCCTCTCCTCTCCTTGCCTCTCATTTTTCCCTCCCCATTCCCTTCTCTTATTTTCTCTTCTCTTCCTCTCTTTTCTCACTTATTTTTTTCATTTTTTTTTTTTTTATTCCTGTAACCTTCTCTTTCTCACTTTCCTCTTAGGCTCTCTTTCTTGCTTTCTCTTTCTGCACAAAAATAATAGAAATTGCCCCTGTGTGTGCCTAAGGAGTTCTCCTATATATAAAAATGTCCTTGATAAACTGCTACCAGTAGGTGAAATGCCAACATTTGAGGTCCATCCTTTTGTGTGGAGACACTGTCTACAGAAACTCTTTATGAAAATGTGAGTCATCCCCAACAAAGTGAAGTTGTCATACATCTATCATTTGATTTTTGCTAATTTATCAGATGTCCATCAGTCATTTCACTGAACACTAAAGTGTTGGAAAGCAGAGGAGATACGCGGCATTGCTGAACTGAGCCAGGCTCACTGGGCAGGCAGTGCTGGTGCCTGGCTGGTCATGGCTATGGAGCCTGCATTCTCTTTTCAAAAGAGGAGACAAGTTCTAACGCTGTGTCCATGTGTAACCAAGTTACCATTTGCTGAGTTCTTAGCTTCTTCAACTATAAAATAATATGTGAAAAAAGATTCCCATGAAGCTTCAGAATGATGGCTTACAGAGTAAATGGTAGAGGGGAAAGAACAAGAGGGAAGAGGATAATGTAAGCAAACCTACTTCACAGTTTTGCTCAAGACCAGCCATGTAAAAGGACAAGTTCCCCACAGGTGGGCAATAAATTGAGATAGTCCAGATTTATGCTTAGAATTTCAGCTTAGTTATTAGTAATGCCTCCTTCAAAAGCATTAGAGTGTGAATCAAAATTTATATGCTCATCCATTCATAGTGAATGCTTCCTAATTACTCAGAAGAACAGGCACACTCCTGCCTGTACCATGCAGCAGCCTTTTATAATCTTTAATTTTTCTTAGCTGAAGCAAATCTAGCCCACTTCATTTGACTAAGATACACACATACAAAGAAGTTAGGTAACTATGTGGACCACCAGCAGCCCTTATCCCAAATCAAGAATCCCAACTGGATTCTTGCATCCAGAGCTTCACACTAAGAGAGTTGACATTGACCTTTGGTTATTGGTCTCAGGGTACAACATACCGTAAAAAGTTCAAAGCAAAAAAGCTTTATGCTTTGAAGCCAATGTGGATGAAATAAGTTTAGGATAAAAAGGCTTAAAAAAGAAAGTGACAGAAAGGCTTCGACATCATGTATTGCTGTGGAAAATCTTGATGAATGTTTGGGGATTTCTTAACCCAGGCACTTGTGACCAATCTGCAATGATGACTGTCATCCGTAAGGTTTCAAGTGGGGAGGTGCCACTTCCCTCTCCTGTGGCGGCAACCATAAAATTCAGTCTTCTCATTGGTCAATGAACAGGCATCCACCTTCCTCCTTCTCACTCTGAAGAATTCTTTTCCCCAATAGGACAATAATTTCCTCATCTCGGCTTGCAAGACCTCCATAT
>NW_011888909.1:1005288-1008120 GCF_000151845.1 Pteropus vampyrus
TGAGAAATTGTTGAAAGGTATGTTCAGGTACTAATCTCTGATACTTATGAATGTGGTTTTATTTGGAAGTAGGGTCTTTGCAGATGTAATCAAGTTAAGAAGAAGTCATATTGGATTAGGGTGAGCCCTAATCCAATGACTGGTGTCCCTATAAAACAAGAGAAATTGGGCACACAGAGTATAGATGGACATGTGAAGCCAGAGAAGACACACAGTATGTGATGACAGAGGCAGAGATTGAAGTGACACAGCTGTAAGCCAGGGAAAACCAAGGATTAATGGCTGCCATCAAAAGCTAGGAAGAGGCCAGGAAGGATTGTCCCCTGCAGGGCTTAGAGGGAGTATGGCCTTGCCAACAGCTTGATCTCAGACTTCTAAAGATGGTAAATTTCTGTTGGTTCAGCCACTCAGTTTGTGGTACTTTGTTATGGCAGCCCTACTGGGACCAGAGACAAGAAGACAAGAAACGTTTTGCCAAAACAGGCATGTCTTTGTCAAACCAGGAAAGCAGCTGGCCTGTAAAGAATCCCTGCTGGTGGGAATGGCCCAGGAGCCTTCATGAAATGTGTTGTCCAATACTCATTTCTAGAGGCTTTGCTGTGAGACTAACCTTCAGAGAATCTTCTGTTCCACACAAATACCCTTAGGTTTACCTGTTAAGGAAATCGAGCACTGTGGTGTTTATTTGCTTCCTCTGGGTAGAGAGAAGAGAACGCCCACTGGGGTGAGACCTGGGCTGGGACAGATGATCGGAATAAGAGGGGGCCACAAAATATAGACATGTAGCCCCTTCAGAATCCCAGAGATTTTGCAATAGGGATGTTTTTATTTTCCTATTCAAAGGCAAGGTGACAAGACAGGGCCGGGAGACTTTGGGATTCTACAAGGAAACAGACAGTATGGACTACATTTTTATCAATCTCATGGCCTGAAGATAAATGAAACAGGGATCTAAACTGCAAGATGCGTGACAACAAGTTGAACAAATGTTGATTTTCTATTTCCATGATTCCTCTATACCCCTTCTCTGCTGCTCCTCGCTGGTTTAAAAAGCCGCAGTGCTCTGACTCTGGCCTGGCAGGGACAGCTTTGCCTTTTGGGTCCCCACCAGATCTTCTCTCCCTCTGGAGAGCACCACTGCTCACAAGAGGGCGCTTACCTCCTGGTGCTCTTCCTGGAAATCCTCCGCAAGGCTCATGTGCCCGGTGCCTGACCTTGACCGTGCTTAAGAGAACATGGGATCAAAGGAATGAAAATGCTCCTTTCTGGTACTTCAATCAGGGAGAGAAGCAATTAAAATACGAATTAATCTAAGTGAGATAAAAATGTAGATGTAGAACAAGAGCATCTCGATCACCTTGAACCTGCACTGCACGCAGTTTAGCTCCTGTGATTAAAGACATTTTCATGCCATTAAAAACCTTCTCTTCTAATGTTGCAAATGCTATGCCAGTCAAATGCTCCAAGCAGCCTCTGTGAGGACTGCCCTCTCCTCCATTTCATTCCTTGATCTTTTCTGAGTGCTGTGTGGGCGGTCCCTCTTAGGAGGGGACATTGAGAGCTTGGGGAATTATTGAAATGTAGGATTCTGAACTAAATAGAAAGAACCTGCATGTGTCTCCTCTCAGACAGATTCTTTCTAGTCCCTTTTCTTTATAGTGTAGCCCGAGACCTGCTGCCTGACACTGGGAGGGCAGAACTGGGGAACCAGGAAGGGAGACAGTGCCAGCCGTCTACATTCCCTTTGCCCCTTCTGTTTTCCCAACTGTTTCTTTGAAATGGACGATAACCATAGCATTTACTTCCGGAATTTTCCTTCTGCTTTTCTATAGTTTTAAAGGTCATCTGTTGACCCACTGCAGGGAGGGGTGAGTCTGTGACCATTACAGGGATGCATGTGAAGGAGTATCTGTTGATAATGCTTTGAACTGCTGGGCTTTCTAGGCCAGACAGTCATGCTATTGTCTTGAATTTGCTTCCTTCTGTACATACCCTACATCTGACTTTTTCTCCAATTTCTGGCTATATATTCTCTTCTTGTTGGTATCAACAGTATTTGTCAAACTCAGGTTTTGATGCTTGAAACTTGAAAGGACTCATTCTAAATCTCCATTTGTTACTTTCCGAAGCAAATCTCCCTGCTCCATCCCTGGGAACTGCTGCCCATCCTGGTCTAGACCTGAGATGGTTTCTCTCTCTTCCCTTTTCTGACTCTCCTTGAGGACCTGCCAATTGGACTGGCCCCGTGGTAAATCAGAACCTGTAGTAATACCGACTCTAAGTTAGGAAAGTCCACCCATGGAGGCTATGAGGTCCACTCTAGGTGGGGTAGTGGCCTCCTGAGTTGGCTTTTAATGCTGACATTTAACTAAGCTTCTGCTCTGTTCTTGTCATTTCTAGAAGCTCCTGGTTAGGCCATGCAAGACACAGGTCCCAAGGACACCTAGGATTTAATAAATGTCTCTTTCTCCAGGACCTCTTAAGAGATTGACAGAGCTTAACATTCATCTATACTTAAACTACAAGGGCAGCACTTGTGTCTACAAGACATGTCATACAAACAGTGTAAAGAGCTCCAACATTTGAAGAGTCATTATAATTGACCATAGCATTCTGACTTAGACAAATGTAATGCCAGAAGCTCCCATTTCATCTCCAGAAAATGCACTACCATGCTATGACATCATTCTTTGGGCCCACCTCTCTGCTGGCTTCTGCACCCTATGGGCTCTCTCCCAAGTTCATTCTTCTTGTGTCCATGTGCCTCCTTCACCTTGAACAACTTCAGAGAAACCCTGAAGCATCTCTCCACTTCTCTGAGTTAAAACCCAA
>NW_011888909.1:1008170-1010497 GCF_000151845.1 Pteropus vampyrus
TACAGGGATGCATGTGAAGGAGTATCTGTTGATAATGCTTTGAACTGCTGGGCTTTCTAGGCCAGACAGTCATGCTATTGTCTTGAATTTGCTTCCTTCTGTACATACCCTACATCTGACTTTTTCTCCAATTTCTGGCTATATATTCTCTTCTTGTTGGTATCAACAGTATTTGTCAAACTCAGGTTTTGATGCTTGAAACTTGAAAGGACTCATTCTAAATCTCCATTTGTTACTTTCCGAAGCAAATCTCCCTGCTCCATCCCTGGGAACTGCTGCCCATCCTGGTCTAGACCTGAGATGGTTTCTCTCTCTTCCCTTTTCTGACTCTCCTTGAGGACCTGCCAATTGGACTGGCCCCGTGGTAAATCAGAACCTGTAGTAATACCGACTCTAAGTTAGGAAAGTCCACCCATGGAGGCTATGAGGTCCACTCTAGGTGGGGTAGTGGCCTCCTGAGTTGGCTTTTAATGCTGACATTTAACTAAGCTTCTGCTCTGTTCTTGTCATTTCTAGAAGCTCCTGGTTAGGCCATGCAAGACACAGGTCCCAAGGACACCTAGGATTTAATAAATGTCTCTTTCTCCAGGACCTCTTAAGAGATTGACAGAGCTTAACATTCATCTATACTTAAACTACAAGGGCAGCACTTGTGTCTACAAGACATGTCATACAAACAGTGTAAAGAGCTCCAACATTTGAAGAGTCATTATAATTGACCATAGCATTCTGACTTAGACAAATGTAATGCCAGAAGCTCCCATTTCATCTCCAGAAAATGCACTACCATGCTATGACATCATTCTTTGGGCCCACCTCTCTGCTGGCTTCTGCACCCTATGGGCTCTCTCCCAAGTTCATTCTTCTTGTGTCCATGTGCCTCCTTCACCTTGAACAACTTCAGAGAAACCCTGAAGCATCTCTCCACTTCTCTGAGTTAAAACCCAAAGCCCAGAAGACCTCTGAGCAGCCAGCCAGCTACTCGTTGCCTCCCTAGCCAGACCCAACCTGCCTGACAGCTCTTTAGGGCAAAAGAAGTCTTCTAGGCAGAAGACACTACCAACCACCAGAAGGGGCTACAAGAGTAATGTGAAGACTTGAGTACAGCATCGAAAATTTCTGAAGTTGTTCTAACTTGAGGAAGGAGAGTTGGGGGCGCGGCGCGCTCATTTCTAACCTCTGTGCACCTTTCTCTCCCCCAACTCTTCAATTCTGCAATATCTTAGCAGGTGAGAGGACCTGGTGCTTCCTGCCACCAGGTTACTAATCCTTCTAATTCTCTCAACCTCTGCATATTGCTTTCATTTTTCGTTCAGTGTCTTCGAAGGCCCCCAGATATAACAATGAAGAAAAACAAGCCTCAATCACAATTTTAACTTCATCAGTTACATAGCTATGTGTCCTTAGTTTAAGGAAAATAATTGTGCCCACCTCAAAGGATTTTTTGTGAGAATTAAATAAGATAATATATTTGAAGTGCTTAGAATGCTCCTGACACATAGTAGGTGTTGATAAATGTCAGTTATTATTATTGTTATTTATTATCATTATCATTACTACTACTTCTACCATGATCACGTCTTCCTCCTTACAATTGATTTCTCAAATTAGTGTGGGGTCCTATGTCTTTTTGTTTGGGACCCCATGCAGAGCACCCCCTACCTCTTCACTATTTGTGGATAGTTCCACTTGCCCCTGATAGGGCTTCAAGTTTCTACTGGTCTCCTTCTCCCAGGCCTGCCCATTGCAGTCACAAACACCTTAGAGCTAGTAAGGCAGCATTCACCTTGCTAGAAGTGGTACGGTCTTGTAAATATTTCTCCATCCCTTTACTTCATATTTTTATCTTCTCAACACTTCATCATAATTAGGTACCAGGCAGTCACAGCTTTGGCAACTCACTGTATGAGGAAACTTGCTTCTTTCTTTAGCACATTGAGCTTTTGGTGAATTGATGATTTGCCTGGGATTAGAGCTTTATTTCACCCAGTTGGGTGACCTTTTACCCATGTCACTGGAGGATAATAAAAACTGAGGGAACTAGAATGGAGAGCACTTTTCTCTCTTTCCACTAACTGTGAATAACAAGCTGAAACTATGTCATGGCTGGAGTGTCAGAACCCAGCTTTCGAGAAATATTGAGCCAAACATGCTAAAATTACTGCAATCAATAACTTGCTTATCATTAGTCAATAAGCCATACTTAACACACATTGACTTCCTGCAACTGGGACTCCAGCCTCTGCACCCCAAATGTGTGCATGTGAGTGAGCAGGTGCCCTTGTACATATGCTATCCAAAAATGAAAATGCTCCCATCATCAGCGA
>NW_011888909.1:1010547-1014116 GCF_000151845.1 Pteropus vampyrus
CTACTGGTCTCCTTCTCCCAGGCCTGCCCATTGCAGTCACAAACACCTTAGAGCTAGTAAGGCAGCATTCACCTTGCTAGAAGTGGTACGGTCTTGTAAATATTTCTCCATCCCTTTACTTCATATTTTTATCTTCTCAACACTTCATCATAATTAGGTACCAGGCAGTCACAGCTTTGGCAACTCACTGTATGAGGAGACTTGCTTCTTTCTTTAGCACATTGAGCTTTTGGTGAATTGATGATTTGCCTGGGATTAGAGCTTTATTTCACCCAGTTGGGTGACCTTTTACCCATGTCACTGGAGGATAATAAAAACTGAGGGAACTAGAATGGAGAGCACTTTTCTCTCTTTCCACTAACTGTGAATAACAAGCTGAAACTATGTCATGGCTGGAGTATCAGAACCCAGCTTTCGAGAAATATTGAGCCAAACATGCTAAAATTACTGCAATCAATAACTTGCTTATCATTAGTCAATAAGCCATACTTAACACACATTGACTTCCTGCAACTGGGACTCCAGCCTCTGCACCCCAAATGTGTGCATGTGAGTGAGCAGGTGCCCTTGTACATATGCTATCCAAAAATGAAAATGCTCCCATCATCAGCGAGATGAATTGGGCCATAATTGATTTTCCATAGACAAATGCTTTAAATTTTGGTAAACCCTTTTTAACGTCTTAGTCAAATTAAACTAAGCCCTTTCGAGTCAGATTTATAGTCCATAGGATTTCGCTTAACTGAGACAAGTGATGCAATTTCAGGGCAATTTAAAGGGTATTTCAGTTAGAGACAGAACCAATCCTTGTCAAGGCCCTGGAGGTAGCAAGAAATCTTCCCCCTCTCATTTGCCTAGAAGCAGCCGCTGTCCAGCCCATAGGGGCTGAGCAACAATGGAGCACTGTGAGTGGTTCAGTGTAATCAATTTTATGACCCATGTTCATTAAAGAGGAAATGACCAAAAGGAGGGGGTGAGAAAGAACGCAGGGACTACCTAAGGCATTCAGAGGCTTTCTAAGGAAACAGTGTCCAGTCCAGTGATGAATTACTAAGAGTCACTACTTTATCTCAGCTGCAGCCCCTTAAGGGCACAAGGCTCAGGATCTGAGCACTGGCTATATTTCCACCTCCATTTGCCACCTGGGCTGCCACCCTTGAGCAAGGTACAACCTGCACAACTATACGCGGTGGCCCTGGGAGAATGATGTCAGGAACGATATATACACATATTACCTTCTTTAATGTTTACCCACTGAGAGATTTTAATTACTTCCTCAATCTTACAAATACAGATGCCTGAGAGAGATAAAATACCATATTCACATAAATGTAGGTTGAACTGGGATTCTAGTCCAGGTCTGTCTGATTCTAAAATCCAAGCTCTCTTTAATTCAGCTAAACTGAAGGGGTTGGTAATCTTTTTCCAAAGAAAAAAGAACTGGCAGGGTATGAGCTTCCAATCTTTGAAGGTGCTATCGGGAAGGGAGAGCAGACATTCTCAAGTGGCGATCCAGCTTCTGTTACAAACATGAGGCAGCTCAGCTTTGTCTGTGGAAAAAATCCTACCTTACATCAAGTGGAAGCCTCCCTCCTGATGACCTAAAAGAATGACAGATGAGTGCCTGAACCAATGATTGCAGGTCCTTGTTTCATAGGACCCACAGGCAAAAGAGAGCAGGGACCTGGAGCCAGATACTTCTCCCTTCTCAGTCTCGGTTCTGCTCCCCCAAAAATGCAACTAAAGTCCTTGTCCTGCCCATCTAACGGGGTTGTGAGAATCAAAAGATAAAGCAATAGACTATAGCACCCTTACAAGTAAAACGAGGATAAAGAAAATACATTGAATTTTTAACTTTATAAGTTTATATTGCTGTATATATATGGTTATATATATGATATATTGTTATAGATTAATATAAGTTAATGTTGAGTTTTTATATATTGAATTTTTGATATATTAGTTTTAACCATAATTTATTTTGTTTAAAGGGTTGTCTTTTTATGCTGACATTAAACTTCTTTTACTGTTTTGTTTTTAAAAATACCCTTTGTTAAATTAAAGAAGGTAATTGATTATTGTGTGTATGAATGTATGGTTTGTTGCAGCTTATTTGTGTTGTGTAAACCCCTTGAAAACAATTTTAAATTTGGCAGGTCTTTATCAGTATCAAAATATGCATGTGTGTGTGTAGTATGTGTATATGTATATGTTGTAGTTTGTGTGTGGTGTGTATGTGTTCTACTTTTACAGGTCTGTGGTCCCAACTCTATAAGAATCATCGTTTTTGATGTAGAGAACTAACATTTACTGAGTGCCAGTAATACTATTTAATACTCATAACAATCCCATAAGATAAGTGTCTCGGATTCAAGATAATGCTGTTTCTCAAAGAATTTGTATATCTCATTTAACCTTTCACATTTAGGTAGCTGAAGATTTGAACACAGGTTTCTCTGATGACAAAGTACCGAGGTTGATTGTTTTTCACCTTAACACATTGTTTAATAGCTTTGTTTTATTCCTGAGATTCCACAGTTGGGCAATCAGAGGAAATTTGCTGATTAGTCAGTAAAATTATATTAATCCTTTCCCTTGATATCCACAGTGTCAAATACCCATGGCTGTAGAAAACATGTTTGACCCAATTGGACAGATGTTTGTAGTTTATGATTCAAAGCAACCAAAAGAAAGCTACTTGAAAATTTAAACATCTTTTTATGGCTTCTTGGATTGCTTCAATTAGTGGTTTTTAGGCATTTTCAGATTCACTGGAAATCGAATTCCATGAGGCCAAGTTTTTGTTTGTGTTTTTCACTGCTATACTTTCTACACCCAGACCATAATAAACACTCAAAAAGTATTTGTTAAATGAATGAATGAAAAAAAAAAAAATAGATTCACCTGAGTATCTGATAAGAACTGTGGACTATCTTCCCAGGAAAATGCATGCAGGCACACAGACCATACCACATATAGCATTTTCAGGTTCAACAACCCCCTGAAGCTATTCATGGTACACAAAAGCTTAGACTATTTTCTCATGAAGAAATAGCCCTTGACACTTTCCATGATGGAGAGGAGCAAGGCCTTTTGGCTCTGGATTCTTTCTTCTATATTGATGGGCATCTGCCATGTTGATAACAGTGTAAGGCCATCAACGTTTTGGATCACCCATTGCTTCACCTATTTAATCCTGAAGGCTAGGACCATTCTGGATCTGAGGGTAAAAAAAAGAAAGAAAACAGCCACCACTCAATGAGGTTATATAATCTGCCAGGCACTATGTTATGTGTTTTATATGTAATTGATCTAATCCTCATGACAACCCTGCCAAGTAGGTATTATTATTTCTGTTTTTCAGATAAAGAAATTGAGGCCCAGAGAGGTTAAGTAACTTGACAAATACCACACAGCTAGGAAATGTCATACCAAGGATCCGGATCCTTGTCTGCCCAAATTCAAAGCCTTTGCTTTTTCCAGTGTGGTATACTGCCTCATTGCTTACAGGCAGCCCAGAAAAGCCTTTATCAAGTCTAGGAGATGTCCTCAGCCCAGATGGGCCACCC
>NW_011888909.1:1014166-1016734 GCF_000151845.1 Pteropus vampyrus
CTGCCATGTTGATAACAGTGTAAGGCCATCAACGTTTTGGATCACCCATTGCTTCACCTATTTAATCCTGAAGGCTAGGACCATTCTGGATCTGAGGGTAAAAAAAAGAAAGAAAACAGCCACCACTCAATGAGGTTATATAATCTGCCAGGCACTATGTTATGTGTTTTATATGTAATCGATCTAATCCTCATGACAACCCTGCCAAGTAGGTATTATTATTTCTGTTTTTCAGATAAAGAAATTGAGGCCCAGAGAGGTTAAGTAACTTGACAAATACCACACAGCTAGGAAATGTCATACCAAGGATCCGGATCCTTGTCTGCCCAAATTCAAAGCCTTTGCTTTTTCCAGTGTGGTATACTGCCTCATTGCTTACAGGCAGCCCAGAAAAGCCTTTATCAAGTCTAGGAGATGTCCTCAGCCCAGATGGGCCACCCTCACCCCCTGACTTGGGCATCCAAACCAAATAAGCAAATAACCAAAATAACAAAATAAGCAAATTAGCTATTTTAGGGTAAAAAATTTGGACTTTGAAGGTGTCACTCTTTGTTTTTGCATTTAAAATGTATTTTCACTTGTACTTTTCTTAAAAGTCCCATAGAAAATTGTAGTCTGTTTCAGCTATGCTCATGAAAATAAGGAAAAAGAATCCCTTTCCATCATCTAGGAACCTGGCCATGACACAGGTGAGGCCAGGTTGATGAGAACTAACCTATTGAGAGTCTGACTTTTTAGTATGTTGTTTAGAGAGATACAATAATTCCTACATAGGGCCAAGAAGTTCCAATTCAGGAGGTAGGACAAGAGCAAAACTGTTCTCTGTTTGAGCATCTGGGCTCTAAATCCTTGTCCCTAGAGAAGAAGGTGGCAATAAGCAAGCAGGGTATCAGGGCCCCCACAAAGATGGCTGGGAATGAAATCACAGTCCATTCTCAATCAGACCCAACATAGAAGCCACTTTACGTAATCTGGGTAAACATGGTGAGGGCTCTGGAATAGCTACAATGGGGTGAGCATAAAGTTTCACAGGGCTCCCCCATCCCTAAGTATGTTACACTAGATTTGTTATCAAGGGCTGCAAGCCCTCTCCTGTTATTGAAGCCCAGCCTACTAAGATGCAACCTGTCCTTGTCTGGGATGGTCAAGATCTGGGACAGGTTGTGGATTCAGATTCTGAGCCCCAGGAACTTCACCAGAGGTAGAGCCTGGGCAGGCAAGGGCAGACAGATTTTGATGTTTATCAGAGTCTTCATTCTGTACAACCCTAGAGCACCATTCCTATTGGATTCTCCATGCCTAAGGCAAGAGAGAAAGATTATTAAAGAGATGTGCATTTTACCTAAGCGTAATTGATAGACCATGAAAATCCAGAGCCAGTTGTTTGCATGTCTTGACAAAAGAGTGAAAGCTTAAGAACATTGGGATCCAATGTGCTTTGTGAAATGGGATCTCCTGACAGCTATTCTTTTATTTGAAAAAAATAATCCAGTAGAGACACAAAGCAAGTCCCAAAATAAGATTTGGGTTACAATCTGAGCTGATATGTCTACAGACTTCAAAATCTTTCATTTTTATTATGAAAAATTTCAAACACATACAAATACAGAAAAAATAGTACAATGAAGGGCTATGTTGCCTCAGCAACCATCAAATCTCTGCCAATCTTGCTTCATCTATCTCACTGTATTTTTATTATAATTAACCATCTTTTTCTTGATGAACTCAAATATATCCCAATGAAGACATCCCAGTAGAGATGACTTGACTCGTGTTTAAAATAGCCATCATTTTTTGTAGTTTAAAGAGCAAGGGATTTGTGAACAACATAATCTGTTCATTAAATCTAGAGAGAATGCAATTTTAAATTATGGATATGCAGAGAAGAGAAGGACCACCACCAGCACACCAAGTAGACTGAAACAGCCTTTCCTTCAATCTAGCAATGAGGTTCCCTGGGATCTGTGGAATCAAGCTATATTCCCAGAAGTACTTGGGTCTTTTATATTAGTTTCACTAGGGTAGTTCTGGTTCTTACTTGTAGCAGAGCTTGGTAAATGAGAGGCCACCTGAGAAGCAATTAAACTAAACCAGAAAATCTTTCCTGTTCATTTCATCTTGTCCTTAAATAGTTTACACATCAATTGAACTGGGAAGAGCTCATGGTGGTTTATGATGATTACTCCAGTAGGGGTCAGCGCATAATGAGTTGGGTACTTATCTGTGACCCTGACAAGATGACTGTAAATGAACCAATAAGAGGACCAATGGGACTAGTTCTCAAAGCTGCCCACGGAATCAAGATAACAGAAACTGATGGAGTTAGGGATACTGAAAAGTGGAAGTGGAAGCTGGTGGAGTTAGGTAGATTGAAACACCTAGTTTTAGTTAGAAAAATAAGGTGTTTATCTTAGCTCTTGACAAATTACAAAATACTTATTCCACCACATTCCTTTTTTTTTTTTTTGCACTACGTTTTCTCTTCTTTCCTCCCTATATCTGGTAAACTTGTGGTTTCCATCAAATTATTCATTTGAGGTAGATGTCATCATTTATTACAGAAGATGT
>NW_011888909.1:1018039-1049297 GCF_000151845.1 Pteropus vampyrus
CCTTTTTTTTTTTTTTTGCACTACATTTTCTCTTCTTTCCTCCCTATATCTGGTAAACTTGTGGTTTCCATCAAATTATTCATTTGAGGTAGATGCCATCATTTATTACAGAAGATGTGTGTCAATATTAGTGTAGAGGAGTGATACAATAAAGCTAACATGCATTACAAAAACATCCTGAAAATGACAAAAAAAAATTCTTAGTAAAAGTACATTTGCAGAGTAAACAGATGAAATCATGGTGACATATTCTATGGCATAATCAAAATTCTCAATTATTGGCAAACTAGAAAAAAGTAATCTTTTTTTTCCCCCATTCTCTAGCTGCTGCATTAGCCAGGTTTTTTGTTTTTGTTTTTGTTTTGGGGTTTCTTTTTGTTTTTTTTTGTTGTTGTTGTTGTTGTTTTCTGTGAGAATGTTGTATGACAATCAATCAACCAAATCTCGGTGGCTTGCAGCAACAAATATTACTTTCCAGCTTGTGGGTTGGAGTTTCACTATGGCTTTGGCTGATCATAGCTGGGCTCAGCTGGGCTAAGTTGGATCCAGGTCCGTTCCCTGTGTTTTCATTCCAAGACCCAAGCTTAAGGAGCAACGGCTGCCTGGGGCACATTTTTCTCATTACAGAGGGCTGGTGGAAATTTGCTAACTTTGTCAACCCCTCATGTAGGATCTGGCACATTGTCACTCATCACCTGTATTCCAATTATTAAAGCAAATTGCATGGTCAAGATCGAAGATGGGTAGAGATGTACACTCTATAGACTCTAGGGGAAGGAACTGTGAAGTCAAAGGAAAAAAGGGCATGGAGATATAAGTTCAATTCTGAGAATGAAGAGTTGGGAACACTAATTCAGCCTCCTACGACATCTATGAAAAGAGCCACTTTCTGCCCAAATTCTGGTGGAAATGTATGTCAATGTCTTGACACAATTTATAACCAAGTTTGCTGACTCGTGGCCATTTTGACAAGCAGAGCACTCTCAAGTTCTCAGCAGCATTATCCTTTAGCTCCTCTGACAACAGCATCAACCATTCTATTTACACATCATCAGCATGGGATTTTCACATCTCAAAAAAAATTAATTATTACTTTTATCACAGAGAGGGTATACTCAGGTAGCAAGCATACTAGATTAGAAAAAGTAGTGCCGTTCAGGCTAAAAGAAATTATTTGGGTTGGGGACTACCCATTCACTATTAAGAGGTTTAATAGAAAGGGTGATTTTTTAGTTGAAAAGTTTGAAATGAAAGGATTAGGCGTCTCTGTCAGTTAATTTATAAGACTGATATTTGCCTATCTCTTTCTGGGTTACTTGAGAGAAGCTGTAAAATTCTATTGGCTTGACACTAGGGGCAGAGCCATTTCATTTCATGCTGCATTCATGGGTGCCCTGTCAGAGAGCACATATGAGGAAGGTGGACCATGGGGGATGAGCTGGAATGATATTTCGTGTGATTTTCTGCTTACCCCTGGTGATCTGCATCATCTAAGATAGGTTTATGAACTCAAATGCCCTCAGATGCTAGATCTGTAACAGGAAAGGGTAGGACTGGCTGGGAGTCAAGAAAACAATTACATAAATATGAGAATTGGTGACAACTGACATTTAGCCTTGATGTCAGGGAGATGAGGGAGAACAGTAAAGACCGAGATCATGTGGAGGGCACAGGCCTTGTCTGGAAGGGGAACTTTCATTAATTAGCTATAGCTAACTGCCAAGTGCAAACATGGGCCTATGTTGCCAGATATTAAAATTTTTCACACACAAAAAAATTAGACAAAAATTTCATTTTTTGATGTTGACAAGGATAATTCTATAGAAAGAAGAAAGAAAGAAAGAAAGAAAGAAAGAAAGAAAGAAAGAAAGAAAGAAAGAAAGAAAGAAAGAAAGAAAGAAAGAAAGAAAGAAAGAAAGGTAAAAAAAGAAAAAAAAGAAAAAAGAAAAGAAAAAAGAAAAAAAAGAAAAGCAAAGAAAAGTAAAGAAAAAAGAAGGAGGGAGGAAGAGAAGGAGAGAGGGAAAGGGAGAGGAAAGGAGGAGGAAGGAAACAAGTCACTTTGCAGGTCCACTCTGTGGATGAGTCAAACAAAAGCCATTCACAAACAAGGACAGCCAGGGTGGCCAGCCCATGACCTAAATGGATGAGATAATACCTTTACTCCATGGAAGCTCGAACAGCAGGACCTGAGCAGGAAGCTATGGTTACTCCAAGTTCTCCTGAGTCAGACCATCACACCACGTCCTCATTATTTTGTAAGAAGTGACATGAATCCCATAAATAGCAAACCCATATTGAAACATAAATAGATAAATGCATTTTTAAAGCAAAACTTCCATGATTTGATAATTATTTACTCCTATGAATTACTCATGCAATTACTCCCAGGAGTGTGAATAACAAAATTTAATATAGATATTTAATTTAGGATTCATTAGCTCAATAAAAAGAATGAGCACATGTTTATGGAATGTCTACTGTGGGGCAACACTATGCTAGGCGTTGCATAGACTGTAGCATAAGGACAAGTTCTCAATGAGCTGGCACTCCAGTGGGGACAGTGGTATAAATACAGAGCAATAACTGTGTGGTTGGCCATCCTTGGCTTCACTCCTGTCTCACCTAGGGGACTATGTGCCTTAAGCAATGGCCTTAATGTCCTAAACCTCCCTTTCTTCACAGAAAGCTGAGCTCTTCTCAGATTTGCGGAGAGGAACCTCAATAGCTTATTTAAAGTACCAAGTTCACTACTTGGTGCTTAATAAATGTTGGGAAACTTTATAACATTTCTGTGCCTTAGTTTTCTCATCTGCATGAGGGGATAATAGTTCCTGGCTCAGAAAATTAATATGAGGAGCGAGATAATATTTATACAAAGTTTAGAATGGAGTTTGACACTTACTACTTACCCAGTATATATAAATATTAGCTAATATTTAACCATAAATATTAGCTGTTATTTTTTCAACACTTATTACTATTATTATTATGTAGACTTAATTATGGGAGAAAATATATCACTGTACTGGGTCATTCACATCCCAAATGAGATATTTTTCATAAACAGAAATGCTTTTTATAATTCCAGGAACTTGCTAGCCCTAAGGCTCTCACCTTTGCTGTGGGTGGAGGTAGTAACTAAGTACTTTGGTTTGTTTACAAGAGAGAAACTGAGACCCCTTTTCTCTTGTTCTGCCAGTGTGCTGATGGAGATGGAACAGTATTAGCACTTGAGTTGCTGCAAGTTCATGGAGATGGAGGCCATACCTATGTCACCTGCTATTGTAGCCACAGGATCAGACCCACAGAGATGTTGTGTGTCCATATAAACATGCACACATGCATAAGATGAGTGAATTATGCTAAGGTAGGAGCAAATTCTGGGGTAGGGGGAGTGAGCCTGTCTTCAGGTCTTCTCATGACCCTTCTGCCCTTATATTTCTGGAGTACACCTCTCCACTGGAATTGCACAAAAGTAAGACCTTTGGAGTCTTCGTACATGCATACCTTTGGGAAGGAGATGATGAGCTGATGGTGTCAGAAGGGAAGTCAAGAAAAGAGAAATGCTAAGAAGAAGAAAATGAGCTCTATAATTTTGTGTTAGCCTCACTTCTCAGGCTATAAATTGCATCTTTTAAAACTGTTGAAAACGAGAAAAGCAGGTGGGCTGGATTCTTTGTGTTATCAGCCATATGTCTCTGCGGAAGAAGGTGAATTTGTTTAGTCCTCGGTTCCCCCATTTACGACAATAACATTTAATTATCTGAAAGGTAGTTCGAGATTCTTAAAGAAAGGCACTCTCTAAAAGCCAATGCTGCTCATTACCCTTTGGGATCTTTGCTCCTGGCATCCAGGCAGCTTGTGGCATAGATGTTGGAGACCAAAGACCCAAAAGAACAGTGAGGGGAAGAGGCGAGGAAGCAGTTTGAGTTGCTGGGGAAGAGAGCAGAACAGCAGTTTTTAGGTGGTTGTTGAATTAAGAGCTCCTTTCTCTTAGAAGAAAGCTAACAGAAAATTTTGTTTAATATAAACAGAGTCCCCAGAACAGTGAGAGGAGACAAGAAGTAGGCCTAAATGGGGCTTTGCTTGGAGAAAGTTTCAGTGGAGGAGCAGAGATGCCATCTGCTGCCTCCCCCATCACCTGGATGAGACAGAGCTCCCCATGGCCTGCGGCCTGTTCTGGAACTTGAATCGTGAGAAGCAGCTGTGCTACACCATCCTTAGGCATCTGGTCAGCTCCTTTACTTAGGCCCCTAGGAATTGTGTAACTCACCCTGCAAGGTGATGGCACATGGTGTGTTGGCGGGTGATGGTGGGTAAGCTTTTGAGCTGCGGGAGGCTAGCTAAAACTTGGAAATTTAACCTCCAAAAAGTATCTGGGTCAGTGGGAATAAAACAAACATGAATAAAGAGCTGGATTCCAAACACAGGTACACACATGCACACACATTCTGGCATATGTGTCTCACCAAGCACAAACACACACATATGCACAGACCATGGACACATACATGTACGGAGTTGCACAAGGTTATGTATTCAAGAAATGAAGGTAAAATTATAGAGATGTTTTATTATTGGCAAGATATAGCGGTTTTTTTGGCCTAAGAATTTTAGAAATAAAGAATGTGGGATCAAAATTAAATAGATATTTTCAAATCAATTCCTCATACTAACGCACACTTTTCACATAGTTGAAACTCAATATTTACTGTATGGATAAGTGGGGGCAAGCAAGGAAGAAAGGAAAGAGAGAGAAAGGGAAGAAGGGAGGAAATCTGGCTAATTTCAAAGCAGAAAAGATTTTAGATGAGATGGGGATGGTTTTGACAGTCAGACTGCTCTTCCATCTTGACTCACCAAGGAGGTAAGTCCTTTCTATAGAAATACTTAGAAAGGAGGACTCTGGGTCCAGGATGGTTTAGATGCAATATTTCCTCCATGTTCTGCTCTATTCTAGATGTTTGTGACTCAGATTCTGTGCAATTCTTATCCATCCGGAATTGATAGCCCAGACTAACTATCTTCCTGGGATAGTTAAATGAAGGTGATGTTTTCCCTAAGTTGTGATAGCAAAATTACAACTTTTCTTCTTGTCCTTTGCTTCAAGTAGTGGCCAGGTAACCTGCAGGTTCAGACAGGGAGGAGGCCTGGCCCTGGGAGGAAAAGGGCTGGTGAAGAAGCCTCCACGCTGGGACCAGAACTCTGGGACTAGAAAGCGTGGCCATTTATCCAAGGGTTCTGGACTGTTTCTATGCCTCTGTTATTATTTTTGTTTGTTAGTTTCTCTTTTGCATGTTCTTGCTGTTTGGTTAGGTTCTTTGTTTATTTTAAACATTTCAGCTTCTCTCAGTTGTTCTAAGGAAAACAAGAGAGATATTTGTGTCCACATAAAAACACATACACACACCAATGGATTAAAGGGGATGCAACTCCCTTATAGAAGAAGCATAGAGACAACAGTGGTAATCCAAACAGAACCTCAAACCTGAAAGGAAGACAAACCTTGGGAGACAGTTTTTCAGGGAGCTATTGTTCCCTGCCAAGAGAGTTACCTTCCAGTGCCAAATGCCTTGAATTTTTTCTCGCCTTCTTTTAAGTAGAGAAGCAGTGCTCTTCTTATAAGGAGTCCCAGAAAATAAAAGGGCATTTTCAAGGATAAGCAAGAAAACACAAGAGTAGGTAAAGAATGTCAGCCTCAAGTAGTCAATGCCATTTCTTACCTAGCCTGCCAGCACCAGCTGCAAAATACACACATATACAGGCCAGAAGGCATGCTCCTTTCCACAGCCCAGAGATAAGAGTCAGGATGGGCCAAGCGGCATGTGCTCTTTTGACAAACGTTTCTTGGGAATAATAAACGCAGGAAAAAATGGGCAATTATTTTCCAGGAGCCAAGAAGCCAAGCATGGTCCCCAAGGATCACTTGTTTCCACAGCAACCACAACTTAGGGAAAACATCACCTTCATTTAACTATCCCAGGAAGATATTTAGTCTGGGCTATCAATTCCGGATGGGTAGGAATTGCACAGAATCTGAGTCACAAACCTCACTGGGGCTTAGGGAGATGGGGAAATTGGTCCTTGGTTAACACATTGAAGCAGCAGTCAGCCCCAATCCTGAACACTCTGGTGACTTCTTACTGAGTTCCTGCAGCTCCTGTCCCCTCCTGAACCTGGGCCTTTATCCTGGCAACCTCCACCTGACAGTGACAATGATGATGATGACAATGATGATGATAGTGACAGTGACAATAATGATAATGTTGATGACAATGATGGCAATGACGATGATGAAAATAACAGTATTCATAACGGAAATGAATATTGATTGCTAAGTAGTTCACATGCATTTTCTTATTTTGCCTCACAAAAGCCCTACAAAGTAAATGCTATTGTTGACCCACTTTACTGTTGAGGAAAAGACAGCTGAGAGAGGTTAAATAACCTGTCCAGAGGCAAAGAGCCTCAAGAAGGACCTAATATATAAACCCAACTCTGCGTAACAAAGTCATTTCTTTCAGAAATAGAATTAAGAGCTCAGATTCTGCAACAGGCTACTTCCATTCAGCAAAGCTTCCTTTTCCTTTTCTTTTTTGCCCTGCATTCCTGTTTATATCTTTATTTTAATAAGTATAGCATGGCTTTACTGTTTATTTTTACATTTGGATCTCAGATATACAGAATTAATTATAATTCTAGCTCATGACACACCTTGATCATTTCTCCCTGTATACTATAGTGACTGCTTGTTTTTGTGTGTGTGTGTTTTGTATATTAATTAATTTTTAACAATGTAATGAGTACTTATGAACCCACACCCAAACTAAAAACTAGAGCCATGACAATAACATACAGTATCTATTTTTCCCTATTTCAAAATAGCTGAAAGAATTTCACTTTCTTAGAGTAAAATTAATAAGTTGTTACTCAGAAAATTTTTCAAATAAAGGCCAACATAAAGAAAAAAAATTACCTGTAATCCATTCCTTTATTCCTACCACTTCATCAGTGGCAGTTAGTAGTCTATTATCTAAAAATATATATATATATTTTTACAGTTTAAGTTATAAGTACAGAAAAGTTCTACATTTTATTTTTCGTTTTGTTTTACCACTTGTGGTTATAAACACTTAAATATTTCACTTAACTTTATATATTAAATTATTTGTTATTATTTTTGACACTGAACATTATAAGTCATATGTGAAGGGTAACAAATAATTTAGTAATTGACTTATTACACATTTAGGCATTTTTTGGGAGGAGGGGAAGGGCAATAATAAATAACATTACCAAACTATATTTTATATGCAAGTATTATTTCACTTTTTTATTCAGTTTTCTGTACAGAGTTCTAATTCTTAGAGACTAGATATGTGACTGGGTCAAAGAATATTAATATTTTAAACTTGTCGAGGCACATTGTACAATTATTTCTAGAAAAATAATATTTATTACTACTGACCTTAGTGAGAAGGGCCCCGGCTCTGGTCCCATACTTTCTTATGTCTCTCTCTAGCCTTTCTCAAGCCATGGCGCTTTCTATGAGTCAAGGGTTCCATGGGCCAAGAGGATAATCCACTGAGATGCCATGACCCCTGACTTTCTAGATCATGCTGCAAGTGTCTGAAATCCTGGAATTGCCTGCCTCAGAATGTCCTACCTTCTTCTAGGGTTTCAGAGCCTCTTTCCTGGAGCCATTTTCTTAAGATCCAACCTCAACTGCAGTGTGTATATCCTTATTCCTGTTTGTGGGATGGATGGGCACTGGAAAGACCTTGGATGTGCAGTCAGTGTGTCCACATGTATGTGGACAAAGCCCCTCATGGTGCAGATGGAGCTAGGGGTGGGAGGAGTAGGAGGGCAGGTCAGGGGCCAGGAGCCTGGGGCTTACTCTCTATACCATCAAATTCTATCAGAGGACTCCTGAGAACTCAAGAATTACAAACTTATCCAAGTCATTAGGAAGGTGTATTTATCAAAGTAGGAAGACTAAAAATATTTAACTTAACAGTTTCTTAGCTTTTTTTTTTTTTTGAAACTCTTAAATATATAGATATCAGGTATATGGGCTTCCAGTTGTACACCTATCCTGGGCCTTGACCTTGTTAGGGGAGAACCTGGAACTCATTTCTTCTCTTTCCAGCACATCTGAATGCACCTGCTCACCAACATTATGAATAGCGATTACCCTTTGCTAATTTGGTGGGTGAAAAACAGTACAGTAGTCCCTCTTTATCCACAGGGGATACATTCCAAGACCCTCAGTGGATACCTGAAACCATGGATAGTACTGAGACATATATGTATATATAATATTTTTTCCTATACATACATACTTTTTCACTTAAAGGAAGCATTTTAAGCCTTCTCTTTGGCTCATCCGAATTACCAGCATCACTACCCTTGCACTTTGGGGCCATTATTAACTAAAATAAGTATTACTTAAACACAAGCACTGTGATACTGCAATAGTCAATCTGATAATGGAGATAGCTACTAAGTGACTAATGGGCAGGGAGCATACATATGCAGTGTGGTGACACTGGACAAAGGGATGATTCATGTCCTGAGCAGGACAGAGTAGGATGGCATGAGATTTTATCACACTGCTCAGAACTGCATGCATTTTAAAACTTATAAATTGTTTTTGGAATTTTTTATTTACTATTTCCAGACTGCAGTTGATTGCAGATAACTCAAACACAGAAAGCAAAGCTAAGGATAAGGGGAAAACTACTGTATCTTATGATTTCTTTAATCTGCATTTTAAACATATTTGGCCATTTATATTTTTATTTAATGATTTATATCTTTGTTTATCTACTGAAGCTTCAGAGGTTTTCTTAGAAGTTTATAACTATCTCTATGTTAAGGACAATAACCTCTGTACCCTTAACACTTAACCTAGAATTAAGTATGTGATATCTCTCTCCAATTCCTACCCCTGGGGAAAAACCTCTTGTGTCCAGCAAGACAGAAGATGGGGCTAGAGAGTGAGAAGCAGGTACAATCTGAGAGAGCTCTGGGTGCCCTGTTTAGTGGGAGTCATTAAAGCAATTAGGGGCTCAGAGCCAACCAAAATCAGGAAGATGAAAGCAAAGAAAAGACCAAAGTAGGACATTCTGAGGAAATTCTGAGAGGGTTGGCCACCTTGTGTGTCTTGGTTTGCCATGTACAAATTCCTGGGCTGGTGAGCACTAGATTCACATAAGGGTCCTGCTATTGGGCATGCATTGGCATCTAGCAAATGCATGCAGTATTGACTTCTTGAACTAAGCTGTAGTATAACTGAATTGAATGTCCAAAGGCAGAGTCAACCTTTCCCTTAAAATCATCTCCACTCAACAAGGAGATGATCTTATGATACCACCAACAACGAAGTCACTGCCTCAGGGGACTTCATCTCATTCTCTTGTTCAAACACACAAGCAGAAGCTATTCATTCCTTTCAGATAGTAGCCAGTAAATGTTCTAATTACAAGTTGAAAGGGATAAAATAAAATCATCTGGTGGAATGGTTTTAATTAGAATTTAGTGAGTCGGGCAAGCAATTAGTGCATCTAAGAATGGAGAATATATATATATATATATATATATATATATATTTGTCCCATTCAGCTTCACTGATTTAAATGAACATTTGATTCAGATTCCTCAGGTTAAACAAAGGCCTTCATAATGGCACTACTACTAATAATGTAGCCCGAGTCAATTAAAATGGTCAAAACTACCACTTTTTCAATGTCCTCCTGAGTCCCAATGGGAGGACTTCATGGCAATGCCTCCAGCCTTAGTTTTAGGACAAGCCATGACATTCTTAAGATTTGTAAGATTATTGATTAATTTTTAAATTAAAGCATAGGGAGAAGAGGAAAGAGTAAAGGAAGCGAGGGAACTGTCACATTTGAATACCTGCTGTATGCCAAGTATTGCGCAAGGAATTTATGTGTACTGCCTCCCCTCCTCCTTTTCTCCTTGTTCCAGCCTGTGAGGAGAGTGTTACTATAGATGCAACAATAAAAAATATTAAATATTAAAAAACTGAGGCACAGAGAAATGAAGTCATTCACAAGCTCAGGTGGCCAGTAAGAGCGGAACCCTAGATAGTCCAAATCAAAAGTTCTTGTTTCTTCCAAGGGCTTTGGAATTCCTTAAATAAAAGGGATTTATTTTAATTTCAAAGAGAAAGGGTAGAGTTCTCTTGGAACAGCTTGATTTCTCCATTTCAGGTGTGATCTCACTCTCCACTGGAGGTGAGAGCTACAGGAGCTAAGAGTGAAGCTGGTTCTTCCTACAGGCCAAGCAGGTGCCATACTATTGGTTCTCAATCTTGGCTGCACACTGGACTCACTGGGGAGCTTCAAAGAATACTGATGCTTAGCTCACTATCATGAGATTCTGATTTCACTTGGTTAGGGATCAGTCTAAATATGGGCATTTTGTAAAGCTCCTCAAGAGATGCTAATGTGCAGTCAGCATTGAGAACCGCAGAGCTCCATGTACAATATGCTGTGAGAAGAGGTTGTAGGAGTGCATTTTAAGAATGAAAGAGCTCCCCTGAGCTTTGCAAGCTTGTGCCCCTGATGCTCTATTCCAGCCCCTGCAGGTGAACTGGCAGAGTCACCAAGCAGCAGAGTGAAAGACTCCAGGCAAGGTCTCTTACAGGCACTGAGATTTGGGCCAGGCAAGTGAATCTGAGTCTTATTTATCTATAAAATGAAGATGAGGATAATTGCCTGGCTGGGCTAGCATGAAGACTTTTTAAAAATTGCATTCCAATAACTGATAATTATTTGTTTAAATTGTGTGATCCTTGAAGGCAGAGCCCATATCTGAATCTCTCTCTATCTGCAGCAGGTGGAAAACAGGGCCGGCTCAGTTTGTGTGGTAATTGATGCTTCAGTCTCTGAATTTTTCTGCTACTAGAGCCACCACAATAAAGGAATTTATGTTCTATACCTCTTATAATGCAATAAACATCACTATCACTCATTAACACCTTGTTCCAGTGTTTCTTTGTTAATAGATTTTTCCAGAAAACTGAAGCAAATAGGTTTGGAGTATATCATGGGCTAGAGTCCCCCCGGAGAACTGCAAGGCATTTTAGTAAATTCAGTCCTTTAAAAAAAAATTCTGCAGTGATAAAATCTGTTTAAAATTGTGTATACCAGCATATTCCAAAATATATTTTTAAGTATATTTAGTGGAATACTTTTTAGTATCTAATAGAACTAACATCCTATGGGACTTTTTCTGGGGGACCTCATTCCACGTTAAATTGTGCAGTAAAAAGATGTTCACAAGAAAGAGACTAGTGAATTGGCTGACTACCTAGACAAGACCTTGCTATGTGCCTGTCATTTGAGAGAATTTGGCAACCAGCTTTCAAATTGAGACATTCAATTTTATCATATTAGCATTTTCTGGGAAATGGATTCAAAAATACTGAAAGCAAAAGAAATTATACTAAGGCACAAAAACTCTTGATTCTAATCGAGTTAACCAAGTTCTCCTAGTTTCAGAAACTTCGTCTGCAAAATGATGATAATAGAACAACCCCGTGAGCTAGGTATTATTTAAGAAACTATGGGAGCAGCTAGTGCTTTTCACCAAATATTTCCCACTTTGCCTTCTGAGCACAATGTAGGATTGTGTGTCCTGTCTCCCTTGGGGCAGGGTGGGTCAATGTGACTACCACAAAATGAGCTGTGAATGGAACTGAGCATATGTCACTTTGAGGCAAGCACATTTTATTGCTGGTATGTGCTCTCCAGAGCTATCTTTCTATCTAGAATGGCCACTAGATGTAGGCTATTCTACCAGCCTGGGCCTGCAATGCACGTCAAGTTAGGAAGAAATACACTTTCACTGTTTAAACCACTGAAGTTTAGAAGTTGTTGCTGCAACACAACTTACCTTAACTTGTCTGATTCAAATGTCAGTTGCAATAATACATATCAGATATCTATCACAGTTCCTGGCTCATAGTAGGCATCAAAAAATCTTAAGTCTTCATTTTCTAAAATCTCTAGATGACTAAGCACACATGTGAACACAGGTCACTCCATCCTGGTGAGCAAGTCCACTCAGGAGAACAAACACACACCAGAAAGTATGTGCAGAGCATTAGATCCTAACTAGTTGGCACAATTTCTGTTTGAGGGATCTGCTTATTTGGGTTTCTCTCTCTCTCTCTCTCTCTCTCTCTCTCTCTCTCTCTCTCTCCACCCCACCTCTTTCTTTCTTTTTGTGCCTTATAGGCTCCTAACAAATGGTTGGTTGATAAACTGGATTGAGTTTCATACCTTGGACATCAGCTAATCCTGTTGTTTCTAAAACAAAATGAAAAAGAGCCACAGGGCAGACACCAAAGGCCTCAAGTTACAGAGAGGGCCCTTGACTCCTTCTGATGCTCTCCCCACCCCCACACTACCCTCTTTTCCTTTCTTCCCTCTTGAATGGTTTTGGATGCAGTACTTTGTCCCATTTTACATAATCAGCTGCATTTTTATCCCTGACTTAGGATGAGAGCCCAGCCCTTGTTCGTGTGAGTTTATAAATGCAAGCTGGAAATGTTTCTCATTAACATGTTCTGAATCTCAAATCTTGGAGGAAGGTGAGCTCAGCTGAGGCGGGTTCAGAACCACTGCTGGCTCATTGTGCAGGCACTTGACTTGTATTCTTTTCTCATTGAAGAGTGAAAGCAAACCTTTGTTTTCTTAACTTAAAGCACAGGCTAATAAAACACAGGCTGCTTGTACTGAAGACAGGTTTGTCAGGCCTGCTTCCCTTCCTCCCAGCCTTCCTCTCCCTGCAGCTAGGGCCTCAGACATCCACCTGCAGATTAGATCCACATGCAGTTACTTCTCTCGATTAAGGAAGACCAAGGAATAGGGAGCCGGTGGGCACTCTGACTGCAGAGACAGGGCCCGAATGCAAACCCCTGATGAGTGGGTTTCTGTAGAGAATCCCAGCCTCATTTCCAGCCTTGGTTTTAGTTCTAGAAACAGTCTATGCCTCATTTTGGGTCACCACCCTGACCCAGTAAGTGTCCCAGCACCCAATCACTGGGCTCCTGCTCTACTCTGGTCAACCTCTTCCAGGGACCAGAACCCCAAATTAAATGTCTCAGTTGAGGATATCAATCAATGTAGATTACTTCCCTCTCCTCCCTGCAGTCTGCTCAGGGTACCCTCAATTGCCAAGGTGTTGTCCATCAATCATTTATCTCTCAGTCAAGTCTGTTGCCTTCTCCGTGCCTCAGATGCTGAATCCTCAGATGCTGCATCATGCCAAGACTGTGATTCGTGGCTTTCCTGATAAACTCTACTTCCTACGTGGGCCAGCCTGACCCAAGTGAGATGGGACCTAGTTCAGTGCCCAGCTTTTCCTGGGCCGTACCTCACTCCTATGCTGTATTTAACTAAGCTAAGTCTGGGCAAGATGGGCAAATTGATTCAAAGATAAATAAATAAATGATGAAAAATATATATGGTGGACAGATAGGGCAAAAATCACAAAGATGAATCTCAAAGAACCAAAGTTTAGGAAACATGGGACAATGTAATCCAAATTCCTATTCACTAGATGGTGAAAGTCTCTCTCTTCTCTTTAATGGGGCTAAGATCACCTCCCTGGTCAGGTTGTTGGAAGAATTAGGGGAAAAGTATGTGGAACACTAGTACAGTACCTAGTATACACATTTTATATGGTATAAACATTGTATTGTTTATCGTTGTCATATGTTTGCATACCCCATAATCAAGGCATGGGACATCAGCTAATCCTGCTGTTTCTCAGAACAAAGTGAAAAGGAGCCATCAAGGGTCCAAAGTTTCACAGAGGGCCCTTGTATTTGCCTCTGTATTTCCCATACCACCTGGAGCCTTCTTCATAGCTGCACTGTAGGGAGTATAGAAGAGACTCTCTTGTCTGGGACCCCTGCCCTAGGCTGTCATTTGGTTCAATGATGCTCCAAATGGGCAAGGGACAGAGCCTGCAGAGGTGTATCTTGGGAGATCAGTGTCTCCTCCCAGGCCTACCCAGCTGTTCCACCTTTTCTGAACAGTAGTTAGCTTCAGGGCACCGCAAGGGCCCAAAATGAAATCATCTCCAATCGAATACAGGATTCCCAAGGCAGGTACTGCTGTGTAGACTTTCCCGGTGAGGTCAAAGCTCCTGGCAGCCAGGCATCCCCTCTGCCTTCAAGCGTGATTCTGTCTGGGCTTAGCCAGATGAGGAAGCAAAGGGCAGAAACCTTGTGCAGTGTTTGTATAACCCTAGTCGATTCCGCAGCAATCATTGTCTGAGTTAGCTAATGGCAGGGTACCAGGACCTCCTACTGGGATTCCATTACCTTGTAATTTTCAGCTTGTTCACTGTTGCAATAAAGCCCCTCTGTCTTCTAATTCCCTAGCATTCACGTCTCATCTTCTCAAGAACTGAAGTATGTAAGATGCTTTCTGCTGAGGATTCGCTGAGATAAGTTATTGAAGTCAAGCAGAGAGGCAGGCTTCCAGCACTGAGCTATTCATCTCAAAATTTATGTTCGCACTTCCTTATGAAGGTCTAACGTAATCACAAACAATGTGCTTTTTATACGTTTAAAAATTCATAAGTTTCCTGTACAAAGAAGGAGGAGGGGTGAGGAACCCCCACACTTGGAGCTCATTAGCAGTGGGAGCTTGGAACAGCTGATTTGTTTTTGATGTAATTTCTAAGAGACTGAGATGCTGCAGTTACAGAAAGCCATTCAGTGGGGAGGAGTGATGATGTCTACTCATACTCTCATTAACCTGGTCTAGGAGTCAGGCCATGTGATTGTCCACTGAATGATCTTTCTTTCTTGAAAACTGCTGTTGCCTCTCATATCTTGTCCTTTGGCATCTGAGATATGGCCCTTCTCTTCTCTCTGTGAACACAGCTCCCACACCAGTTTTGAGCCTTAACATAATTATCTCGTCGGCCTCCCTATCCCGGAGGGACTCTGTCCATCCCACCCAGCTTGCTGCTACCCATCCGATCCTTACAAATCAATGATCTCCTCAAAGCTACAGCTGCAGGAGGCTCTTTTAATTGCCAAGGAAAGAAGCAAATTGAAATACCACAGGATGGGATTTGAGGTCCAACCTCTCTGTTTTTCCTTGAAATCCAGCAACACAGATATTGAGAGCTGCACTTGAGGAGTCCCAGGGAGGCCCCAAGAAGGGAATAGAGTGAGTCACGAGGTGCTTTGGGCTAATGTTCTTTGACTCACTGCTCTCCTCCACCAGACAGCTTCCCAACACAAGCCTCAAGGAGTGTGATTTAAGGAGTAAAGGTTCTAAAGTACAAATTATTCTAACATATGGGTTATATAATACTCCTATTGAGAGGTGAGATTTGTTCCCTCATACTTTGAATCTGGGAGGGCTTGTGACTGCTCTGGCTCATGGTATATGGCAAAGTACCTTTATGTGTCTTCTGAGGCCCTTGCCTTGCTCTTAGAACTCTGAGACTCCATATAAGGAGTCCAATGTCTGTGGAGCCAGCCTGTTATAAGGAAGCCCAAACCACATGTAGAGGCCATATGTAGGCGCTCTGGTTGATAATCTCAGCTGAACCCAGCCACTGAGTCATCCTATCACAGGCACCAGACTTGTGAATACAAAAGCCTCCAGATGATTCTAGCCCCCAACCATTGAAGTCACCCTCGGCCATCTGAAATTTCTCAGCTGAGGTCCTAGTTGTCATGAAGCAGAGACAAGCCAAATTTATGTATCTACCCAAATTTATGCCCTGCAGAACCTGTAAACATAATAGAAGTTTGTGATTTTAGGCCACTGAATTTGGTGTAGTTAGCTGCACAGTAGTAGTTAACTAGAATGAAGGGAGATGATAAAATGCTTCTTCTATCCTTCTCCAAACAGGTTCTCCACTCTTCTCTGGGTGCCTGAAGTAGTGCTGCCTCTCTCAAGGATTCAAGAGGAGAAAAGCCCTGAGATCTTATTGCTCAGATTTTGTCCTTTGGAGGGAGATGAGAAGCCCAGTGACCCTGGGACTCAGGGTAGATGCATTTCAATGAGAAGCTGAGCGGAGAGGAAGCTTGCAGCATGGAGCAGCACCCAGCGGCAAGACCGTCTGCATCACTGTGGTAGAAGGCCCTGACAGCTGATGTTGCAACAGGCCTGGGCATGAGCTGTGGGTGCGGAGAGAGAAAGCTTGGCTAACAGCAGTGATAGGAGGCAGAATGCCATACAGTCAAGGTTAATATGATCACTCAAATAGATCTGGCTCCATTCAGCTCCTGGATATAAAATATTCAAAAATTCTTATTTCGACTCAGTTCTATTCACCTAAAAAGTACCCAGCATCTATGAAACAGGAGGCTATGTGTGGGAAGGAAATATACAGATGAGGAAGATGCTATAACCTCAAGTCTGGAGAAATCCTTCTCCTTTCTGGGTACACCGTCTCTCTGGAAAATAACTAAGCTATTTAGAATTATATATATATACGCCTTTCTGGAAACTGCAGCACACAGGAAGCCCAAAGAACATTCTGCTTTAACTTTCTGCCAATTGCGGGTGACTCTTTCCTTATCAGAAAGGAGTGAGACTATCCCCTCCCTGTGTATCATGTTCACAGGAGAGCAGAAGAACTCTAAGCATAAGCTCGGTCCTCAAAAGGGAACCTCGGCCACACCCGCTGGCTGATCCCACTGCTTTGCCAGCTGGCTGCAGCGGAGGGCCTGGAAAAGCCTCGTTAAACCACACAAAGCCGGCCTAAGAAGCAGCAAAGTGGGTTGCAGCTGCCTCTCCAGCCGTCCTCCCGCTGATCGCCTGTGATCTCCACTCAGCCTGCTGCTGGCACGCCTGCTGGCACAGCCTGTTGTGTTGGAAACCTTATTATTGCAAATTCCCTTTCCACTCTACAGATTCTTTGGAAATTGCAAACATGTCTGTCTTGGGCCAGCCTGCCTGGAAAGGTCACTGCAGCAGCTTCACTGTCGTTTCGCTCATTCACACACATACAAACCTTAAATACTCAAGGTCAAAACAGTCCCTTGCCACTGCTTAACACCTACCAGAGTCAGGCTGCACCCTATGCAGAGACTGACAAGGCTTCATCTCCACAGAGCAGCGCCTCTCAAGTATCCCCAGAGATTTCAATGTAATTGATTTAGCCCCTGGAATCTGTATTTATTTTTTATTTTTTGTGGGTTTTTTCTTAATTTTTTAATTGAAGAAATTATTTAAATTTTTTTTTGCCATGTCTACCTTCCCTCTCTCCCCTCCCCGCTACCCTCTGGTAACCACTAGTCCATTGTCCATGTCCAAGAGTCTCTGTTTGTCCTGTTCATTTGTTGCTTTTAGGTTTATATCCCACATATAAGTGATACCATGTGATTTTCAACTTTTTCTGTCTGGCTTATTTTGCTTAGTATGATTATTTCAAGGTCCATCCATGTTGTGGCAAATGGCAATATTTCATTTCTTCTTATGGCTGAGTAATATTCCATTGTTTATATATACCACAGCTTCTTTATCCAATCATCTATCATAGGATACATCGGTTTTGGAAGCTGTATTTCTAAAAGCTACCAAGTTGAGATAATGTACAATAGGGTTGAGAACTACTGCTATGACAAGTAGGACTAATAATATTGGTTGAGAGCCTATTCTATGCCAGGCCCCGTAAACTACAAACTCTCTCGTATTGCCTATAAAACATTACTAGTGAAGTGTTTCTTTTTTGGAGGAGTGAGGAAATTAAAGTTTAAAGAAGTTCAAAATAATTTTCCTTTACCACTTCATACGGACTAGAATGGCTGAAATGAAAAAGATAGACCATACCAAGTATTGGTGAGAAAGCAGCAAAGGGAACTTTCATCCACTGCTGGTGGGAATGCAAAATGGTACAGGCACTCTGGAAAACATTTTGGTCATTTCTTATAGAATGAAACATATTCTTCTCATATGACCCAGAATTCCACTAGGTACTTACCCCCCCAAAATAAAAACAAATTTCCACACAGAAAAATTTACTAGAATGTTCATAGCAAGGTTACAGCCAGAAATCAACCTAAATATCCATCAACAGGTAAAAAGACCAACTGCTGCATCCATCCAATAGAATGCTACCTGATAATAAAAAGAAGAGAGTACTGATGCGTGCAAACATAGATGGATTCTGAAAACATACGTTGAATGACAAGAAAAAAAAAAGCCAGATATAGAAGAAGAAATCCCGAGTGATTACATTTATATCAAGTTCCAGAACAAGCAAACTCATCTAATGTGGCAGAAGGCGATTTGTGTTGGCCTGGGATTGGGTGTTGAGGAGTTGGGGGACAGCCAAAGATCAGGAGGGTACTTTTTGGGGTCATATGGGAACGTTCTTCATCATAACTGTGATGATGTTTACACAGGTTATAAATATGACAAAAATTCTCAAACTTTATACTTAATATGGGTGTATTTTATTGCTACAAATTATCCCTTAATAAAGTTGATTAAAACATAATTTGGGAGGATGAAGCCAGTCAGAAGTTGTTCTGACTCTGAAGCTTCAAGTGCTGCCACCAGAAGGCCGTGTGGGGACAGCATCACCCAGATAGACGGCCCATAAACTGCTTACTCAGGATGAATTAGAAGCTGTAGAAGCTGACAAGAGAAAAATTCTGCAATGCCCTAGATTAAATTATAGCAGGCCAGAGTGGGACGGGTAGACAGAGGAATTTAATCAATGAAAAGAGCTGTGGGCCAAAATTAACAAAATTAACTCATATTCCTGAATATATATTTAAACTTTGAAATAAGTTCCAGGTGGCTATTTCTGCAATTATCAAGAGAGAATAGCTGACCACCAGACACCACTGCATCCTGCTTACGTATGAAGTGTCTGTATTGTTACCCACATCCAATCCAAAATCACATACTTCTTCCTCTTGGACCTGTCCCAGAACTGTCGCCACTTCACTTTCTCCCCACTCCCCTCCCTTTATCTATAGCCAATGCAAGTCTTTCAAAACAATTTATATCTTTCTCCCCCAAACTCTTTGCATAAAAGGTCCTCACCAATCCCAGGACAACAGATGTGCTGTCTTCTCCATCTATCCCTACTGCTGGTGGATTAGACTGCATGCTCCAGGACTTGATTTTTTTCTGGCTAGCACATGGCTCAATAAACCCTTTCTTTCAGAAAAACGTGTGGCCTTGAAGATTTTTGTTTAACAAAGCAAATGGGCTGAGCTCTGGGAGGAAGGAGATAAACCACAGGACAACCAATAGGACACTCGAGAAAAGTGTTTCTGACTTTTCAATTGTGGCAAGCACTCTGAATTTGTCTACTTATCCCTATGCCTCCTAACATCCTTTTCCTCTTGCAGGGAAGAAAAATAAAGAGTTTTGATCTTGGAAGTTGAAATTGTTTTTATTGGGTCTGGTAGAAAAGTTCCCAAACTGAATCCCCTGGGGAGATTTTTAAAGCTATTGATTCCTGATTGCACTCTGGATTCACCAAAACAGATCCACAGAAATGAGATTTACAGATCTTCATTTTAAAAAAGCTTCCAAGAGATTTTGATAGTTTGGAGACCGCTTTAATGCCATGTTTCCTCCCAGCTCTGCTGTATTTCACACAGACACACATTGCCTCAGGGATAGTCTCAGTTTTCTCACCAACTGCAGTAACATTTGAGCCTGAAGAGTTTTCTATGACCAAATTCAAAAACAGGTCCTGGAATTGAGCCAACCCACAAGTCTCCCTTTGAGCTGTCACTCCACTACCCATTGTATGAAAAGTAGCTTCTGTGACCCATGGCTGGTGATCAAGATTCATGGCACAAGTAGCATTTCCCCCAGGGAGACTGCCAGGGATACAGTCTCTGCAATGTATCCCTTTCCTTTTAAAGGAATAAAATAAAAATTACAAGCAGGTTATATCAAGCAAAGTACATTGAAATATGAATTGTAGATTGTTGCGCATAAAGGAATAAATGGCGTGTTCTTAGAGCCTTCATTGATTTCTGGGAGAGTCAGATTAATGGATGCAAAATTATAGACCTGGAGGATTGCTGTTAAAGCTCTAAGTTCAGGTTCATGAAGTTGTTTTATGAAGAGTACATCATGAGAATTCTTTGAGTGTGCAGAGCTGTATTTTTCAAGTTTTCCTGCATGTAAAACAGCAGAATGCATGTAGCAGCAAGCAAGGAAGGGGCACTCAAATATCTCAGCCATTGTCACCTACCTGTGACCTGGTATTTACTTATAAATTTACAAAATATCCTTGGATCCTACATCTTCAGGTGGTTCTGAAGATCTAGGGAAAGGTGGTGAGAAACCCATACTAAAGATCTAACTTCTATCTAACAACACCACTTTCAAAGAGAACATGGTTAAAATATGTGCTGATACACATCACTGTTGCTCTTAGGGTGACAACAGAATCCTTTACATGACCTGTGTGAACAGATTCCCTAACTACCTCTCCAACCTCATCTCATAGTCTAATTCTCTTCTCTCCTCTTCAGACAGATGGGCCTTTTAGTTTCTCCTGCCCCAGGGCCTTTGCTCAAGTTCTCCCCAGCTTCTGGAAAATTTGTTAACTTCTACTCATCCTTGAGATAGCAATTTAAGTATCCCTTCTCTCAGAGCAGCTTCCCCCGAACTTTCTGTGTCCAAACCTCTTTTGTAATGGTTCACATGTTATGTAATCCCCTCTGTAGCAATGATATTAATTGTAATCTTGTAATTGTTTGTGTGGTTATTTGATGAAGCTCCATCATGGCAGAAACTTCAGTTATTTCTTGTTCCCCTCTAGAACTTCAGTATGTAGCATGGTGCCTGACACGTATATACACAAAAACATTTGTTTAAGGGGAAAATGAGGGAGTGAATGAATGAATGAGTGATCATCTAGTGCAGATTCTTCATCCTGAAGATGTGGAAACACAAGTCCAGTGAGATAGTGATGTGCCTTGGGAAACTTGCTGCAAGTTAGTGACTGAGCTGAGACCAGAACTACGGGTCTTACATCCCTGAGCTCGGATTTCTTTCTTTGATGTTTCCATTCCTTCTAAATAAAATAACTCAGCTGGAAAAAAAAAAGTGAAAACAAGCCAAAAGAAAATCAGACAGTTTTCCACTCAATGGAGCAGTTTTGTGCTCAAAGAGAAAGGATAATGTACAAAAGAAATCATGAAAAGGAGCAGGGGATATTATGAGCAAAGTACTTGATATGAATAATAATGAACAAAAACATTCCTGCTTATTGTTTATCTAATTTTGAATTTTAATGAATAGCAGGATGGTAATTACTCAATTCCTATGTTTATATAAAACCAACACATGAAACCTCACAGTTCGATATTTATAAAGTGTCAGGTTCGCTTAAATACTCAGCTTTGCAATTAGAAGGGGAGCTATTCATTAACATTTTAAACTAGATAAATAAAGAATAGAGTTGTTAATTATTCATTAAAATTTTAAAAACTGGAAATTATACACTCATCTTTTGGGTGTATCCATATCATTTAATTAACTTTGAGTCAAAATGCTACTAAGAAGCATGTATCTACACACCTAGAATTAGATGTAACACCTATTAGCAAACGAGATGATTTAATCAGGTTAACAATTCAGATTTATCTTCCATTTGTATTGACACATTGCCGGATGTCTGATGACTTAGAAAGAACACTGGCTTTAGAATCTGGAGGAGCTGGGTTTCAATTATTTTTCTTATGAATGACCTTTGGCCACCTGCTCACCCATTCCAGAATCAATTCTTTATCCATAAAATGGGATTATAATCTTCCCAGGGTTGTTGGGGGGTATTAAAAGACATGAAGTGCGTACAATGACTGGCTGAGAGTCAGTATCTCACGAGTCATGATGAGTAGAACACTGCTGTGGCCCCAGCTCTGGCCCAGCTGTTTAAAATTAGCATCAGGCTTTCTACAGGTGATGCTCCTAGACCAAAAGAAAAGGTCAGGCTCTCAAATACCAGAAGCTGGTAGTATTTAAGGCTAGGAGGCTCTCTACCTGGTGGTTAAAGACCAGGGCTCTGTTGTGAAAGAACTCTAAGCACCAGAAAGGGACCATGTGAGTTTGGCTCACCACTATATGTGTAGGATCCAGTACCTAGGATATAATAAGCTTTCATTGATATTTATAAATGAACAACTGTGTGACTGCCATTGTGGCATTGACATCTCCAGATGTTTTCTGTAATGTTCAGACTCTCTCTTCCACACAGGTGACTTATGTTCCCAGCTCTCTCCATCCTCCCAGGGTACTGGCACCAAGAGGAAGCCTGCCTCAGGGCCTTATCAGCTGGGGCCTTCTCATGTCAGCTACATGGCCCAGAGTTCCAGGACTCCACCTCACTTCACACTTCCTTTCTCTAGTTTTCAGATAAGTTTGAGAGCTGACAACATCAGTTTATGCACTGCTGCTGTTCTGCCCTTCTTCGGAAGTGCAGTCCTCTTAAATCTCAACACAGTGTCTAGGGCCTGAAAGCTCAATATTTGCCATGCCCATCTCAAGATGTGAGATGGGATTGCTGCCACCCCTTACCTTGCTTGCTGTCAGCCCATTTCCTTGCTTTTTGTCTGGGATTAACTATGATTTTATTATCCTGACAGTCTATGAGCTTTTCTCTGGAAGCTTGGCTCTCCTTCTCTCATAGCCAGCACTCTCTACCATTTGGCAGTGTCCACAAACCAAACGTGAGGCTCCCCAGCAATGAGAAGTGAGCAAGGGCAGATGATTGCTTTTCTGCAGAGTGACCTGACCTCCCCCAGACCTTTGTTTCCTACTTAGTGAACTAAATAGAACAGATAAATCATGTGCTGCCAGAGCCATAACTGCCTGCCTCCCCTGCTCTCCAGGTATAGGGTCTTAGTGATCATCTGAGAAGAAAGGGGGCAGGGATATCTCAGTTTAGTCCAGGACACCAACCAATGGGACAATTGTCCCTTAGAATGGGACAATTGTAAGTACCACTGTATTAGACATGTCTTTTAATTCTTACGTTTGGTATGTGGGGCCTTACTCAGGAAGAGACGGTCCCTCTCACAGCTAGCCAATTCTTAGACGTAAAAAATGACTGTCCTGCAAGTTCATCTTTCACATGCAAACCGACTAACCCAGGAGTCACATCCAACCACCTACCTTACTGGGCTCTTAAACTCCAAGCCAATATTCTCCTGCCTTAATCACTCGAGGGCTAGGTACAAGACAACTTGGGGCCATCTTTACACCCTGAAACCTGCTGAAATTATTCAAATTAGCCAGTCCAAAGCCTTCTTACCCTAATTTACTCATTTCTTTCCACAGAAACCACAATAAAGTCTTTTGCCCACATTCCCCCTTGTTCTCTCTGCCACCAGTCTGACCCTGGTGCTTCCCATCTGGTCCTGCATAGTGTAGTGTGCCCTTTCTCTTGGGAACTGGCAATCATCTCTCCTGATCTATTGGCCTTACCACACTGAACAATGATGAAGCCTACATTTTAAAACAGCTATTCCCACTTGGGGCTGTATTTTGTTTGAGGCTGTATTGTCCCATGACCCAAGCCCTGGATCATGGGCTTACTGAAAAGAGTGAATTCTCAGAAACTAGCAGCATGAGCTGAATAATGAGCTGGCATATTAGATGTACTACAGAGAAATAGCATAAGAAAACACCTTTGAGGGGCAGACGAGGGGCTCATATGATTGGGGGATAGCAATCTCCCACCATAGCACTATGATAAAGGAACATCATGGTAGAGCATAGGAGTGAAATGAGAAGACTGTTGTGAGGTATTGATCGAATGGCGGTTAAGATCACCCATATGAGCAACTTTATGGTGGAACCAGGGTGTGTAAGTTTGAAGCAACTGCAAGCTGAAGCCCCCCTGAGGTGGAAGGAAGAATTAAACCAAATCTAAAGAATTCTAAGGGCCACCATGGAGCACATAAAGCCTTGTCGAATGTTTTAGGTGATTACAACGAAGGTGTTGTCATGGACTGAATTGTATCCCCCTAAAATTCATATGTTGAAGTCCTAACCCCCAATACCTTAGGATTTAGAGATAGTCTTTAAAAATTAATTAAGTTAAAATGAGGTCATTAAGGTACATTCTAATCCAATATGACTGATATCCTTATAAGAAGATGAGTTTTGAACATAGACACATACAGAGTAAAGGCGATGTGAAGACATTGGAAAAGACAGTCACCTACAAGTCAAGAAGAGAAGCTGCAGAAGACACAAGGATCCAATCCTGCCAACACTCTGATCTTGAACTTCTAGCCTCCAGAAGTGTGAGAAGAAAAATATCTGTTGTTTAAGCCACCCAGTCTAGGTACTTTGTTATGGCAGCCCCAGCAGACCAATACAGGTGCTGTTCTCATCATTCACTTAGGCGTGTTTTGAGAGAGGGAAGAAAAGTCTCTATAGTACAATAGACTATGTCTTATTTTTATTATTTTTTCACCCAGGCTGCCAATAGACTCACTTATAACCATAATTAGTTATAGATAACAGTGGCATGTGAAGTTACCACATCAAAACATGGGAATGAATATGGGCATATTAGCTCCAAACCTAAGAAACCTTTATCTCTCCCAACACCTACATCCCTTGCTCACAATTCTGCCATCATCAAAGGTGCCTTTGAAACTTAGAAACCCTAAATCATCAATAAATTCAAAACTTGTTTCAACCGTGTCATGCTGTGGCTATGTGGAATGATCAAGTAGAGTTAAAAGAGTGAGCCAAGGCTTTTTAGGTATATGCAAATGAGGCTGTAGAAGTTTGGGAGTTCTTTAAAATGTAGTATTGAAATAAGTAAAGGCTTATGCTCTCACCCATTCTGAAGACTGCACAGTTATTAGAGAGAGTAACTCTATACATGGGCCTGATTGGACCTATGTCATACTTAAACAAGGTGAAAGCCAAGTGCTTTAGTACTTGTTTAGAGAATAAAGAGTAACAGCCAGGTTTCAAATCCAAGATGATAATTCCTTAATGGCTACAAAGCACGGGCAATAGGAATACTGGCGAGCCGCCTGGCACAGTAAGAGCTCTGGTCTTGAAATTAGAAAACCTGGACTCACCATCCACTGGTCATTTATCTGAGTCATTTATTCTCCACAAACATCTGTTTTCTGATCTAGAAAAATTAGCTTCATTCTATACCTATTGCTCACATTGTTGAGAGGCTCAAATGAGAAAATTATTGCGAAAACAATGGGGGAAGTGCCAAGTGAAGGTAGGGGCTCCTTACTCTTTAAAAGGAGATCATTCCTTCATCTGTAGGACAATAGCAACTTAAGCATTTAGAATCATGCAAAAAAATTGCCAATACTACCTTACTGCTCTATTTTAGCTTTGACTTTTTATCTTAAGATAATTTTAGACTAAAGTACAGTTTCCATATAACTTTCACAGTGTCCCCTAATGCTAACATTTTGTATAACCACAGTAAAATCATCAAAACTAAGAAATTACCATTAGTATAGTACTAATAACTAAATTACAGACTTTATTCGGAGTTCCCCAGTTTTTTCATTAAAGTCCTTTTTCTGCTCCAAGATCTAATCCAGAATCCCACACTGCATTTGGTTGTCATGTCTCCTTAGTCTCTCCCAATCTGTGACAAGCCTTTCCTGACCTTGAGACTCAAGTTACTTCGTAGACTGTCCCTCAAATGTATTTGATGTTTTCTTATGATTGCATCAGGACGGATATTAGCTAATCTTGATCATTTGTTTAAGGTGATATTTGGGGGATTTCTCCACTGTAAAGTGACTATTTTTCCTATTCACTTCATGAATATTACTTTTTGGGGAGATACTTTGAGACTATGAAAATATGTTTCTTCTTAAACTTTTGCCTACTGATTATAGCATCCACTGAATTTTTTTTTGTAATTAAGATATAAGTGACATATAATATCATATTGGTTTTAGATGTACAACTTAATTATTTGATATATGTATGTACAGTTGACCCGTGAAAGCATGGCATAGTCAGAAATCCTCATATAACTTTTGACTCTCCAAAAACTATTCATTCCTCGGTATTGCCAGGGAATTGGTTCTAAGACTATCTGTCTATCTGTCTATCTGTCTCTCTTTCCCCTCCCTCCCTCCTTCTCTCACTTCTTTCTTTCCTTCTTTCCTTCCTTTCCTCCTTCTTTCTTTCTTCCACTTACATCAGCATGAACTCATGGATATTTATTATGTACTTTGGGTTTTCATTTAATACCAGTTCGGGCTACTGGGAGCTCCTTCAGCATTGTTTCCTGTGACTTCTCAACATACCCCATCTTTGTGGGGGTTTTTTGTTGTCGTTTGGTTGGTCGAGGTCATCTTGTATTTTGCCTGCCCTAGTGCTACAATCAACTAACTTTCCTTGCATGCTTTACATTTTATTGAGGAGCACTAAAATATCAAAACCATATTGGAAAAAAAGGAAGTGATTTATGTTGCGAAAGATAAAATGTGGTTTTATTTTCTAGGTTTCCATCCAGTTCTCTCACCATCACCGCTTCCTCCCACAAAGAAAGAATATATAGTCTCATTAAGAAGCAGTTACTGGATACCCAGTATGTGGTAGGCACTGGGTCTGCCCAGATGAGTGTCATCTAATGTCATTCCCTGCACTCAAGGAGTTCTCAGTTTATGGAAGGAGATGATTTTAGCAGTTGTGCTGCAAGTAAACAGTTTATAATACCCAGTAATAGAAGTACATCAAATGTTTATGCTTAACCTTACTTGGTACATGGAAAAGAGTAGCTTGATTTTAGATTCTGAGACAATAACTTGGCACATGTGGTAGGCAGAATAATGGTCCCCCAGCAATGCCCACGGCCCCTGAGTAAGACCATTGTAGATTGCGTATATGTTTATGTATCCATACCCACATATATGTTAAGGGCCAGGCCTCTGCAGGTGTTCCATAAATAATAATTCCCAAAACCTGAAAATACTTTACCTTATATGGTAATAGGGACGTCTCAGGTGTGATTAAGTTAAGGATCTTGAGATGGGGAGATTATCCTGAATTATCTTGGTAGGCCCAATATAATCACAAGGTTTCTTGTAAGAGGGAGGAATAAGGTCACAGTTATAAAAGGAAATGTGATGACGAAGACAGTAATGCAGGGCCACCAGCCAAGTAATGTAGGTAGCTTCTAAAGGCTGAGAAAGGCAAGGAGACAGATTTTCCCCCAGTGCCTCCAAGATGAGCCAGCTCTGCTTACTCATTTTAACTTTATGACTTCAGAACTGTAAGAGAATAATGTTGCTTTAAGACACTGAGTTTGCAATAATTTGTTACAGAGACAGTAGGATACTAATACAGCATATAAACTCCATGACTGCTGATGGCTACAATTTTTGGTCACCTATTATTGTCTGTGAGTCTTCAGGCAGATTTAGAATTGTGACTCTTTGTGTCTGAGAGACATTTGCTGTGATGTCAGCTTGAGGAGGACAGCTCCATTCACAATGTTGTCCAATGGGAATGGACCAGGAAGTCTCAAAGTGGGAGAGGCATATCCAGGAGAATATGTGTTTTGAAAACAAGAAGACTTGTGTTGCTTGTGACAGTTCATTCCCAATAACTTGCCCTGTTGCAGCATATGTAGGGTCAGTATGCAGCACCAAAAGAGGAACTTTTAAATGAAACCAAGCCAAGACTGAAAGGTAAAATATCTATTCTATTCTATTTTCCCCATCACCATGGCTTCCCCTTTTACCCCTTCGCAGGGCCAAGAATAAAACCCTGTGTGTGGCTAAAGTTAACAGAGGAAGGCTTTGGAATTTCTCTACCTTTTCACTCAGTCACCTAACAGCCATTCAATACTTTGGCAGGGAGGGAAAAGGAAAAAGGCTTTACAACACCCTTCTGATGTCCAGACTTCTATCAAATGCCAACTTGCTTACTTGGATGCCTGCTGCCTCTGAGCTCTGCGTTTTCTTTTGGCTAAAGGTCTATTTTTATATATTGGAATATATAAATGCCCAATATTTCAGTCCTGCCTCATTACAAAATTTATAACATAAGTCAATAAAAGAAATCAGATCCATGAGGATTTCTCAACTGAATCTATAGGAAAAGAATTATTCAAAAAATGAAACCAGCTTGCCTTTGTTTTTATCTTCATGTTATAGAATTTCTTCTGCCTTTAAAAAGACTGGGGGCTGTTCACTGTTAAAGATCAGATCATCAGTTTGGTTTGATGTGGTTCAACAGTGTGCATGTCATCCAGCCTGATACCTTCTGCCTGTTTCAAAGGCAGAGTGTGGGTAGCTCTAATTCCCAGTCTCACACCAAGAGATCAACTATGAATACTTTCCGAGGAAATGAGAATAAAATAGGCAGCCCACAGATGTTTCTGTGCCCCAGTTATATTCCACTTTCAAGTTCTACTTCTAGAAATGATAAAAACTTGTGACGTGTTTCCAATCTTTTCAGAATGGATTGAATCCATCATCCTTGAACTGTTTAAAGTGGGCTTGCTTTAGAAAGGGTTTTCAAAATAGCCAAGTAGCTGGTCTGGTTTGTTTGAGACTTGGTCAGTTGGAAAATGTCACCAAATCAAGTCAGAAGCAAAATATACCAATTTTGAGTACTACAGATTTATTTTTATTTCTTTCAAATGATAGAGGAAAGCAGCATTTGTTAAATATCTAAAGTGTCCCATGCACTCTGTTGGGATTTTACATATTTTACCTTACAAGTACAGTGCCAGGCCCCTGTAGGTGTTCCATAAATGATAACTAATATTGTTTAATTAGTAGGTCATTATTGGCCACCTTTTAATTGGCAGGAGCTCTCAGGCACTGGTACTCCATGGTACATGATGGCTACCATTTTGAATTGTGTTTTCTCACCTAAAGCAAAACAATGAATTCTCTCACTGCAGCCAACATTTGCAGAGAACCTCCTATGTGCAAAGACAATGTTTTAGGCACTATCAGAGACTTAAGGGTAACATTGATAAGCCATAAATTAACTGATTATGTTCCATTATGATCCTATTATATTGGTGTAGCAGATATACCCAGGAAAACAAACCACAGATCAACAATCTTCTTGGTGAGTCCTCAAAGTGCAGGTAATGCTGAGGATACTCATAGTCATTTCAAGGGGGTATTCAGCACACACAGCTTTAGAAAATTAGTTTCTAGATTCCCATCTCACATTTGTATTCTTTGCTAAAACTGTCTTAACTGAGAACTCACCTGCAATTGAGAGCACATGGCTTCTCAATCCCTATTTTCTCCTAAATTTCAACTTTCTCACATTTTACAAAAGAAAGACAATTTTTTTACTTATTGTCACTCATACTATATGTTTTTAAAAATCTGCTGGGGTTTTGAACAAAGGAAAATTTTAAATGCTTATCCTTGAGTTAGGGAAATATAAGATTTAACAACTGAAAACACAAGTCCTTTTGCAATGCAGGTGGTTTTTGATTCTTTGCTTTCAGTTTGAGGACTCAATTACATTGTAAACAGGCAGATCATTAAAATTAGTTTTTGATGGCATATTGAAGTGAATGATTTGTAGATAATCTGAAAAAAATTGAGTGCCATTGTTGCTTGTTTGTTTTAATTCTGTTCCCATCTCCTCATTTAAGAACATGAGTTTTCTCAGCACTTAAATAAAAATTGAAAGTGGGAATCAAATTTGTACCAACTATTTTCATTTAAGAAATAAGCAATATTTATTCATAGATGCATGACCTAAATGGAAACTTTCTATCTCATTGTGATGTGATTTCTAATGAAATGTTTATGTTTAGTAATGATCATGCTATGTTATATATTTTTTTGTTTGGATAAATTGGATATAATAATAATTATGTTGTTTGAGGTTCAGTCCACATTTTTAAAAAACTTAATCTCAGGCTGTAGAAAATTGAAAACAATTTAACCTTAAATACTAAGGAAGAGAAGAGCAGCTCCAACATCCTGGAACTCTAACCAGCTTGCAGCTGTCAGGAGCCAGCCTAGAACTCAGCCAGACCATAGTGTCCTCATGTTGGGTATCAACAATCTCACCGACATCAGCATCAGACTGGGGGAGGGGGCAGCGGCTGGTGCTCTGAGCTCTGTGACTATGGTGCAGTGAGACAAAACAACAAACAAACAAAACAAAACAAAGCACAGACAAAAATAAAAGTGTCTTAGTTCAAGGTGTTGTAACAAAAAATACCATAGATTGGGTGGCTTAAACAGCAAATATTTATTTCTCACAGTTCTGGATTCTGAGAAGTCCATGATCAAAGTCTTAGCAGAGTTGCTGTCTGGTGAGGACCCACTTCCTGGTTCCCAGATGACCTCACAGAGCAGAGAGGCAAGGGAAGCCCCTTGAGTTTCTTTTATAAGGTCATGGATCCCATTTATGAGGGCTCCACCTAATCACCTCCGAAAAGCTCCACCTTCCAATATTGTCACATTCAGGCTTAGGAATTTTGAAGGGATACAGTCTATAGCACAAAGTTATTGTGAAAACCACAAAGGTACCAAACATCGCCCTCTCCCAGCTAATATGAGTAATATGGTAATTGCTTCATTACCAATTATAGCTTTAACCATGCTTTCATCTTCTCTCCTTCCAGATAAGATTTATTAAGACCAATCATATAGACTTGCTTCTTCCCCCTGACAGCATTCAATTCACAGTAAATCTCACTCCTGACCAATCACCTAACCAAAGTCCAAATGCTATTTTAAGTCCCTCCTTACCCCCTCCTACTGAGATGCCCAGCACATTCTCATGGCATACATTCTCCCATGCTGCAATGGATAATAAATGCAGCTTGTTCACCTGCAAGTGTGCTCCTGTTTGGCTAGAGGGCTTTGGCAGAAAGGAATATGCCACCAAGATTCATCCAAAGACCTTGCTACCTTGAACAGTAGCCCTAGACCTAGTACTAAATCCTGCTTTCTCTTGTTTCACATTTGAGACCCTCTGTGTCTCTACCAGTTTGACGTGCCCTCCACATGTGGCAGAGAGATAAGTTCATGCTAAATTGAGTTCCGGTATTTTGTTAAATAAACTCAGCAATGGGTTTATTTTGTTTTCCTGGAAATATGTTCCCACTCAACATTTTGTGTTTATCTGGTCAGATCTTTCGCATTCTCTGGTGAAATTTTTTTTTGTAGAGTTCTAACACTTGCTCCTGTGGTCTACCTGCTTGTCTAGTGTCTTGGGTATTGTTTGTCCATAACAAGAAACATCTGTAGAAAGACGAGTCAGGAAGG
>NW_011888909.1:1050912-1057773 GCF_000151845.1 Pteropus vampyrus
AGACAGCCTACATTGGTTTTATGAGTTACTTAAGTTAGCACTGTCTTCATGCCTGCCACTTAAGCTAAGCCTTGGAGTCGTTAGGCAGGCATTGGCTGTGCTCACAGTTGAGCCATCGTTTTCACTTCTGGTTATCAACAATCTCATGAAGCACCAACATTGGATGGAGCTTTATCATGATGAAATAAAACAGTAACCCAGGTCATCTTGTAGTATTGTCTAAGCATTAAAAAAAAAATCACTGTGCAAATCACAAAAATAAATTCCTCCCAGCTAATATGAGTCATGCCTGGTTCTTTATCATTAAGCTTTCAACTTACTCTTATCTTTACTCCTTCCACATAAGATTAAGATAATGAATCATAGAATTGCCCCCACTTCCTGATAACATCCAATCCAGAGTAAAGCCAAGCTTCTACAACTTTCCTCAAAATTACCTAATCGAAGCCCAAGTCATATAATAAATCCTTTCTAACATCTTCTACTTGAGATGCTCTTTGGTTCCCATGGTGCACATTCTCCCTAATTTCAATGAGCAATAAACCCAACTCACTCAACCAGGTGCATCCTGGTCTGCCTTTGGGTCCAGGGCATTTACAGTATAAGCTCTTGCTGCAGAGAAAAATATTAAGATAATTAATAAAAAGACTTTCAAGCTCAAAACCATTATATTAGGATAAAATTTTGTGCGAGGTATAAAGGATAGAATGGAAATAAGGAAATAGTAGATGTTCTTACCGCTAAAGAAGAGCTTGTTTGTTTATTTATTAAATGGGTGATGTTATGTATCACAATGCTATGTTATTCTATTGGAACCTTTTAAAAGAAGGTATTAGTTTTATTTTAAAATGATAATATTTATAGTCACTGGAAATTATGTTCTTTGCATCTATTTATAGTCATGATGAAAATATTTAGATATTAACTTAAAAATGTACAAAAGATGATAAATAAATCAGCCTATGTGCAATCAATTACTAGAGCATGTCAATAATTGAAGAAAGTTAGCTTAATGAAAAAGTTAAAGTCTGCACATAATGACAGATACTAAATGTATCTTATTAGAAATACTTTCAAATGCACATTATCAGCATTCATTTCAATTAGGGTTTTTGAAGTTTGCTGACATAACTACAAGGATTGCCTATACCCACTCTGCTGACTGCCACTGCCATAAGGTCTCCTGTCCTTTACTTTAGTTTCACCAGGCCCCTCCTCCTCTGCTGGCTGTAAAAAAAAACCCTCGTGTATAAAAGGAAGTCTGTAATTTTGATGTATTAGGGAACTGGGTTATGTTGGGCACACAGATGTTTAGTAAACCCCTTTCTCTTTGCTTTCTACAAAGACTTTTAGAACATAAAATCTTATTTTAAAATTGCAGTCTGGGTGAAAGAGACATCCGTTTTTCAAAATTGTCTTAAGGGATTCATAAACAGAAAGGTTTAAAGACCTCTGTTCCAGTTTGTAAGCTGTTTGATTTGCCACTGTGGGCCCAGATCCAGCAGAATGCCTGACATATTAGAAAGCCTCCTGGTGTAGGACTGACTGACTGAATAACTAATGTGGGAGCTGAAGTTGAAGCTCTGCCTGGTGGTTAAGGGATAAAAGAGGAGACATAGGGAATGTGCTAGGGCTGGGGGAGGTGCTGAACCAGAGAGTTACAAGAAAGGTGTAGAAAAAGATGACTAGAACAAGAGAAAAGAATAATTTCCTTTTCCCACCAAATGAAATCAGGGGCTAGTGGATTCCTTGAAAAAGTCCTCTATGCTTACTCTTTCTGAATTTTCACCACCACCCACACCCTCACCCTGCATTCCTCCTTAAATATAGTCACAAAAAGGCTTTTATCTCCATCTTGTCATGGAAACAGCTCTTGTCAGGGACATTCAGTCTTCATATCGCTAGATCAAGGAGGGGTCAATTCTCACTCCATCTCTCACATGACCTATCAGCAACAATTAATGCAGGTCTTTACTCGTTCCTTCTTGTTTCTAGGACATTCTGTCTCAAATCTGTTCTTACCTATTTTAGCTCTACTTCTAAATCTCTCATGCTTGTTCCTCCTCACTTTCCCCATCTGTAGGTGTGGGAATGTCAGAGTTCAGCTCTACGACCTGATTTTCTTCCCTATGTACAATCACTTCCTCAGTGATTTCACCTGTTCTCATGGCTGAAAAGAGAAGCATTTTCTATCTCTATTTAAATGCCCAGTTGAATTAATCTCAAACATAGGTGTCTGAAACAGAATTCCTAACTTCTTTACCTCGCCCATCCTTCAAACTTGCTTTCATCACATTCTTCTCCATTGAAATAAATGTCAACCCTATTCTAATTGCGCAGGCCAACAATCTTCAAGTCATCGTTGAGGCTTCTTTCTTCCTTATATTCCCCCACTGAATGCTCCATCAAATACTGTTGGCCCTCTCGTCATAATATTTTCAGAATCCAAACTTTTTTTTATCACTTCCACTGCTTCCTTCTTATTCCAACCATATACCCCTCCAGTCTACATTATAGCAAAAGCCTTTCAAATTTGTCTCACTGTTTCTGCTGTTATGTCATATATTATATGTTATATGTTATTAACTGTTGATTCAAATAATCCCCAAATTACCAGTGGCTGAACACACACACGTACCATTTTATTTTTGCTCATATCTAGGTCTAATAAAGATAACACAGCTCCTTGATTTTCACTTTAGGGACCATCCCTCTCTTATTCTTCAGTGTATATGAAAATAGAAGTAAAGTTCTAGGATTATATGGCACCAGATATTATATCAGTCTCCCTAGTTCCATATGGAAGTTTGCTGTTGGCCATAGCAAAGAGGACTTCTATTATGTTTGCCAGTTCATCATCCCTTTTCCCCTGTTCTGGCAACAGTTCCTGATTTTTCCTCAGAAAGCATACACTTCTATTATTTTAGTCAGTTCAGGCTGCTATAACAAAATGCCATAGACTAGGTAGTTTATTAAAAACAAAAATTCATTTCCCACAATTTTGGAGGCTGCTAAGTCTAAGATCAAGGCACCAGCAGATTCAGTGACTGGTGAGGGCCTGCTTTCTCATAAGGGACATTCTTTTCACTGTGTCCTAACATGGCAGAAGGGGGAAGGGAGTTCTCTGAGTCCTCTTTTATAAAGGCATTAATCACATGCAAAAGATTAATGCATGGGACTAATTGCCTCCCAATATCATCACATTGGGGGAAAATAGATTTCAATGTATGAATTTGAGGTGGGACACAATTCAGTCTATAGCACCCATATTTAGCCACATAAATTAGAGATGACTCATTTTAACCCTGTGTTCTATAATTGGGTAATAGAGCCATGAAGAATCATTTTCTCAAATTTATTCAATAAATGTTATTTAGCATCTACTATGTGTCAGGCATGATCCTTAGTTCTGGGTGACAGCAATAAACAACAAAAACAAAATCCTAGTTTAGAGGAAGATTGTACGTGTGGGTTATTTTCCTCCTTAGGAGGAAAGCCTAACTAAAATAGGCCAACATATAAGGAAGTACAGCTGAGATTTGTAGTCATGCAAATACTTTTAAGCACCTGATTCCAGCAAATCTAAAGCCATATCTACCCCTAGACTCTTCCATGATGAGAGCTACAAATGCCTTTTTACTCAAATCAATTTTAGCTGGCTTTTGTCCCTTGCAGCAGAAAGAAATCCTGGCTGCATTGCCTATTAGGGATGATGTAGAATAGCATGCTGTAATGCCTATAAAGCAGGCCAGATATGCTAGCTCCAGTGATAGCACTCATTTGTACATAAGCACAAATACGCAGAAATTAAGTGAAAATTATTCTCACTGGATACGATTAGGAAGAATTGGGAATAGAACTTTCCCTGAATTTTAACTAAGACCTCTGCATGCTGCCAGCCCCATCATTTTATAGAAAGAGAGGAACACCTAAATTACCTTCAACCTAGAACAAAGAACTTGGGGTATAAATACCACAAAATAGAGATGGCCTCTTTATTTCAGAAGGCTGCCTAGAAGATAATGTTGCCAAGTAACTCTTAAGAAAGCCTGAAATATACCTATGAATGCAGATAAAATGCTTTAAAATACTTACCACAAATATTAATTTATATCTTGAAGGTAATCATTTACTGATTGGACCTAGCAAATGAGAAGAGATTGAAATTTTCACCCACACATTTAATTATTTATCAACCCACCTTTTCCTCAGAATTTAGAGCATCTGAGTAGACATCAGCCAAGTGAAGAAATCCATGCAAGATATATATGAACTGCAGTTGTACTTGGAATGCTTTTGCTAGTTATTTGTTAAAACAGTCCTTAAATCTTAACTAAAGAAATTAGCTAATTAAAATATGTATAGCTATATTGGTATTATTTTTAAGAATTACTCTCAGCAAATATATGTCCATGATCCAACCAGTCTCATCAAGAAAGTTGCATATGAATAGCCAAGTACCACAAAGAAACAATTTAAATACTTACCCAGTTTGATTCTAACTCTTTATATATTGGATAGAACCATACCTTCATGTTTACTGTAGACATGAATAGATGTCAGTCTTCTCTATTCCCCTTTTCCAGAGCAAATTCAGCTGTATTTATCCCAAGCCATGCATAGGTTGGATAATTACTAGCCATACATGGAATCATTAACAGAGGAGGCATTAAAACATCTTAGCATTGAAGAATCCAATCATGACTTCTGAAAGACAAAGAGCTCTAAAAGGAACAAACAGGAGAGGGGGAGCAAGAGCTACAAAAAGGTAGAGAATGGATGAAGTAGGTGTTTAGAGTTGCTCTTCTGACATGGATGAGAAATAGCTTTAAAAAGGCACAACTAGAAAACTGGGAAGCCCAAAGCTTCTCCCAAGTGTAATCATAAACATGCTAATATGCAAGGTTAGGTGCCAGTGAGACAGGGCATCATACCTCATCGCAAAGAAAAATGAGTTTTCCCATGTTGGCATCCCTGTGCCCAGCAATGGATGACTGCAGTGGCACCTTTCATGGCCCGTGTAGGCCCCCATAATTAAAAGGTTGAATTAGTCATGTAAACAAATTATCATCAACAAAGGAGTTTACAAAAGCTGGCTAATTAGTTTAAATTCCCCAAAGCTTTCCACTGTTTTTAATTCAATAACACCGTGTAAATTCTCCAGTTAGAAAAAGCCTAATAGGAATTGGCAGAAAACTAAATAATTGATATTGTCAGCAACTGCAGCAGCAAGCGCTCCAGTGTTATTGTTTGCCGGTAAACAGGATGGCAGTGATTTCCAGAGAGGATAAAGCATGAAGTTTAATGAATTAACAATATAAATCACAGACAGCTGGTACTCAACAGCCTTGAGCTGAGAAAACTTTTAAAGTACATATAAATAGACACACCTCAGGCTTGGATTAGAGTCAAGCATCAAAACAACCAACACTTTAATGAGTGGCTTAGAAAGAGTAACGAACTAGCTATTAGCTACGTGACATTAGCAAATTGCTAACCATTCCTTTTATTATGCTTTTGTCATAAGAACAAACAAGGTTAATGATGTCAACTCTAGGATCTACAGACTCTTACTGGCCATATTGGGAACCATTAACACAGATGACATGATAACATCTTAGCATTGAAGAAGGGTCTGAGAATGCAACAGCCGGGTCCTCCAACCATTGTCAGTGTTTCCAAAAGTCTAATGAGAACTGAATATTTACCATAATGAGAAAGTCTAGACCAAAGCTTCCTAAACTGAGGTATGTAGACCCCAAATGTATCTGGTCAAGTGACAGCAAGGAGAGTAAATCTGCAGAATAAATATGACGAATACTCCTGGAGCACCAGTTTTACCTGACAGTATAGATATACAGTTGACCCTTGAACAACGTGGGGGTTAGGGGTGCTGACCAAGCACAAAATTGAAAATCGGTGTATAATTTAAGTCAGCCTTCCACATATGTGAATTCTCAACTGCCAGTTGACTCTTGAACAATGAACATGGGTTTGAACTGTGTTGATCAATTGATCTGCACAGGGAAATTGAAAACTTTGTGTATAAGTGGACAGGAGCAGTTAAAACTCACATAGTTCAAGGATCAACTGTACACTCATTTACTATTATTTCTTTTAAGTTTTTAAAAATTTTCTAAAGTAATAAGTAAAGCATGGCTTTAAAATTCATAAAATTAAAATGCTTGTGTTAAAAACAGTAGATCCCTGCCCAACCCTTTCCCTCTCCTACTCCATGGAAGCAACTATTTTTCAACATTTTTTACTATTTTTTTGTTCATTAATTCCAATTTTTTCTAAATAAGATATATCTACCACTCTCTGTTAATTCATCCTAAAACATAACATAGTAACTTCCAGTTTTGATAGATAAGGATCTAATTCTTTTTTCCTTCATTTTATCTTTCCAATATATCTATACTACAAGTTTTATTGAATCCATATTTAGTGTTCTTATTATTATGGCTATAATTATTACTGCTGAGCCTAGTATTTTACTGTGACCACCTTTTTTTAACTTGTAACAAGTCCCCTTCTTTCATATTTAATCATTCTTTTGCCATTGGCTTAGTTTTCCTTGAGCCTGAGGACAAGTCTTTCCATACTCTACCACGCCTCTGAGATATATTTCTCAAAACAAGTGCTTACAACTCTCCTAATTTCTCAGTTCCATTTTTTTGGAGGAGGTGGGGATATTCCTTCTGGAGCCCCCTCCAGCTCTAGACTAAACCTTTTTTCTTTTGACCTCATATGCCGCTATAATTGTGGACCTAACCTTGGCTGTCATGAAAATCTTTCTCTTTTCAAGGTATACAGTACGTTGGTTAGACATTTATATAGTTTATAAAATGATCTCCCTAA
>NW_011888909.1:1057823-1060317 GCF_000151845.1 Pteropus vampyrus
CATATTTAATCATTCTTTTGCCATTGGCTTAGTTTTCCTTGAGCCTGAGGACAAGTCTTTCCATACTCTACCACGCCTCTGAGATATATTTCTCAAAACAAGTGCTTACAACTCTCCTAATTTCTCAGTTCCATTTTTTTGGAGGAGGTGGGGATATTCCTTCTGGAGCCCCCTCCAGCTCTAGACTAAACCTTTTTTCTTTTGACCTCATATGCCGCTATAATTGTGGACCTAACCTTGGCTGTCATGAAAATCTTTCTCTTTTCAAGGTATACAGTACGTTGGTTAGACATTTATATAGTTTATAAAATGATCTCCCTAATTGCTCCTTCTCTCCTCTGGTTTTCCACCTAGCCAATATATTAATGCTAACTGCATTCCCTATGCCGTGCTCCCCATCCCCGTGATGGAAATCCCCTTTTGGGCCAAATGCTCTGTTATCCATAAATGAATAATAGTTTGGTCACATACAGAATTCTAGGCTAGATATAATTTGCTATTTAATTTCTAAAGGTATAGTTCCATTGTTTTTATTTTCCAATGTGCCATTTTAGAAGTCTGGCACTTTTGTTTGTTCTTGTCCCTTTGATTTGATTTCTGGAAGCTTTTAAAGATATTCCTTTTAATCTTTTTGTTCTAAATTTTTGTGGTGATTTGCTTTACATGTCTTTTCATTCTGAAGATTTGTCTACATTCTTTCTTTATTTCCTCTGTTCTGTTTTCTTTATTCTATCTTTCTTGATCTCCTTAAATTTCATTTCCTAATTGTTTCTCTCACTTTCTTATATTTTGTTTCCTATTTTACTTTTCTTTAGCTTTCTTTCCTCCTTTCTGGAATTCTCTAAATTGTATTGTTCAACTCTTTTTTTTTTTTACTGAATTTAAAAATTTGTTTTTATTTATAGTTTCCACAAACTCATTCTTGTTCTCTAATTGTTCCTTTTTAGATAATTTTTGTATAGTTTCAAGGATGCTGTAGCTTATAATCTTATTGATGATATCAAGTATAGTCTTTTTGGAGTTTTCTTCTGCTTTCTTCATATTTATTTCCTAATTTCTTTCCAGTTTGCTCTTTTGCATATAAGAAACTTTCCCTAAAAGTCTGTTTATCCTTGATCATTTGTCCTTATTTAAGGATGAGACATTAAAAAGCAGATTTGAGTCCTGTGAGCACAGATGAGGCTTTTCAACTAATTGACTTTAGCATTGAGTGGTCAGCTGATACTTTTGTTTGAAACATCCCCCAAAACCCATACTGATATTTGTGTGTCTTTTCTCTGAGGAAATTCAATTTCTCTGGCGAAAGAGTTCTATTCTTGTTTGGGAGTTCTATGCCTGGCAGCTAGCTAACATCCTGAAGATTATTGAGAGAAAATGATTAGATTTATTTAAAGAGGTTTACTAGATTCTCCAGATGCCCTTCTCCATACCAGATGTTTCTAATCCTGGAGCTTCTCTATTTAGTCAGTTTCCCTTGTCTTCAAAATGATGCGTGGACCATCTTTAAGAGTGCCTTAATCAGTGGAGTATACTGCAGAACTAGATTAAAATAAAAGGGTATGGTCAGTTGATGGATCAGCAGAATGGAAACCTGCTCAATCAACAGCCAGGTGCTAATTATCAATTCAATTTGTCTGAATTCGATCAATGGTTTTGCAGATAGCAGGCAGATTAACAGAGTTAAATGACCTCACCTCCAGGTTTCTCTCCAAAGCCTTTTTGTGTTGACTCAGGCAAAAAACAGCACATCTCAGTTTTAGAGGGGGAAAAAAAAAGTAAGAAGAAAGAGTTAAAGAAAGCCTCATTGTTTAAATATTCATTTTAGCTTAAATGTCTAATTAAGATTGTGGTGTCCTCATGATTTAACAGATTCAAAAGCAGTGTTTTCTTACTGCAAGTGATCACAGTTCAAGGCCTGCTAGCCAAGCATGAAGTTTTGTTAATGAGAAATATAAGCTTATAGTCAGGCCTTTGGATATTGCTATTAAAATGTACCTAATCATGTTCTTTAAGCAGAATTGGATAATCACAATAAACTGACTTTTTCACTAAGAAGATGAAACTTTCCATTTGATAGATTTGTTCATAAGTAATTTAACTTGGAGTTAATTGATAGAAAACATCACTGTCACCAAACTTTACAATAAAAAAATAAAAAAAAATAAAAACTCTAAGCATTAAACAATTTTTCTTCAGAATTGACTCTACATAAATTGAAGTTTTCTGCCCTTCTATAGTAGATTTTTATGACCTCCAAAACACTTAATGTATAACTCTTCCCATGAAATGTGTCCCAGGCTTCTCCAGCATACAGAGTTAACCTGGCTGTAGTGCATCTTGTTCTTTCATCCTGTCTATATTGGTTTATGTAGGAGAGTTTATCTGACCCCTACTTTACTATATGAACAATGTGCTCATGCTATGAGAAATGAAAAAATGTGAAGAGATTGGAAAGGACATTACTAGCCATGGATGATAGAGAAACATGGAGAAA
>NW_011888909.1:1064422-1066847 GCF_000151845.1 Pteropus vampyrus
AAGAGTCAATTGGAGGCCAGGAGTGCATATCTTCAGTGTAAGTGGTGGGAGAGAAGAGAGGCTGAGCAAATTTCACCTAAACCTTGGGCCCACCTAGCACAGGTTTTCCAGGTGAGGGAAGGGTTCAAGAGGGACTTGCATGGCCTACCCTTCAGAATTCTAGCATCTTCTGACCTGTTTAAGAAGGACCTCATCAGGAAAGAACTAACGATCAACAAATCTACAGGATAGGATGGGGCAGTGAGTGGAGACAACCTGTGGGCACCTCTGGGAAGCCTCTCTTAGTGACCCACATTCAAATCAAGGTGCAAATATTGAAGCTGGATTCCCGCTTATGAGGGTCTAAATTATAAAGCTTCTCAGAGGCCATAGATACTCTTCAAAGGCTCAAGACCTCACCCACAAATGCTCTAAGGAGAATTACTACTGTGCCAGGAGGTGTGGTTTATGCTGGATTAAGTATAAGCAAGCCCAGAGAGAACTGTTTATTTCCCAGGGGCAGGCTGCCCCAGAGTTAGAGGTGGGAGGAGGAGAAGGAGGAAATGACTGAGGCAGAGCAGCGAATTACCAAAGGACACATGGCCAGTTCATTTGAAATATGTATGAGCAAGTAAGGTCAATGTGGAGAGCATCGACTTTATTCACTCACACCCCTTACCTGGAAGCCAAAAGGGGATTTGAGCCCATGCACCCTGGCCTCTCATCCTCAGAAGCAAAATCAAGTGCTCCTGCTTTTACTCTTGGATTGGATCTTGTCCTGAATAGATTTTCCTATTCATCTAACAAGGCACAAAAGTGCTTTTAAGGCTGAAATACTTAATTTCAGTAACAAAGTAAAATGAAAGAAAGAGACCTCTTTCTACATATAGACGACCATTATTAATCTCAGGTTTCAAATTATCTGATGCTAAATAAAGTATTTTAATTTTCAACCAGAATGTATCTGGTGAGTCCTAAATTATCCTCTTGGGCTCCTGGGGCCTTGCTTCCCTTAAGTTTCGGTGTCACGATCCAGTCACTAGTCCTCAGAGGAGAAGGCGCTTTGCTATCAAGCTTCAGTGAGTTCTCCTTTTGGGTTCTAGATCACTCTGTACAATATTTGGCTTCCTTGGGAGGAATGTAAAGGCCCAGGCCCTGGGAATCCTATACTTATAGAGACCTATTTCTTTTCTCCCTTTTTATTTCTTCTGATTCATATTTATTAGAGCACTATTAAAATGAGTTCTACTCTTTAGTAATTTTGTAAGTTTACTTATTGTTCTAGCACAGAAGTCTCTGAGATGAGGTACATAATCCCCATCCTAGGGCACACAAGACATTCTACTGGGATATTCCAATAAAAATATTAAAAATTTAATTATTTTAGTTTACCCTTTCTTAATCTATGCCTATGTTTATTTTTAAATGTACATAGATATTAATACAACAATATGTGGGGATACATATGTATATGATACATGCTCAATTTTTTAGAAGGAGTATACAATCCAAAAAGTTTATAGATTACTGTTGTAGCCTAAAAGATATGGCCTCACATCATTTTGCTTATTCATTCATTCATATATCCAATCATTCTTTCATGTATTAATTCACTTTACAAATATTTATAGAGTATCTTATATGTGGCAGACACTTGCTGGGTGCTAAAGATATATAGATACACAGAGCATAATATTAACCCTTGAATAGTCATCTGGTGGGAGAAGCAGAAATTCAAATAAATAAGCTCAGTACAAAATGATAAATGTTAAAACAAGAGTCTGTCTGTGGTGCTCTAGAAGCAAAGAGGAAGAAACCACTAACTCTGAATTGAACAAAGTCAGTAAAGCATTTGTCACAGTGACATCTTGAAAATGAGGTCCTTTCAAGCAGAAGGAGCAGGATAAAGGCATAGATGCATAAAAGCATATAACATGCAGGGATGACTGCACAAGCAGTTTGAAGTATATATGAATTACAATGCACCTGGGGTGATGGGTGGCATAGGACAAGGGTAGGAATGGCAGGTAATACTGGTAGAAACTGGAAGCTGACCTGGATCATCTGAATTAGTGTATACCAATGTGAGTTAGGATGTCATCTTCTAGATCCCTTCTACTCATAAGTGTGATCCAAGGGCCAGCACTATCAACATCATCCAGAAGCTTGTTAGAAATGCAGAATCTGAATTTCAACATGCATGCTCATGCACACACAAATGAATCTACATTTTGGCAAATGTTAAAATCAAAATTTTCCATTTTAACAAGATCTCCAGGTAATTCATCTTCATATTCAGTTTGAGATGCAAAATGCAGGTATGGTAAATGACAAGCACAGGGTTTACACCTGACACCAGCAGCCGTGTGATCTTAGGCAAGTTTCTTAAACTCTCTGTGCCTCACTTTCATCATTTATAAAATAACTCTGATAGAATTTTCTACCT
>NW_011888909.1:1066897-1090493 GCF_000151845.1 Pteropus vampyrus
CCAAAAAGTTTATAGATTACTGTTGTAGCCTAAAAGATATGGCCTCACATCATTTTGCTTATTCATTCATTCATATATCCAATCATTCTTTCATGTATTAATTCACTTTACAAATATTTATAGAGTATCTTATATGTGGCAGACACTTGCTGGGTGCTAAAGATATATAGATACACAGAGCATAATATTAACCCTTGAATAGTCATCTGGTGGGAGAAGCAGAAATTCAAATAAATAAGCTCAGTACAAAATGATAAATGTTAAAACAAGAGTCTGTCTGTGGTGCTCTAGAAGCAAAGAGGAAGAAACCACTAACTCTGAATTGAACAAAGTCAGTAAAGCATTTGTCACAGTGACATCTTGAAAATGAGGTCCTTTCAAGCAGAAGGAGCAGGATAAAGGCATAGATGCATAAAAGCATATAACATGCAGGGATGACTGCACAAGCAGTTTGAAGTATATATGAATTACAATGCACCTGGGGTGATGGGTGGCATAGGACAAGGGTAGGAATGGCAGGTAATACTGGTAGAAACTGGAAGCTGACCCGGATCATCTGAATTAGTGTATACCAATGTGAGTTAGGATGTCATCTTCTAGATCCCTTCTACTCATAAGTGTGATCCAAGGGCCAGCACTATCAACATCATCCAGAAGCTTGTTAGAAATGCAGAATCTGAATTTCAACATGCATGCTCATGCACACACAAATGAATCTACATTTTGGCAAATGTTAAAATCAAAATTTTCCATTTTAACAAGATCTCCAGGTAATTCATCTTCATATTCAGTTTGAGATGCAAAATGCAGGTATGGTAAATGACAAGCACAGGGTTTACACCTGACACCAGCAGCCGTGTGATCTTAGGCAAGTTTCTTAAACTCTCTGTGCCTCACTTTCATCATTTATAAAATAACTCTGATAGAATTTTCTACCTTGTAGCATTGTGGTAAAGATTAAATGAGCAATCCACTGAAAAATAAAAAAGCAAAAAAGCCCTCGGTACAGTACCTGGCCCACAGTAAATGATCATTGAGTGTTAAATATTATTTTTCATTGCTCAAATATTCAGAGTTCTCTCTGCTTTGTGCTTGGAGGGATATCTACTGTGTTCCATTTATTTGAAGAGAAAAGATGAATGAACCATTCTGAGATTAATAAATAATCCAGTTGATACTGATTACCACCCACCCTACTTTCAGAAAACCTACCATTGCTTAAAAGCAATTTGCAATTTTTGAGCACCTGTGATGAAAACAGTGTGTTAGGCAATTTGCAAACATTTTGATCTTCACAATGGAAATATTATTATCCCCATTTTCCTGGTGAAGAAATTGAGTCTCTAGAGATTAAACTGCCTAAGATCATGTAATTAATAAGTGGCAGACCTAGAATTCTGCCAGATATCTCATCACCCAAGTTCATAATCTTTTCAACAAGTTGATCCATCTTAGAACAGAAAAGCACTCCTCTCTAATAAATCTAGTAGCTAATGACTTATCATCATAAGAGATATGCTTTTAATTTTTAAAAGTATTACTTTCTAACTTCAGAAAAGCAAGAATGGTAGAATAAATATCTACATACCTTTTACCTACATTCACCAATTATTAACATTTGGCCACATTTGCTTTACTCATCCCCATTGCTCTTATTTGAAAATAAGTTGTAGACATCATGCCCTTTTATTTCTAAATAGAATAGTGTGAGTATTTCCTAAAACAAGGTCATTTGCTTACATAACTACAGTGTAATAATCAACATCAGGAAATTTAACATTGGTACAATATTGTTATATATAATCTATAGATATTATTCAAATGCTACCTATTGTCTCATTGATATATTTTATAACAATTTTTTCTGGTCCAGAATCTACAATTGCATTAACTGTCCTATATAATATTTATCTCACTCTAGAAAGTATATATGCCCTTTGTAGAATTCTTGAAAATTATGAAAAAAAATATTAAAAATAAAACAGCAATTGCAATTATGTATTTTCTTCTAGAATTTATGTGTATTTACATGTGTGTGTATTTGCAGGCTTGAAATCATGTTGTATATAAATATGATTTATATACACCTATCACATCTATCTTTTTCTATCTTTTTATCTTTCACAATTAATATTTTATCTCATGTGTTCTCAAGTATTCAAAATCCCAAATATTCTTCTAAGTCATTAAAATCTCTTTGTAAATAAGATGTTTACTGAATTTATAAGTCTATTACATTTACCTCAACTTTTCTCTATTGTTCACTACTGAAATTCAATCCAATTTTTCTCATATATAGCACTGTAATGAACATCTTTGTACTACATTATATACTAAACATTAACATAGATTACATAAGTGTCAGCAACTTTTACAAGAGAACCACTCTTTCATTTTAGATTGTCAAAAAAAAAATCTTTATGTCTTAAAACGTAGGCTTTACACAATTCCTATTGAAATAAACTGCAGATATGAACAGCCACTTGGGAGTTAAATTAAAACATACACAATAGCTATGTAACTGATTTAAGTTTTTTGCCTTCTCCTCCAAAAATTTGTTTCAGGAGCTCAGGAATAAAACCACTGGAGGGCCTGGGGTTCCTAATCCAACCCAATGTATAACCTTCCAATATCTAACTTATCTGTCACAATCTATGAGAAGCCTCCTGACCCATACCAACAAGGCTAGTTCTATTTCCTCCTGACTTTACTTCTGGTGTAGACTTCACCACACAGACATAGAATTGACTATCAATAATCTTGGTTAAAACAACAGAAACCAATGATGGATATAAAGCTTCAGAAAAGGAAATTATTGGGGCATTAAGTTCAGAAAACAGGAGGTGAGAAAGTGCATTGGCAAGGTCATAGCACAACCCAGCAGCTCGATTAGAGTGGTGCTGGTGTCTCCACTACTGGACGCTGCCACTACAGCTTTATTCTGGTCAGCCACTGGCACCGGAAAATTTCTTTTTCCTATACATTTTTTTGCATTACTCCTTCAAGATTTAAAGTACTGGGCTATATCATCTGATTGTCCAAGCATAGGGCCTATCCCAATACTCTAGTTTCTGGAAGGTGGGGAGAGGAGCTATCTGCCTACTTTAATTTTCACAGTGAGGAAAAACCTAAAAGAAAGAACTTTGGAACAGAGCAGCTGGAAATACCACTGTAAGCTACCACCTTGTCTACATAATAGCTACATAGCATTTATCATTGTGTTACTACAGATTCACGGTTCTCAGATAAGGGGTACGAGACTCGAGCAGTTTGAAGAAAAAGCAAGAAGGCATAGGCAACTGCGACCTAGCTCTTTATTCCAGGAAGGGCACAACCAGCCTCACAGGGTGGCAATTCTCCAACAAGGGCATGGCACCCACCCCCACAACCCTCACCCCACATGGCAGTGGTGCCTTTTATACACAGGTTAAACAGTAGTAGCACACTGCCAGATAATGGGAGCCTATGCACGTGTACAGGACACATGGCTACATAAGGGGAGAAGTGCTGAGTTTTCTTCCACTTGGAAGTTAGTTACGGGTGTGGGAGGGAGCCTGGTTACGGTTATCTTTCTTTCTCCATAAAATCATTCTTTCTATTATTATATATTCATTAAAATTGTTCTGCCTAAAGATAGTGACTATCTCTCATGTATTCAAAATATATCCACATTTGCACTATCACCCAGAAATGGAGAGTAACCAAAGTTTCATCAGTTATATCATCCAATTTTATTATAGAAAATCTGAATTCAAATTTCTCTTTCTGGGCAAAATCATCACCATCAGTCACCATAACACTCAGGATTTTCATCATTTTGGAAAATAAATGAAATCAGAAAACTATAATTTTCTTTACTTTGAGTGGATCTAAAGCCTTGTTCCTAAGATCCCTGAGTCTTTGGTGACTCTGCCTATACAGAATGCAGTACATATCCTAGTATAATGAACCCACAGGTTTTACTTAAATTCCTCTTTGTCCCCAGCAAGCGGCAACAACTCTATTTCTTCTGAATAGTTAGGTTTAATCACCTTGTTATTGCAAGGGATTATCTCCCAGATAGTGTCACACTAGTCTTTGATAGGCCACTCCACTGTTCCATATGAATTGCTACTTCAGAGAATATGATAAGACCAATGAACACCATGGCTAAGAGTCTATTCCCTTTCTTCTTTCACTGCAAAGTGAGAGTTACTCGTTCAGGAACAAACGTTGATTGAGCAATCATGTCAATGTATAAGACATTTAAGAAGCTCACAGATACTATTACTGGCAAAAGCATAGTGGAAAAGGGGAAAAAAATGTAAATCCAAAGTGTCTATTAGTGAAGAGAGCTTATATCTCACTTGAGGATGAAAAAAAATTTCTAATAAAATTAACAAACCAGCATGGTATTGGCTGCTGTCGATCACAGTGGTATGTTGCCATACTGAGATTCAGTGTTGGTTACTGATTACGATGGACAAACTGGAAACACATCAGTGGCCGAAGCCAAGTGATACTGAAGAGGTTAAGTACAAGCTCTTAAGCAAGATGTGGCCTATATTGCTACCTCTGTACACATTTTGCTCTTGAGCTCATTTAGTAAGAACTGAGGAAGGAGATAATTGACATATTTCTAATTATTGAGAACAAAAGGCAGTAAAAGGCCTTGTGTGGGCTTTCACATGGGACAATATTCTTTATATTTGGGATATTCATTCGCACGACTGCCCCTAAACTCCTTGACATTGATATTCTAATTTTGTTCTCATCAAGTCCTAAATCACCTTGACAAGTCATTTTCCAAATTGGATAACAAATACTGCTTGAGGTTGTACCCTCTAGAGAGATTGCCCTTCTCCACGAGAAATGCTGGAAGCACCCATGGACTCAGCCATTGGTTCAGGTCATGGGATCTTAGGAGCACTAATGAAGTTAACCACCATGGTGGTGGCTACAGCCAAGCACACATCTAAAGCCATATGATAGTAACAGAATCTAAAGAGGTGCCTTGGATGAAGCTGGTTATCTGCTCTGAAATCCGTGGTATTTTTCTAAAACTCTTAGGGTCTGTGCTATACTTTCCTTTGGGTCTGGTCAGAGGCTCCTCACAGGATCTTTATTCATTCCAGGAATCTCCAGTACGATTAGTTCCATTGAATCAAAGAGAATCTTAATTCAAATGACATATCAACTTGGACTGCAATCCTAAATTTCTCCTGCTCTTTGTCCTACTCAAAATTGGCAGTATTTTAGGTCACATAATAAATGTATTAGAACATTATTTACCGGTGTGGTATATGTGGCCTCTAAAATCCAGAGGCCCATCAAGCATTCTGTCTCTTTCTTGGTGATAGGAGGAACATGGTACAGTGGCTTGTCTTTTATCTTATGAGGAATCTATGCTCTAAATCACTGAACATCTACAGCTACATCAGTGTTACAGACACCTTAATATTTATGGGGATTATTTCCTCACTCTGGTATGCATATGCCTTGTCAGAATACCTTAGTACTTGCCACTAACTACTGAGTTAACTGTATGATGTCAAAAATATAATGGGCCAGTGTCATATCTAATGAAACATCAAAATGATCTAAATTTATACAGACTATACTATGAAGGAAAACAGAAATGTTTTTGTAGATCCAAGATACATAGGAGAAAGTGTACTACTAGCCTTGCTAGGTAAATGCATACTGCTTTTGATACTCTTACTATGGGTATCAAGAAGAAAGCATTCACTGAATTGACAGCCACATACCAAGGTCCAGAAACTGTGTTGATCTGTCTACTAAACATACTACATCTGGCACAGCAGCTGTATTAGGCGTTATTACCTTGTCGATTTTATAGAGTCCATTATCATCTGTAAAGGTCCATCTTTTTTTTTTTTCCAGAGGCCAGAAAGTCTCATTGAAAGAGGAAATAATAAGGGTTACCAACTCTGCAGTCCTTCAAGTATTTGATGTTGGCCTTAATTCCTGTAATTCCTCCAGGAATTAAGTATTAGTTCTGAATGTGTCATAGGTGTTCCATTTGCTCCTTCCTAATATAATGACCCTTAATCCACAGGTAAGAAAATAAAATTGAGAATTCTACCAGTTGCTAGATATATTAATTTCAGTTATACTTTTAGGAACTGATGAAATAATCAACTATAGGTTGGAGGGCCTAATGAACTCAATTTGATTTGGGTCAAACTTTCATTTATCACTCGGTCTCTAGAAGCTCCTATTCTAACTATGGGACTAGGATGGCTTATCAGGTCCCCTGATGTCAATTTTACTTTGTATCTAACAGATCTCAAAAAACTAGGCGTTCTTCTTTTCCCAGTGTACCTTGACAAAGAGATAAAGATTCATTTCAGGAAGGATTTGAGGAAATATCTATATCTATATCTGCTTTTACATCTATATCTGTGTGTGTGTGTGTGTACACAGACAGCTGCCCATGTATTTAATCCTTAGGAACACCATGGTTAACTGTTGTAATAGATACCTACAGATCAAGGTATCTTAATTGTTAGTTCAGCCTTCCTTTTCATTTCAACAATTAGGTCAACCTTGCCTCTGATGGTTAACTGCTACCACCTGTCTCTGCTTTCCCACAATCACATTGTTCCTGTTTATATTAAGAAGTTAAGTTCCTCTACCATCAACCCTGGCTCACAGAGCAGTAGGAATCAAGCATCTTAAAGACACTAGAAACCCCTATCAATAACTTTTTTATTGCCTCAGTGAGTAAAATGTCCTTGTATTTAGTTTTTCATCAATCTCAATTCATCAGAGTAGTGAACCAGTTGGTAAGATAATTAATATATTTGAAGAATAAATTGTGTAGCACAGGATTCAGATAGATGATTTAAACCTGAAGCAAGATTATAAAGATGTACCGATGACCCTGACAGAAGGAAGAAAAGTGCTTCTGACATTCTTAATGAGATAGAGATAAAACATTTGCCAGACCTATAGCCAGTTCACTAAGAAAACCACACCAGGGCCAGCAACTACCATTAGAATGAACATCTGATTCAATTTATAATACTCTACCACCATGGTTTGAAACTCATCCATCCCTGGCATATGTCAGACTTCTACTGTTTTATGTCTGAAAGTAACACTATTCTTTTTTATTTTTATTTTTGAAGATGATTTGCTGTTTGGTTAAATGGGAAACTTTAGGCGCATCTATTTAGCCCATTTTCCTAATTGCTTAATTATTTCAACCTGTACGGATAACTATTCAAACATAAAAGAAATGGAAAAAAATAGCTTTAGTAAAGTTTTAGGAGTCCAGTGAGCTTTTGGAAGGTGAATTCGGGTTAAAACTTTACTCTAACTACTGGAATACAAAGGCATTCTATGTCCTCAGAATTAGTACTAACTCTTAATAATACCCAGACCACTAGTCTGTTTATCCTGTAAAAGGTTGCAGGTCCATTTGTGGAAGGCTAGGAGAAAGATTTCTCTTGCTTGTATCATTAGGGAGTTAGTTGGAAGCCATATAACAAGTTCACTGCAAAATTTCTATGCTCTGAAGTTCTTTACATTATATCAAGTGTTTTCTCACATCTAAACCCTATTCAGAGTGGGCAAATACTGAGTCTACATTTCAATCACCCATCAAAAAGAAGAACAAAAAATTAGAACTATGACAAGTTTTTGAAGTAACAAATTAAATCCAGGATCTCTGATGAGTTTACTCATGTCAGTAAATTCAGATTGATCTAATATTGTAGAGTACCTTCCTAGGTCAAGTTTGTTTAAAATCCATTTGCACATATTTTCTTCTTTTCTCTTATAAAGTAGCAAAGTGTCATCCTTTTGCTCTATGATTATTCTCCTTATAGTTCTGACATTCTAATTGGTACTTTAAGGCATGGTTGGATCTGACTCCATAGTTCCAGAAACTCTGAGAGTTGCAGAAGGAATTATAGGGTCATCTATAAAAGAATAAACAGCCTCTTCAAACATAGGGGAAAGGGCCTCTTTGGCTGTCAGAGAACCTTAAGCATGGGTTTGGAGTTTGCATATCCTCAGAGTACTCTGAATGCACCCATGAACTCATATTCTAGTTTTTGGCATGCCAATATGTATTGAGCAATGCTCAACTTTCATATAAGAAATCTAATGAGATTATTAATTCAAATGTCACTGACATTCAGTAACCAGAGAATTAATCTCTTTATCTAATTTTTGGCTATCTCGGATCTACAGCTGCAGGAGTTTAGAATTTTTTATTTCCTTATTTGTTTGTTTTTTGACCCAGCCATCATGAGTCTTTGTTTAGTCTGTCCTTGAACTAAGAATTTAGGTACTTGAGCCTGTCATTCTCTTTGAAGAACAAGCTATTGTTAGAATAAGCCATTCTTCTCCAAAGACATCAGATTTCTCATGTTCTTCTTACTGATCCATTGTAGCAGTCAGTCATCTAAAGATCCTAGGTGAGACCCCAAGTGATAATCATCCCTTGCCATTACATGTCACAAGTAGCCAAATTCTTTTTCCTGAACACTAAGCAATATCATTCCTGTCAGGATTCTTGACTGAAAAATTACAGAAATGACTCTAGATAACCTAAGAAGAAAGAAAAATCATAAACAGGTATTAAATAGCTCAGAGAATTATGAGAAAGCTGGAAAACTATGCTTGGAGAAATTAGCAGAGATAAAGGAAGGACAGCAGTCTTGAGTTCAGCCAAAGGCTGCTAAGCTAATGTTCAGTAAGATGCTGTTGTCTACACTGTTGTCTACACAACAATAGACATTCACTACTACCACTACTGATATCACCATCTCTAGCCACTTAACCGCAACCACCAAATCTCTCTCAACTCTACTCTCTCATCCTCTGAATAATATCTATTGTCTCTGTGGCTTTGTGAGACTTATTCAGGATTCTCTATTTTTTTCTCTAATAGTTTTAGATACTCTTGTAGGCAAAGATTTTGCCTAATACATACATAAACTAACACAATTCCTAATTCAATTCAATCAGACTATCTTTGGCAGTATTATGCTAGCAAGTATGTGAAACCATTTCTTGCTTCCAGCCATAATATTGATGATCCAACCATTGAAGTTGCCCAGTCAGGCTCAATTGCTTTAAAATTTGCCCCCAGCTCAGTGAAGTGCTCTGAGCCAAGCATAAAAGGAACATTTATAAGTATTTTTCCCCAGTTCTACCTCTTTGAGTGGAGTTCTTCACTCTGTGAAGTGGAACTTCTTTCTGTGGTCCTAAACTTTCCACACTGAAATTTCAAAGGCATGCCCCTCGCTCTTGTATTTTCGGTGTCCTGTTTGCGGGGCTATGACAAGCACAGTGGGAACACAGCTCACTGAAGACTGCAGTGTAGGAGTGACCAGAGGTCAGATTAAATGATATGATTTTCTCAAAAGGGCTGTGCAAGGGACTGGGACTTGGTAAAGCCTTTATTCATCTAGTCCTCTCCATAGGACATAGATTTAAATTACATTTTCTCTCACCTTTCATTCTCTTCATGATTTCTCTGTTTGCTCACTACAAGTTACCAAAACATCACTAAGCAAATGCTCTACAGCCCGTCTAGAGCTATTGAACACTTTTCTTTTTGTCATCTATGTTCCTCCCTTCCTGAAATAACCCATTTAACTGGAGAAAAGTGTTGCAGCAGAAACTTTGAAATTCTAAAAGGCGATGTCATTCCCAACTTACAATTGGAAAATTGAGTAACTCTGACATGTAATTCTCTCACAACAAGTGATTGAGTCTGCAATGAGAATTTGGACTGGATTAGGAAATTAGGTAAAAAAGGGGTCTTTTACTAAAAGTCGAGTCTTTATATGAATAATTTCCACACTAGAAATTTAGTTGGCACACTGATTTGATATGGAACATTACACTTTGACTATTTAAATACAAATGTCAAATATCAGTAAAAGAAGGAAAGAATTGTACTCTGAGTCATACATGCAGGAAGAGGAAATGCACCTTGGCCTCATCAATAATCTCTATATTTATTCACCTTCCCCAAAAGAGAAACTTTTGTTCTCTGAGAATGTAGCATTTGTTCCCTTCAATACTTTAAGCAAAAAATTTTCAAGCAGATGTTCTTCATACTGGTTGGGGGGGATCTGTGTTAGTATTTCAATCATTTAAGATTTTTACACAATATTAAAATGGATTGAATTCCCCTACATGGACAAGAGAACATTGAGTCACATGCTTGCAATCACATCAAGGATAGAAGAGGATATGCTCCACTCCAAAGGCAAGTCACCAACTTAGCTGGTGAGTGCTTTCCCCAGCTACCTTTCCAAGTCAGCATAGCAGAGTAGTGGAGACAGAAAAATATGAGGTATGCTTAATACAAGCTGCAGTGCAGCCAAATAGCATACTTCCAGGGTATGCTCCCACACGCTGGCACTCTGAAAGATGCAATTTCTCCATTTCCAAAACTCAACAATTTTTCAGCTGCACAGCATCATTCCAATAAAACACTAGTATTTTATTCATCTCTTCCTGAAGTACCATACTTTTATTTTGTAGGCGTCTCTAAATCATATCAATTCACAAAAGACCAATTTCTTGCTGCTATAGTCAAATCAGATGTTACATGTACATCCACACACACCATGGGTTTTTTCTTTCTTTCTTTCTTTGCTAGTTAGTCATAGATTAGAAATTTGTAGTCTGAGTCACAAAGCTCTCGTAGGCAGGGAATAGGAATAATGAATGCATGGCACATATCCAGCATACTTGGTCCTCTCCAGGCTCATATTGCTTCCCTTCACCCCACTTCCCAGCTTCCAGCTCAAATTGCATCTTCTCCAGAGAATTTTGCCTTTGTTGTGAGAACTCTATCTCATCTCTGTAATTATTATATGTCAGAGATTACCCAAATGTGAGAGTGCTGATATCATCAAAACAAACTACGTTGTGTCCATTTCCTTGGGCTCCTATAATAAATTACCACAACCTTAGTGGCTTAAATCAACAGAAATTTATTCTCCCATAGTTCTAGAAGTGAAAAGTCTGAAATCAAAATGTCAACAGGGTCGTGTGCCCTTCCTTGCCTCTTCCTAGCTTCCAGTGGCGCCCAGCACTCCTCAGAGTTCCTTAGCTTCTGACAGCATGACTCCAGCCTCTCCCTCCATGTTCACATGGCCTTCTTCTCTCCTGTATTTCCTCTATATTTCTGTCTGTGTGAGTATTCTTCTTATAAAGACACCAGTCATTGAATTTATGGTTTATCCTAATCCAGCCTGACCTCCTCTTAACTTGATTACATCTGCAAAGACCCTTTTCACCTAAGGTGACATTCAAGTACCAGTGGTTAGGATTTGGGTGTATACTTGGCAGGAGGGTAGGATACAAGTCAACTCACTACACACCTCAACTATGTTTCCTCTGTTTTTCTCTCTGGGAGGCTCTTCTTTGTCTCTTACCTTCTGTCGCTTCAGTGGAAGTGGATATTGAAGATATTTATTGCTGAGCGAGGCCTCAGACAGTGAGAAAATCCCCTCAGGAGCCTGGCAAACAACTCCTTTTATAAAATGTTATATATACACACATTAAGGTATACAGCCTGGAATGCTGCTCTTCCCTTAGTAGGAGAACTTCTTCATGTCTTCAGCTAGGCAAAGATTACTTAGATTACCAAAAAACACAACAATAGAAAAAAAATTATAAATGACAGTTTATCAAAATGAAAAAATTAAGCTTATCAAAAGACAATTTTAATAAAATTTTTAAAATTATGAACTGAGAGAATATATTTGCAAAACATATATATGATAAACTTCTCATATCCAGAATACAAACCAATGAAAAAGGAAAACAATTCGATAAAAGATTGAACAGAGACTTTACAAAGAAAACATATGAATGGCCAATAAGTCTATCAGTCACCAGGGAAATGCACATTAAAAACACAAAGAGCTGTCTCAGACATGTTAGAGTGACTAAAATTAAAAAAAAAAGGATCGACCATATCAGTATTGGTGAAGATATCAAGCAACCAGAACTGTTAGGAAGAATTTTCATAAAATAGTAGAATCCCTTTGATGAACTGTTTAGCCAATTCAAATATAAAAGTTAAACATTCATTGACCATGACTCAGCAACTTCACTCCTAGGTATTTACCTGAGAGAAATGAAAACAAATGGCCACAAAAAGACATGCTAGAATTTTCTTAGCAACCTTTTAAAATATTTATAATAGCTCCAAAATGTGAGGATGGGGGGATACCTGTCTGTCAACAGTCAACAGCAGGATTGATGAACTATGGAATACTACTTAGCAATAAGTAACAAATAACTGATACAAGCAATGACCTGGATGAGTTTCAAAATTATTATGTTGAGTATAAGAAGGCTCAGGAGAGTATATTGGATGATTCTGTTTCTGGAGTTCAGTAACAGGGAAAAGAAGTCTGTGGATCGGAGTCAGCAACCAATTGGCTCTGGGGAGTGGCATAGTGAGGGGTAAAAAACAGACTAGAATGGGGATCAGGGGACCTCTCTAGAATAATGAAAATATTATGCATCTTCTTTGGGGTGACATACAACTGTCAAACATCAAAATGACTTAAGATCTGTGCATTGTATATTAGGTAAATTATATCTTAATTAAAAAATAGATAAAGCCCAAGTTCCTTAAGGTAATTTGAAATGCTTTCTAATACTTAAATTTTATTTAACTCTCTGACTTCATCTATTGTTTAAACTCTGGGCACAGATTCATGTCTAAACAAGACACAGATGTTTGCTCTACAGATGTTTGTAGTTTGATCCTGAGAGTAAATCCAAATTCTAATTTTGCTCTGTCTCATTCCTTCCTTCATTTTTTTTTTAATTTAATTAACACTATTCTAGGCATTGAATATACAGAGACAAATAAGCTTGACAAGATCTCTGCTTTCCAGGAGCACATTGTGTTCGTGGAGAAACAGACACAAATATACAGCAGTCCCCCCATATCTGGGGGACACATTCCAAGACCTACAGCAAATGTCTGAAACCTTGAATAATACTGAACCCTATATTTATTAAGATTTTTCTCTACATGCATACCTATGATAAAGTTTAAACTACTTTTGCACTTTGGGGATATTATTAAGCAATATAAAGGTTACTCGAACACAAGCACAAAAATTTCGCAACAGCTGACCTGATTGCCTAGACCACGACCAAGCAACTTAGTGGGCAGGTAGCATATACAGTGTGGAGACACCGGGCAAAGGAATAATTCACATCCTGAGTGGGACAAAGAGGAATAAATTTCATCACATTACTCGGAATAGCGCGCAATTTAAAACTTAAGAATTGTTTATTTCTGGAATTTTTTTCTTTAACATTTTCAGACCCCGGTGACCATAGGTAACTGAAACCATGGAAAGCAAAACTGCAGATAAGTGGTGACTTGCAAATGCCTCTATGGAATGACGAGTGATATGAAGAAAGCAAAGTAGCGGTATAGGATAGCAAGTAACTAGTTGTCAGGTGGGGGAAGGGTAATCGGATAAGACTTTTAGGACAGACATTCAAAATAAGGGAACGTTAGAGCTGATGTTGTAGGGTGGGGTTTGACAATGCAGAAATCTAGGGGAAGAGTAGCACACAGGGAGGGTAAATTTCCTAGGAAGGAATCTGCTTTGGGCATGTGAGGGAAAGAAGTGGGAAGTAGGAAACCAAAGGCCTGCAGCAGAAAAAACAAAGGGAATCAACCAGATAAGTGAACATTAGGATAGGGAAGATGAGGCCAGATTATGCAGGAGTTTGGGTTTCATTCATTCGTTTGAGGTTTTAAGCAGAGAAGTGTCATGATATGCTTTAGATTTTAAATGATCATTTTGGCACTTGCGTGGCAAGCATGTCATAAGGGAGCAAGCATGGAAGGAAGCTATTAGGTTGGTAGGAGGCTCCAGGTAAAGATGATGGTGGTCTGGACCAGGATAAAGAAATAGAGATGGGGTCTTGAGCTCAGATTGAGAGAATCTTGGTCATGACACAACTAAGGCTATCCACAGACTTCGGACACTAATTACAGACCCAATCTGGCCACTTATTTTATCTGAAATTCTCCATTGTATCAGTTAACTAGTGTTATATCTCAGTCCATATGGGCTGCTATAACAAAGTATCATAGACCTGGCGGTTTAGAAACAACAAACATTTATTTCTCACAGTTCTGGATGCTGGAAAGTTCAAGATCAAGGCACCAGCAGATTGGGTGGGTGTCTGGTAAAATTTCACTTTCTGGTTCGTAGATGGCTGTTTTCACACTGTGTCTTCATGTGGTGGAAGGATCAAGGAAGCTCTCTGGAGCCTTATTTATATAAGCTCTAATCCCAGTCATGAGGGCTCCTCTCTAATGGCCTAATCATCCCCCAAAGTTCCCACCTCCAAATACCAACACATTGGGACTAAGATTTAATATAAGAATGGGGGATGGAGAAGTACAAACATTTATTCTATAGCAGGTTGCAATAGTGCTATGTAACCAACTACCTCAAAACATAGGGATTTAAAACATCAATCCTCTAATCTCCCTAATCCGTGAGTGATCTAGGGTTAACTCATACAGGCTGAGCTCTGTGCACATCTGTGGCTAATCTAGTTGAGCTCAAATGTAATGCCTTGACTACGCTCTCAAGATTCTCACCTTCCTCTTGGGACTGGCAGGCTGTCCAGGCATGTCCTTCTTTCTCATGGGCAGAGGTATAGTAGTCCAAGTGCACTTTTGAAAAGCCTCCTCTTGTGTCATGTATGCTAACATCCTATTGGTCAAGGTAAGGCTCAAAAGTCTAAACCAGAAATCAAGGTCCCAGGAATAGATTCTCCCTCATGATGGGAGGACTGGAAAGTCACATGGCAAAGGGTGTGGATATAGAGAAAGGTGAAGATTGGTGCCGTAAATGCAATCTGCCACACTCATATTCAGGTTTGTGCCTTTGGCCACAATAATGAACAGATGTATACATTGGCTGTTTCAGTATAACTGGCCCCTCCCTTCTTCTATGAAGCGAGCTCAAGTTATAAGTATTATTAAAGGAGGGTTTGAAGTAGCCACTGCTACTCAGTAAAAAAAAAAAATATTGCTGCTGCAGCAGCTGCCTCACAGTCCCCAAGGAATGGTTCTAATCATAGGTGGTAGTTCATTAATATTAAAAAGATGATCACTGTGACAAGAAAGGAGAACGGAGCATTCAGAAGTAAAAATACGTGGACCTCCTAGAGAATGCTGCAGTGTGGACAACACAAAGTAAGAATATGGAAGGAGCTTCTTGAAACAACTCTACAAAGTTAGCATTTCAAGCAATGCTGTCAACCTCAAATCTTGAACCCTGATGAGCCACTATGTCCATGACCAACATGACTCCTGCAGGTCATCTGTCCCCAGGTCGAGGCTGAAGCTTCAGACCATGCTTTCACCAATTGCCCAATAGTGACAAAGAGCCTCAGCCTTTTCACCTGGCAAATGCTCTCCATCAGGGAATGAGAAACCTACTCCAGGTGAGGATGAGACTGGCAATAAGAGGATATTTGGGACATTTCCTGAATATGTGGAAAGAAGGGGGAAAAGCTGGTTCTCTTCTTTGGGGAAAGAGCTGTTCCAGCTCTTTATTTGTTTTTATAGCAAAGTTATACACAAAATAATGTGTAAAGTGGGTGCTATATAAATAAATCTTTATAGCGACGCTAAGCTCACCGAGTGTGAGGCATGTTGAATAAGTCAAATGGCAGATGCACTTCTTTTCATATTAAACCACGGTCCTCACAACTGTGGCCTGTGTGTGTGTGTGTGTGTGTGTGTGTGTGTGTGTGTGTGTGTGTGTGTGCAAATGTGTTCCTGTGTTTGTTTAATATTCATTCCTCAAACATTTGTTATATACTATTCTTTAGAAACATTATGCGAGAAGTGGAGCTGGTAAAAAGCACAGACTCTGCTCTGATGGGCTCATTTTCTTTCGAGTGAAGAAGAAAATGTGTAAACAGGTTATTGTGATACAAAGTATTATCCTGTGTGTCTGTTCATCTATGTACGCCTCTATGTTCATCCGAACAGGCTCCTACCTTATAAACAACTTGCAGCCCTCAAGTTCCAAAGCCACTCTTGCAACCCACTTGGTATACTTCAATGTCCCAGGGATCATGAGTGGGACAAGCCAGGATTCTAAAAAAGGAGGCTAAAGTGGGGAAGATTCTCTGGGCTCCCCTTATTTATCTTACTTTCTTGAAGAAGTTTAGAGTTCTAGATGATAATGTGGGTAAGGGAGTAAAAAAGAGAATAGGAAGTTAAAGGAACAAATGAGCTTCATGCTCTCCCAGTAAAAAGGCCTCTTAAATTAATCTAGCCATGCAGAAGCGTATTAGGTCAGTATCTGGAATGGAGAACCTATAAGAATCCAGATGTGGCCTGTGGCCTAACAGAGTTCTGGGAAACATTTCAACTTTTCTAATCAGTACAATGTAGCTCTAAGAAGAGCCTTTGTTTAGTAGAACTTACCAACTCAGAATAGAGTTGTTAACTAGCAACCAAACACAAACATCACGTGGATTTTTCTCACGCTCTCCAAGGCCTTGGCTTTCTGTGGCCATAACAGAGCATTCCACTGAGACTCTTCACGCGTTAAGGTATTTCTGAGGTTCACTTGGCTAGCGAGGATTTTAAATGTGGCTCAGGTCCCACATCTGTAAATAATTTTGCTTTACAGGTTCATAGATTAGAGTAGCTGAAGGCTTGTAAACGAAGGCTAGGTTGGTATTTTTTGAATGTCCATTTTCTGTCAGTAAAATTCTGAGTCATATGGGAATAAAGAGAATGCCCCATATATGCGAAGCACAAATGTTATGTATTCTTACTCATATATAAATGAAATTATTTTAAAATGTGACGATTGCTCTAGACATTGTTCCTCACATTTCTGGAGGCTAGAAATCTAAAGTTAAGGTGCTATCAGGGCCATGATTTCTTGAAGGTTCTAGGGGAGAATATGCTTCATGCCTTTTTCTTACTTCTGTTGTTACCAGCAATTCTTGGTGTTCCTCGGCTTGCCGCAGCATAACGTCAGTCTCTGCCTCTATCTTCCTTCTGCATGTGTCTCTTCCCCTCTTAAAGGACATAAGTCATATTAGATTCAGATCCACCCGAATTACCTCATTTTACCTCGATTACATCTGCAAGGACTATTTCCAAAAAAGGTCACATTTACGAGACGCAATTCCACCCTAACAAAGGTGGAGGGTAAGACATTAGTTCTTTTTGAAGAGGTGATATACAAAATTAGTCTTAAAAGATGAGCAGTAGTTTGACAGACAAGGGAGAAAGAGATCATCCAAAAATAGAAAACTGAATTATTTAGGAGCTTAGAAGCATGAAACAGAATTGCGTGTTTAAGGAACTGCAGTCAGGTCATTGTAGCAGTATGGTAGCTGTTTACTACAATGGTTGTGGTAGCTTGTCTTCAAGATGAGTGCCACCAATTCCCTTGTGTATCCACATGTCATTTTTCTACAAATAGAAACTATTTTTCCCTTTAGTCAGGGCTGAATTTAATGACTTGCTTGACCAACAGAATGAGATATAAGTGACATTCTGAGTCTTCTGAAGCTACGTCGTAATCTTGCTGCTTCTTCCTGGGTCTCTTGGAATACTCACTCTTAGAAGTCAGCCTTCACTGTTTCTATTGCTCCTAGACCAGTACCTGCACAAAATGCGTCCTCAATGAATATTTATTGAAGTGGTAGCTACTGCAGAGACTGGAGAAGTAGAGAAATAAAACTGGAGGTTTAATCCAAGTTTACAGGTTTGTAAAAGACATTAGTCTTCAGGATGAGAAGCCACTGAGTGAGTAGCTCAAGAGGGAGAATATAAATGATTGATGTCACAGTCTAGGCTGGCTAAAGAAGCAAGGCCTCCAGGAAGCCAGTGGGCTGGCATAAAGAGGTGGGCACTGGGAAATACTGGTCTCCGTAAAGGCACAAAGAAAGGAGCATAGAGCTGGAAGGACAGAAAGTTTTGCTTATGAATTGAGAATACTGGGTTGCAAGAAAATGCTCTGGAGACCCCAACATTAGGAAAAGCTGTGTGGGACTTCTGGAAACTTCCTCAAAAGCTACTTGAGTATGTTTTTCTCTGTCCCCATTTCTCTATATCTGTCATTCTCTCCTTTTTTTCCCCTTCCATTTCTTTCTTCCTTTTTTTTTTTCTTGAATAACTTTATTCTTGTGGAATAAACCACAAACACTAAGTACTCAAAACATAAACGCATGGTTCAGTGAATGATCTCAAAAAAAGAAAACATGTAAATAGCACCCAGGTTAAGAAATAGATCATTACCATCACTGAAGTCCCTCATTTCCCTCTTAATCCACTGCCCCCTCCCTGAAGTAAATTCCCTTCTGGCTTCTGACATGCTCCTTGTTTCTTTGTCATTTCTCTTTCTTGTTTTGCTTCCTTTACATGACTCGATCATTTCCTGTGCCCCACTTTCACTAGACTCCGTGAACCACTTCTCAACCCTCTGTATTAGTCAGGGTTAGTCAGAATCTATAGGACATAGATAGATGTAGAGATAGAGGATATAGATATATAGAGAGGATATGCATATATTGAAAGAATATGGAGAATATAAATATAGAGAGAATATAAGTATATTCGTATAGAAAATATAAGCATATAGAGAGAGAATATAAGTGTGTGTATAAACACATATGTATGGAGAGATACACGTATATATGTATGTGTGTATATATATGTATGTGTATATACATATATATATACACATACATATATATAAAGAGAGAGACAGAGAGAGATGGAGAAATTCTTCCTTATCTCTGAATTTTCTAATCAGACCTCCAATGTATTAAATGAGGACCATCCACATTGGGAAGGGCCATCTGCTTTACTTAATCCACCAATTCAAATGTAAATCTCATCCTGAAACACCCTCACAGACACACCCAGAAAATTCTTTAACCATGTATTAGGCATCTCATGTCCCGGTCAAGTTGACACATAAAATTAAACATCATACCCTCCTTCTTTCACTTCCACTACTATCTTAATTGGTCACCAAATGGGACAGAAAGTTTAATACCCAAGGAATAAAATCTATACCCCCGTTCTTAAATTTAAAAGCTAACGAGGCAAACATGTATATATATATTTGTCTAGAAGACAAAAGACTTAAATAAAGCTGCTTTTTTTGTATACATCTTTGATTATCTTCTCTTTGGGTGGGGTTGGGGGGGTCACATTCTGCATTTCTGGTCCACCCATATCCTCTGTTCATGTCCTCATGTCCACCTCTGTCTAGGGCTGGGTCTCCAGTTTGGGCCAGAACTCTCCCTGTCTGGATCAGCTGAACCTGTCAAGCATGGAATTCCTAAAACCCTATAATTAGTGGCATTGTTTTTTATGGGAAAGAACTAACACCTAGCAATTTAGTTATCTTTTGTTAGGTTATCAAGTTTAAAGATGGAGATTTTCCTCTCTTCAAGTATTTGATCTGTCCACAGTAAAGAAAACAAAAGCAAAACTGTCAAGATTTTCTTACCCTTAATGGTAAATCCAGACTAGCATCTCCTTCTTTGAAGCTATAACTCTGAGTATCTGAGGGGTTCCTCCTTATTGGTGTCCCTGCTCCTACTGACAATGACAATAATCTATTCTTGATAACATGACCAGAGTGATCATTTTACATAAATAAAACAATTTCACTCCCTTATTCAAATCTTCCAATGGTTTCCCACATTACTTTGAATGAAATCCAAAATCTTCACCATGGTCTGTGAGGTCCTGTGTGACCTGACACTGCCTTCCTCTTAGGCCTCATCTTCTACTTCTTGCCCCTCACACACCACACCTGACCACTACTGCCTTTCTGCCAACCTATACACATGCACCAAGATCATCCATGCCTTACCGCTACTGTATCTCCTACCGTAAGAAAGCATTTAGTTTTTAGAACAATACTTTATTTTAGAGCCATGCATTACAAAATTATTTACTATAGGTAAAAAACTGAAATTGACCCAGCTGTCCAGCATTAGGGAGGTACAATGGAATACTGATGGATCATTAAATTTAATAGCATAAAAATATAGAAATAGCTAAAGCAATTAACTTACTGACAAGGTTAATGAACAACTAGTATAATGTGATAAATACAACCATAAAATAATTTATAGCATGGGGGTAGAGGACAAAAACTTAAGGGGAAAAAAAGAACGTAAGGAAAGTGGTATATAGTATAGCAACATCGAAGTTGGGCTTTAAAAGTTGAATAGTTTGTTATGCAAATAGGGAAGGAACACTGTCATAACATCTGAGGAAATAGCGAATGTAAAGGACTAGAGGCCTAAAACAGCACAGTATTTTCAGGGAACAATGGGCACTTCTACTTGCTAGAGCACTGGGAGCAAGGAGGGAGTGGGGAACTGAAGTGTTGCATGGCTCTCTCTGGAAGGAGCCTCCTGAAGGCTAAAATAAGTGTCCACAGGTGGATCAAGGCAAAAATTTGACATGGAGACAAAACGATGGAAATCAGTTCCAAAGCCAGACCACATGATTAGTCAGGCATGGGAACCTCAGCTTCCAAGAAAGCCTCAGGCCCACAAGACAGCTTCGCAAATGCCAGAATATTTAAATTCTAGCATTCTTTTTTCCTTAAAGTTTTCATATCTCTGTTAAAAGTACCTATTTGATCTCGCATATTGTCTACTTTTTCCATTAGAACTTTAACATATTTATCATAGGTATTTTAAATTCTCTGACAGTTTCAACATCTTTATCATATCAGAGTCTGGTTCTGATCATTGCTTTGTCTCTTCTGACTCTGTTTTTTCTTACTTTTTTATATGGTTGTAACTGTTGAAATCCGTATCTGTTAGCTAAGATAATAGGCACAGAGATTATTTTTTTTTTATGCTTTCTTTCTGCTAAGGCTTTAATGTGGGGGGTTGTATTCATCTAGTCAGGAGTTGGGCTGAGTTTGAAGTTTGTCATTGCTATGGTTATGCACAGTGTGCCACAGGTTTCAAATTCATCTAACAGTATCTCACGTATAGGGTGTGGGTTAATCTACCAGAAAGTTATTCTCAATGTCTACTCCCTGCTTGGCTTCAGGTCACCCTGCTTGCCTTGGGTCTACCCAGAGAGAGCTGGTCTCCTGTAGCTCTCCCAGCTGGAATCTACTGTTATATTTTGCTCCATGCTTGTTAGGCACTCTCTTTTCTGATTAAGCTTCAGTTCAAGGCGGGCACTGAGTCCTGGGGATGTGGCCTTCACAAATGTTCCTGGCCCTCCTGCAGGTGTAATGAGCCTAGCACTGCTCCTGCCCTTCTCCCGGGGACTGAGCTGGGGTTTTCTTTCTTTTCTTTTCTTTTTCTGTTCTTTGCCCCTAACTACAGTGATTTGCTACCAGTGCCCTTGAACTATAGTTTTTCTGTTCTACCCTGCGGCAGATTAAGACTTCTTTTCCTTAGAGAAGGTGAGGTAGGTGGGTCTGGGTGGAGTTTCTGGCAGTGCCTGCTATTCTTTCCCTCAGCCAATACCATAAAGAGAAATTCTTAGGGTCCTCCCCATTTCTTCTATCAGCACCTGGTAGAACTCCTGGAGAAAAATTTACAAATTGGTATAAACCTCCCTATGTCTGTAGTTCCTGGGATGTTCCATTCACACACTGCCTTGCACTAAGTTTCAGCAAGTGTTGAACGATTTCTAGCTGAATCTTCTTACCCATTTATGTGACATCATGTGACATCTGCCCAGGTAAGCAAATGCTCAGATCCTATTTCTTCCTACAGACATCCCTCTCTCTCCAGATTTCAGGTTAGTCATTTGCCCTGCAAAAGCAACTTTCTGATGGGTTAAAGAAAAGCAACTAATTTTCGGTGTGTCTGGATTTTTCTTTCATAAGGGTGGGGGCAACCCTCTTTCCAGCTTTCTATGTCTTGAACTCAGTTGCTGCTACATTTGATCAGAGTTGTGCTTCAGTTGCTCCCTATCTGTGTCCAAATGATTCTGTCTCCACACTTCTCTTTTGCCAGAACTTCTGTTGGAATTTCTACCTGCCTCCCTCAAATAGTGTACCCCCATGTAATGGCAAAGTTTTGCAGGATGCCACATGCTGTGAATATATCATAGACACTGCTGGGGCAGAAAAGTAATGCATTATCAGAGTTCTCTGAGCATCTGAAATCAGCTCTTAAAATGTCAAACATCCCTTTGATGCCCTGCTGCTCTCGTGTGAACATTATAATTTTCCTCTGAGGGAGTCTGAGGGGATGGAATTGGTGCTATTCTTCATTCATGTAAGATGAGGTATTTATTAAACATCTACTATGCACCTAGGGTAGTGTTAAGCTCCGTGGAAGGCTATGGAACATGGCTCTTGTTCTTAAACTTTTCAAAAAGAAAAGGCAATAATCCAGATCTCTAGTTACATGAGTTTAAGTACCCATAATTTTCAGCTGCTAAGAGGATCTCTAAAACTGTCAAACTTATAAATGAGGAGACTTTTAATCCTATAAATGTAGCCCAAGCCATAGCCTTGATACTCTACAACGTTATGTAGGCTGCCCTCGTTTGCTTCTGACATACCTCATTTCCCAGTTACTAATCCTACTTAATAGCAATGACTTTTAACATCCTTCACTAAACATAGTTCTGCCCCTTAATTCTCTCTTTTTCCCAAGATAGAAACTAGTATTTGCACCTCTCCAAAGATGATCCCTATACGTCCAGTTTCATTATTGCTATAATCATTGTTTCTCTTTTTCATGCTTTACTAAATTGCATCATTCCAGCGTAGTTGGCTATTATAAGGTAGTCTTCTACCATCTCTCAGTAGTAAATGGGTAGTTGGCATCACCGACACCCAAGACACCTTTTTCTTTATGTCTCTCTCCCTCATGTGAACCACAGAATGCCATTTGAATGCGTGGGAAGCAAAGCAAGTGCAAATGCTAAGGCTGGAGCTAAAAATGGGTATTGGTGATGGAAATAAAACATTACTGTTGAGGGATAAGAAAAGCAATCTCTGGGGACCTCAGATCCTAAGCAGACATCCTTTGATATGAAAACAAAGCCAGAACAGGTAGAATAATGTGTGGTTAAAGGCATAGGATTTGGAGCCATACCAATGTAGGTTCTAATCCAGGTTCCACAGGTAAGCCTACTGGGTGACCTAGAGCAAAAGATTCAACACCTCTAAGTCTCAGTAGCATAGATCTGCATGAGGATTGCATGGCATATTTTATATAAAGCACTTGGCATATCATCTGGTTCATAAAATATACTCAATAAATTCAAACAGCTCTTATAATTATAAATGATACTATAAGTGTGTCTTGGCAACAGTGGAACAAGAGGGAGCCCAGTTCCTAACACGGTGAAGCCACAGTTGGAAAAATAAGAGAAGCAAGATTAGATTTCTGCCCCACTAAGTATTTAACACATCCTCTGGCTATGCCAAGATAAACTCTGGAGCCCAGGTGAGGCATTTCAGTAACCTGTTGGTGTCTGTTTCTGGTCCAGTTCCTCTGCCAATGCAGAAGGAAAGAGGAAAACTACCAGTTCCTGAAACCTCCTATACACCAGCCACCATGCTAGGTACTTTTT
>NW_011888909.1:1090543-1096529 GCF_000151845.1 Pteropus vampyrus
TGGGAAGCAAAGCAAGTGCAAATGCTAAGGCTGGAGCTAAAAATGGGTATTGGTGATGGAAATAAAACATTACTGTTGAGGGATAAGAAAAGCAATCTCTGGGGACCTCAGATCCTAAGCAGACATCCTTTGATATGAAAACAAAGCTAGAACAGGTAGAATAATGTGTGGTTAAAGGCATAGGATTTGGAGCCATACCAATGTAGGTTCTAATCCAGGTTCCACAGGTAAGCCTACTGGGTGACCTAGAGCAAAAGATTCAACACCTCTAAGTCTCAGTAGCATAGATCTGCATGAGGATTGCATGGCATATTTTATATAAAGCACTTGGCATATCATCTGGTTCATAAAATATACTCAATAAATTCAAACAGCTCTTATAATTATAAATGATACTATAAGTGTGTCTTGGCAACAGTGGAACAAGAAGGAGCCCAGTTCCTAACACGGTGAAGCCACAGTTGGAAAAATAAGAGAAGCAAGATTAGATTTCTGCCCCACTAAGTATTTAACACATCCTCTGGCTATGCCAAGATAAACTCTGGAGCCCAGGTGAGGCATTTCAGTAACCTGTTGGTGTCTGTTTCTGGTCCAGTTCCTCTGCCAATGCAGAAGGAAAGAGGAAAACTACCAGTTCCTGAAACCTCCTATACACCAGCCACCATGCTAGGTACTTTTTTACTTTCATTTTTCTTAGCTATCAGCTTATCAGCTGCTTTTCTACATGTCCCCACCTCTACAACAGTCGATGAAGAGATAGAAGCACTGGTATCATAAACTCCTTTGCAAATATCCAGTCAAGCAAGCTGTCAGCACTACTCTGAGCATGTGTTAATGTGAGAATCCTGCTGTGTGGATGTAGACATTTCCCCTCCAGGTGTTCCTGTAAGTCAGCCTCCAAGATATTCTGCCTTAGGGTATTTCTATTGTGGTCACACAGCAGCATGATAAGTAATCTGAATGAGCTTTCTCAGGTGCAATATTTATGGTTCAGTTTGAAGCAAAAACAGTCAGAGGCAATGGGTAAAAGTAATTTACTGTACTGTCACCTGGATATATAGCAAATAGCTATAAACAAGTATGTACAATATAATTAAAAATATGATAACATTATAAAATAAGATGATGGCTAGTTAGAGAGGAAGATCTATCAAGTAGGAATATGTGTATATTACTTGAAATATTGCCTCAATTACTTGAAGTCATCAGCTCAGGCTTCTCATCTCAAAAACAATGCTTACAAATGCAGACTGCAGATGATAAGCACTGTTTATTTCTATATTGGTTTCCTTTCAATCCATTTGTCTGTAGGAATTTCCCTTCGGTGTCTGCTGAACAAAGAGCTGCAAGACAAGGATAATAATAATTCTTGAGCTGTATCCTGACTCGTTCTTGGTTCCTCAGTGGATCTTAGCATGAGAGCTGAGCTAGAAAACGCATCTTTAAATCCATTAGAACAAAACACCCAGGAAAATTCATGCACAAAAGCGAATGGGGAAAATAAAAGGAAGTGGAATGGTTCATTGATAAAAACAATTAATTTACCTATGCCATTCCAATATTCTGACTGCAAAGTAGATCCAACAATCACCAGGTAGTGTGAAAACCTGTGGCTTCCTCGGGATCCCACAAGAAAGATAAGAGAGATCTCTATTGGCTTTGCTGTAAAGCTTCTGGCCTTGCTACCCTTGTCAGTAAGAGTGTGTTAACTCTTACTGAATTGACCCTAAGTTATAAAAGGAAAACTCAACACTCATTTCTAGTTCTGAACCATTCCCCTCAAACTACTCCTGATGTTTAATTTCTAGTTCCTTCCAGCTACAAAATTTTCTCTTTTCCTACTTCCATTGTGACCTCAACACTTAGCCCTTAGCTCACATTACTTTGCTGTGATCAAGATTCTTCTTATTCAGTTACTGTTTTTCATTATCTGAAGCAGCTTGAAGAACTATTCTTACTTGATTAATTCAACATCTAAAACTTTCTAGCATTCATTTCTTTCATGCGCAACTTCCCAAAAGATTTGCCTTGCCCTATGTCTGCAAGTAAAGACCAAGCACCCACTGCCTACCTGGTTTACATGGTTTATTAAGTTTCCTATATTATGCTCTGCTCCATCTAAAGCCAACCCAGCTTCTTGCTAGTGTCCTTACTGTATGTAAATTCTGAATTAATATAATACATATTTTCACTGTTCTCACCATGACTTACCTAGAATGTTCTTTCTCTTCCCTTTTTGTCATTCAAAGATTACCCACACTCCATGTTCCAATTAAATTTACCACTTCCACAAAGCTGCTCTTACTTTTTTCTCTTTAACTAAGCTCTTGTTTTAATTATAGTAAATAACAACAAGATCTAAAACAATAACTTACAATTGCTTTATATCACTCCACAGATTTAGAAGTTCTTGATAACAGGGATTACATCTTATAATGTTTATCCCGTGCTTTTAAAAAACAAGACAACGGGCCCAAAATGGAGTCACTTATGCTATGTCTCATGTCACCAAATCAAGACTTAATCATTCTCCCAGAAATGGAATCTTAACTCAGTCAATCAGGAATCATCTGATCAGCACTAGTTAGGCAATCTGCCTGATAAACTCCTGCCCTTCCCTAAAAGAAAGTAAACTTGCAATAACCAATCTCCTTTTTTGCCTGGTATAACATCCCTGTTTCTACTCCCTTCTATCTATAAAAGTCTTTCATTTTGTACAGCTCTCCTTTCTATCTGCTAAATTAGGTGCTGCCCGATTTGAATCAATTTTTGCTCAAATTTAAAATTTAAAATTTTAATATGTCCAAATTTATCTTTTAACAGTGACTAATATCATTTTAGGCCTAGAGTAGACACTCAATAAATTCTTTTGATTGATTGAACTGGAAAGGATGTTGGGCAATTATAAAATGAATGTGAGGGGGCCATATAAAAAGAACTTTCTAGGAATAAATATTGAGCCTAAAGAAAGAAAAGAATAAATCTGTCTATTAATTGAGGTCAGTCCAGGGGCCACCAAGTATGGATATCCTGTTAGCTAATCTCAGCTTTGAACTGAGGTCTGAGTATTTACCAATGAAGAAAAGATGGTATGGAAGTCAGGCAGAGTAGATAAAAAGAGTAAGAGTTAACATTCTGTGCATAGTACACACCAGGCACTGTCCCAAACACTTCACATGTTTTAATCTTCACAACAACATTTTAAGGTTTAGTACTCCACATTGTAGATGAGGAAACTATAAGGCACTGAGGTTAGGCAAGTTGCTTCTAAGTGGCTACTTTGCCTTTCAGAATTAATATAACTGGTGCCCTAGAAAAGAGAACTAAACAAAAGAACATAAAAAATACAAGAAAAACTGTGGGAAATAAAAGATTTTAATTTATCTATTAAAATCATACCCTATGTCCCCAGAAAAACTTGATATAGAATTAATATAACCAAGACAATAAAGTTACTAAGCCTCGAAGATAAAGAAAGTAAAAATAAAGAAAAAACAAAAAATACCAAATTTATTTTATAAAAAGAAGAGAATCATCTGGCCTTCTATCATTTTATATGAACATTCATCATTAGAAAACCCTTTAACAATATCGATAGAGTATAATTTAAGAATTTTGTATCCAGCCAATATTGCCACTGAAGTATTAAAAATACAAACATCTTTGGTCCTACAAGGAGCTTAAGTAATATATTCTCAATGAGCCTTTCTTGAATAAAATACCAAAGAACAAACTTCAGCCAAGAAATGAGTAATAATGAAATGTTGGCAAAAATATTAGAGTGGAGCATTGAATTCAATTTACTGCAGAACTAATTATAAAACAACCAAAAATAGTATAAACAATGACAACTTAAGAACTATATAACTAGTGCTTGCCTCCTCTCATGACCACATCAAAATTGCAACTAACCTACAGAACAACCGTCAGTGAGAATTGCTTGAAGTCTATCTGAACAGAAGTTCCATAATTAAGGAAATACAGAAGAAGCCTCCTCAAAACTGTTAAGAGGGTTGAAGATGCCAAACAGGCTGTCCACACACCCAAGTGTGGTAGTGGAGGATTGGAAGAAATATCTCTATTCTGGATGTCTCCCTTGAAGAGTGAGGGGTCCCAGACCCACACCAGGCTCCCTAGCCAGGGCTTCAGGGCCAGTAAGAGAAGTCCCCACAACTGGCTGTGAAAATAAATGGAGATTGTGGCTGAGTGTGTCGAAGGACTGCAAGAGTTCCAGGCGTTCCTCTTAAAGGGCCCACATATGGACTTACTGGCTGACAGACCCACCCACTCTACGCTCCAGCACTAGAGAACTGCTCAGAAAGTTCTGGGATTAATGAGGAAGAAATAAATTATCTGGCTTCAGGGCAGGAGCTAGAGGGGCAGCTTTCTCTAGATAGAAGTGCTAGCAGAAGCCATTTTTCCTTTGTTGAGCCCTCCCCTCACCCAGCATGCAGACCTGCAGACACAGGCAGCCACCATATCTGAATCTCCATCAACCTGGCTAATATCATTTGTACCTCCCTGAGGCCCTATCCCACCTTTTTCATACAAATGGTTTGTCTTGGCTCATGCCATGAACTTTCCTAAAAGCTCTCAAAGGTTCACAAACCCCAAACGAGTAGCATCTGGCCCCAGCATATCCCATAACTCTTACAAAGTTGCCCCAAGCCTGGCAGTAGCAGCAGCTGACCTAGGTTTGATGCTTAGCTTCTCCCAGTCACCTCCAAACCAAGTACAAGTGGCAATAATCTTCAGATCATTTTGTAGCTCATACCAAGTGGCCCTGGGCAGTGCATAGGCAGTAGCTGAACTTGGCCTGCAACTGAGTCCTACCCAAGGGGCCCCAAATTAGCACACTTGGTGTCTAGCTTCAGACTATACCAGAGCACTACCCTACTACCTCCGCAAATGACAGACTGAGCACCAGACTGAGCACTAGAGCCCTGCTAAAGCGAATCCTGCTCCACAGTGTCAGCCCCTATACAACTCCTCCACGGTAGTCATGGCCAGTTCTCGCAGCCAATCAGCCTGAGGGTCAATCTCTTCAACTGACATGTAAACAGCAACCAAGGATCAACTACAACAGGTAAGCACAGACAATTCTCTCACACACACACACACACACACACACACACACACACACACAAATGCACCTGGAGCACCTGGAGCACCTGGCTCAGGAAACCAGGGAGACTGCAAAACTGGACCCCAGAGAACACCTACTATATAAGGCTAGCCTACTAAAATGAGGAGATATAGCAACTCTACCTAATACATAGAAACAAACACAGGGAGGCAGACAAAATGGGGAGAAAAAGAAACATGTTCCAAATGAAAGAACAGAACAAAGCTCCAGAAAAAGAACTAAACATAATAGAGACAAGCAATCTACCAGATGCACAGTTCAAAACACTAGTTATAAGGATCAACAATGATCTCAGTGAGAACTTCAGCAAAGAGATAGAAAACATAAAAATGGAGATAGAAAACAAACAAAACAGTCAGAAATGAAGAATGCAATAACTGAGGAAATCAATAGTAGGTTAGATAAAGCAGAGAATCACATCAGTGGTTTGGAAGATAAGATAGCAGAAAACACCCAATCAGAACAGGAAAAAAAAAAAAAAAGAATCCAGAAAAATTAGGCTAGTTTAAGGTGCCTCTGGGACAACATCAAGCATCCACATTACAGGGGTGCCAGAAGGAGAAAAGAGAGAAAAGAAAGAAATTTTAAACCCATTTGAAGAAATAATGATTGGAAACATCCTTAACTTGGCAAAGGAAATAGACATACAACCTCAGGAAGCTCAGAGAGTACCAAACAAAATGAATCCAAAGAGGCCCACATATCCTGCCTACAACAGACCCATTTCACATTGAACAACACACAGAGACTGAAAGTAAAAGAATGGAAAAAGACATTTCATGCAAAAGAAAAATAAGAAAAAGCTAGGTAGCAATACTCACACCAGACAAAATACACTTT
>NW_011888909.1:1097739-1100201 GCF_000151845.1 Pteropus vampyrus
TCCAAAGAGGCCCACATATCCTGCCTACAACAGACCCATTTCAGATTGAACGACACACACAGACTGAAAGTAAAAGAATGGAAAAAGACATTTCATGCAAAAGAAAAATAAGAAAAAGCTAGGTAGCAATACTCACACCAGACAAAATACACTTTAAAACAAAGCCTATAACGAGAGACAAAGATGAACCCAGCAATTCCACTTCTGGGTGTTTATTCAAAGAAACTCAAAACACTAATTCAAAGACATATGCATTCCTATTATTTAAAATAGTCATTATTTTAAAAACTGGAATAGCTTTATACACAATTTAAGTGCTAATTTAAGGTTTAATAATTTTGCACCATTGCTCAAAACTTTCCCTCAATGCAAAGAGCTACCTAATCACCATCCCTCAATAGTCTACCTATACTACATGGTCCAATTTAATAGCATCTCCTCTAAGAGAACATGATCAACTTAACTGCAAGTGAGTTCTATATTCTCTCTGTATACGTATAGCTATGTTACTGTCTCTATCCTGCCAAAACTCAAGGGGCTATTACTTTAAACCCTCTCTTGACAATATATTCTAATTATTTAACCCTGCATTCATGTATTCCAACAGCCTTGCAAATGGTTTTGGAGAAAGAGGTGCAGATGTTGAGTATCCACTGTGGGGAATGAGAGAGGTAGCTGAATTGACATTGAGAAAGATGTGAAATGACATTCACACCTCAGCTGAGGTTAAAAGCAATACATTTTTAGACATTAACAGGTGTGGTTGTGTGTAACAGAGGTCTGCACTTGAATCAAACAGGCTTTAGTATCCTACCCACCTGGCTTTGAATTCCAGCTTTATCTCTTCCTAGCTCAGTGGACATGAGCAAATCATTTCATCTCCCTATTAATTTTTTCGTCTCTAAAATGGAGATTTTAATACACTGGCTAACATCTTTTCATGCTAAAATACAAATTCTCCTTTGACCTTGAGTTTCTCTCCAACTGCTGTCCAATATCTCTCCTTTCTCTAGAGTCTAGTTTTTGAATAACATGTTACATTTTCTGCTTTCATTTCTTTATCTCTCATTTACTCTAAAACTGCTACAACCTAAGGTCAGTAATAGTCTGCTCAAATGCCACCTTTTCAGCAAGACCTTTCCTAATCCTTCAATTTATAATACGAACCTGCTCCAATTTGAAATGGCAAACTGCCTCACTCCTGGATACTCTCATGCCCCTCTCCTGATTTATTTGTCTCCATAGCCCTTACCAACTTCTAACATACTGCGCAATTCACTTTTCTGTTCTATCATTTGCATTCTCCTGAGACTATAAACTCCATGAGGGCTGGAATTTTTGTCTTTTTGGTCAATGCTAACATCTCTGATGTTAGCGAATATTTGCCCAGTGAATAAATGAAACATTCATTAACTTACTGAACCTCTGAGACTTTTGATGCTGTTTTTGCTTCCTTTATCTTCTTATTACTCTCTTATCCCTTAGCTTCTTTGACTCCCTCTCCCAGGTTTTCATTATCACTTCACTGGCTACATGCTCACAATCTAGGTTACCCCTTCCTTCACCCATGTGTTAAGGATGAAGATACTCCCAGGTTTCCGTATTTGTTCTCTTTCTCTTCTCTTTCTTTCCTTGACTTGGATGATATGTGAGGAACTGCTCTAGAAGCTTTACATGCATTAATTCATATAATATTCAACGTGAGTACATATTTACCATTAATCTCATTTTATAGATGAGAAACCTGAAACACAGAGAGATTAATATCTTGCCTGAGGCCATTATGCAAGTTAGTAGTAGAACAAAGATCATTCTTGGGCATTGTGGGTTCAGAAACCTTGCAGCTCATAACCATTTGGTAATTCTCACCCCCAGATATACTCTTAATGCTTCAATTTCTATAGCTACCAGCCTGGACTACATCCCTGAGCTCCAGATCATATGTTGATCTCACACATTCCAGAGGTACCTGGAATTCCATGTGGTAAATGCTGAACTCATCATCTTTCCCCAAAAGCAGATCCTACATTTCCTTCTTCATCAACAGCAGCTCCATCCATGCATCCATGCAACAATGAATGTTAAATCTATCTTTTAACCATTCTGGAATATGACCCTTTCTCACTGACGAGCATGCCCATTGATCAAATCCTCTAACTCTTCACTAGCTTTTATCTTGTCTCCCATGAAGTCATTCCATAAACAGATGCCAAAGTGAGCTTCCTAAAAAAGCACTGTTGATCACCTTCTTCCAGTGGCCCTCCTTTATCAAATTCCTTAGTTCAGCACTCAAGGCCTTCTGTGATCTGGATTCTGTCTATCACAATCTCTCTGCCCTCTTCCTGCCCAAAGAGTTGCCTGTCCCATCATCCATCTTTCTTTCTTTCTGTCTTTCTGTCTTTCTTTCTTTCTTTCTTTCTTTCTTTCTTTCTTTCTTTCTTTCTTTCTTTCTTTCTTTCTTT
>NW_011888909.1:1101476-1132754 GCF_000151845.1 Pteropus vampyrus
TTGTATTGGCATAAATGGCACTGGGCAGAAGGGCCTTTGTCTGGATCCCCAACCCGGAAGAGTCACACTATAATTTGCCTTTGTTGTTATAACAGCTATCATTTGATGAAGTTTATTGAATCCTTTCTTTAATATTAATAATAGTGGCAAACATTTGTTGAGTATTTACAATGCATCGGGCTTTGTGTTATGTAACTTAGGCTTGTGTAATATTTAAAGTAACCCACTGAGTTAGTGTTTTAAGAGTGACAAGTTGCAGGCTACAAATTCAGTTGTGGACAGGACACAACATTCCTTATTACTATGTCTTCTCTGCTTCCCCAGGACAATGTCTCCATTGTGAGGGCCTTACTTGGTACCAAAGCCTTAGTAGACAGCCTTGAATGGAGGTCAGCCCTTTGTTTCTGTGTGATTCCATCTGTCCCCACTGGTATCCCATTAAGAGTCTTAATTTCTGTGTTATCTTCAGCCACCAATGCACACACAAGGCTGTGTCTGGCTAGTGTGCATAAGCTCCCATTCTCTCAAGCCCACTCTGGGTCTTGGCACCTCCTCAGTTTCTATCAAGATTGGCCTAGCTTCCTTTGTCTCCAGATCTCCCTGAACTGCATGTTTTCTCGTTGCCTTCTACCAAGGACTCAGCTTGAGAGAGGACAAGACATGGGATTAATCTCAGGGACTCTAATCTTAGTGTCCACTCTTCCTTTCCATCTTCTTCTGCCTAGAAATACATTTGAGTCTTTATTTGGAGGGGAGAGAGGGGCTGATCGTGAACATTTATTATTCGATACATCTGGTCCTCTCAGTCTAGGCTTTTGAGACTCAAAATTGGCTGTTGATATTTGCTGTGCCACCCCTTCTCAGAGTAAATAAGTGAAGGGTATTTTTAGCCAACTCTGTGGGAGGAGTGGCAGTCACCAAGACCATCTCCAGGTTCAGTGATTTGCCAGGAGTACTTGGCATATAGTCATACTGATGGCTATGATTTATTATAATGAAAGGGTACATAGAATGCAAAAGGTACATGGGTTGAAGTCCAAGGAAATCAGGACCAAGCTTCCAAGAGTTCTCTCACACTGGAGTCACACAGGATTTGCTTCATTCCTGCAACAATGTATTGGGACAACATGTGAAGTCTTATGGACCAGTGAAGCTCATTAGAGACTCAGTGCCTAAATGTTTCTGAGGGTTGATCATGTAGGCCCTCTGCCTCATATGTTTCAAAATCTCAGACTCCCAGATGGCAAGCAGACATTCAGCATAAACCACATTGTTTGTACAAACAGTAAAGGAACAGTGAGCCAGTGTTTTCAGTTCAGGTAAGGGAAACCTCCCCAAATCCAAGTTACCAGGTGACAGCCAAGAGTAAGCCTGGTAAGCAGGCCAAAGCAGTTATGCCTGTTATATTAACTCTTTTCTGGAAACTAACTAAATGGGGAAGGGCCAGACATCCAGGAAAATGTTAGTTTGGGGGTGGTAGGTAGGGAGAGAGGAAGGCTAGGGAAAATGCTTCAGTTAATATTTCAAAATATTATACTGTCACAGATCTGTTGCTCCCAGTTGATAGACACAAACAGAAGCTATAAAAAGTTAAGCAACTGCTAAAAAAGGGAAGAGAGGGCAGTAAAATTTAGCCTAGATTTAAACTTTGGCCTGTCTAATTCCAAAGTCCATATTCTTATTTGCTCACCATTCCTTCCTCCATTTCATGTCCCTCACCCGACCTTACCCTTATGTTCCTGCCTGCATTATCCTTATTATCTTGTACTTTAATCATTCTTTTAAATCTTCCATCTTCTTTCTTGTTTAATAGAAAATGTACTAAATTACTTGACTATTCCTTTCAGACTTCTCCCCCTAACCATCACCCATGAGCTCCTTGAAGGTAGAGTCGTCATCTCGCTCATCATTATAACCTAAGCAAATGAATAATAGATTTGTGAAGTGAAAGAATTCAAGATCAGAAACACAGTGCAAATGAAAGCACTGACAATGTGGAGGAGCATACCAGGATGTCTTCAAGGCCTTGTGACAGCTGGTGACATCTGGCAATGCCAACTTCTCTATTTGACCCTGTTTTCAATTTAGTCCTTTCAACCCTAGTTCATCTTCTCATGCGCATTGGCTCAGCAAGACTGACAATAAGTCATCCATTTGTTTGAGAGACCTGTTCTTAATGAAAGAACCCTTCCGAACTTAACCACGTTGGCAGCTGGCCACATTCAGGGCCAAAAAGAGGGGAACCGGATAAAGAAGCAAGAATTATTAAAAGGCTCCTATTAATAGTGAGCCGCCAGTGATTGTTCCCCTGGCTTGATCTGCCAGCCACTGCCCTCTGGCATCCTCTGTTCATATAGTGCACTTCTGAGGGGTCATTACCAGTCTACATATCTAAACCTACGTTACATATTTGCATGCAGGTAACACACTGGGGCCCTGATTTCTCAACAAAGAGGAACCAGGAGCAAAGGTTTACCTTCACAAACGGTAGACAGTCACACACAATGACACGTTACTTGAGGAATATGTAATCAGTAGATTTAAAGGAAACATCGGTAATGTATGTAGCATGCACCCAGGAGAGGGAAAAAATTGTTGGCTGGAGAATTTCATTTTTAATTAAACAGGTAATGTATGCCTGCCTTTGGTCCTATAAATGAAAATGTGTTCACCACAGAGGGATGAATCTTATTAGGCCCTCCTGTACATAAACCGTATGGGTGATTACTACTGATTACTATACTATTAGAGACCTGTGTGTGGAGTGCCTCGACTGTAGCATGCCTGGCTTCTGAAAAGGCTCCCATGTGCTTTCTTTGAATTCTGGGGAATCAGCAGGGCTTCAGATTGCCTAGCAATGCAATTATGGGTTTGAGTAGTTGACGGGGAGGGGAAAGCAAATGCACATGAATGGGATGCTTTCTTTATCTTGGCCAGAGGAAGGGAAAAGTCTGTGTGGGAGACAATGGTCTCAAGAAGTCCTCACAAGCCTCTTATCTTGAGCACCGAGCCTATGTGCAGACCCTACCCTGGCAGGTACTTGCTCATATCACTGAATGATGCCATCTCAGTGGACTCCGACTACGGTCGCTTTTATTTTGTATTCATAAAAATCACACGTGCAGCATAAGATATTCACTCTAGACACTTGTATCTTGTTTTGGAAATCATGAAGAGAGGTAGACCAGTGGAGTAGACTAAATTCACCTGGGCTTTCCTCACCACACCTCTCCTTTCTGAGAGGCCCTGCAAGCTACCTCTCACCACATTGAGTCTTCCCAACTCATTCCACTCTCTCTTTGGTCTTCCTCTGCCGTGGACTCTGACTGTCCAATTCTTACATTTCCTCCCATCAAAAACATTCATACTACACAAAGGCCACATATTTATATGAAATACGCAGAATAGGCAAATCCATAGTATCTTAGTCAGCTCAGGCTACTATTACAAAATATTGTAGACGTGGGCAGGGAGGGGATGCTTAAACAACTAACACTTCTCACAGCTCCGGAGGCTGGGAAATCCAAAATCAAGATGCCAGCAAATACAACGTCTGGCGAGAATTCCCTTCCTAAATTGTAGATAGGTGCCTTCTCTCCTCACCGTCATGTCCTGATCCAAACTTCATCACACCCCAAAAGCCTCACATCCTAATAGCATTTCGTTGGAGGTTAGAATTTCAACACAAGAATTTTGGGGGACTCAAAAAGCAGTTTACAATATGTAGAGACAGAAAACAAATTAGTCCTTACTAGGGATGGGGGAAGGGAGAAATGAGGTGTAATTCCTTAATGGGTAAAGAGTTTCCTTCCAGGATAGTGAAAATGTTCTGGAACCACTTAGAGGCAAATGTACAACATTGTGAATATGTTTAATTGCATTGAATCGTATTCGTTAAAATAGTTAAAATAGCAACTTTGTTATGTGTATTTTACCACACCACCACCACCACTACCACCACAAAAACACTTGTCTTAATATGGGATTAGTTAACATGATAAACACATATAGGATTTAGCTGTAATAATGCCATGCTTTCAATCAAGTTTGTCAAAGCCTGAAGCCAAAGGAACAACTAGTAGTGAGAATTTTACAGACTGAAACAAGTGTTAGATTAGATAGTCCTAAGTGTCTCTTGCCTTTGACCTTCAATTACACCACTGTCACTGTATCATTGTGGAAAGTTCATCATTTGGTTTACATATAAATTGTGTGAGAAAGGCCTTCTCTCTCTCTCTCTCTCTCTCTCAAGTTTCTGAATTAGGAGGAAAGGTATTTTTATTGAAAAATTTTGCTGGTTAATTTAACAAACTCAGAGTCTTAGCAGGCCCTGTCCTTTCCTTCTTAATTACTAAATCCAGGATGTGTTTCCAGCCAGCTGGAGATAACTTCTCTGTCTCTGACTAAAACTTACCACTTTCTACCCAAACATCTACTCTATTCTCTCTCTCCCCATAGTCTCATTACTACCCAAACAGCCTCATCTCTACCTTCACCTCCCTTCCAAACCTGTCAGAGCATAATTCTCCAATCATTAAAAACATAATTTTCATACAAATAGATAATAAATACATGTCAGAGTTTTATTTAACTCTTTACTGAGGAAACCAGTAGAATGACAGAACTGATTTTACAGAATACGAAAAACTTGGATTTATACAATCCATGGGAAAAGAAGGCTAAAGTAAGACTGTCAAGTTAGGTATGAAACTAATTAATGTCCTACAGGTCAATTAAACCTTTGAAGTTATCTTCTTTTCCAAGCTGAAAAATAATAATAATAATAATAATCACACCTTACCAGATTTCTGCAAATTTGTCTCTAACTTTATAGGACTATACAGTCTGGGTCTGAATTAGTTATTGGTCAAATCCAATAAAAATCCCAAGAATCGGATGACCCTCCTGTGGACATATTAGAAAATGCTCTAACATGGTATTAAAATGTCATGCTATCATCTTGTTTGCCTTCTTTCCAAGTTTTGTATTTTCTTCAAACAAAGATGTGATTTTTTAAAAATATGCCAACCTAGTTCAGCTAGAGTCTACAGTTATTCAGCCAAATACTAATCTAGGTATTGCTGTGAAGGTATTTTGCAGATGTAATTAAAACCCCTAATCAGCTGACTTTAAGTAAGGGAGGTTATTTTGGGTATTCTGGGTGGGCCCAACTGAATCCATTGGAAGGCCTTAAAAGCAGGGCTGGCGCTTCCCCAGGAGAGGAGAAATTTTTGTTGTAAGGTTTGTTGAAGGAGGAACACACAAGGCCAAAGGGGTTAAGCAGGATATATTGTAGCAGAATGACAGCAGGGCTGAGCCATAGATGGCATTAGCCCCAAATATGAAAGGACCTGAAAATTATATGAGGCTTTTGGTGGGAATATTTTGGATGGGTTAATTTCTGGGGGAGGGAGGAGATTCCAGTGAAGCGGGAGGTGAGCATGTAGCATTGCTAACCCAGATGCAAAGTTCGGTTCCCACACAAAGGTAAAGGAGAAGTCTGGTTCCCACACTACTTGGGGGTTGGGATAGGGCCGTCCTGGACCTCATACTTGTGAATAGTCCATCCATGATCTTCCCCACCTGATGGCATGCCCAATGGATTTTGGACTTAGACAGGCCCCACAATAAGTCAATTCCTTGTAATAAATAAATCAATATAGATCCTCCCTACTTGCTATTTTTCTCTGGTTGAATCCTGACTGATGTTCTCAGGGAAAAAAAAAGTGGGGGGGATCCATCTGCCTGTACACATCTAAACCAAAGAAGAGATGCTTGCAGGTTTTGCAGCAAAGAAAGTAAGGTTTATTAGAGAGTTGCAAGTTCTGGAGACACAGGCAAGCAATCATTCAAAAACATGGCTCCCCAGGTGTCTCAGGAGTATAGATTATATAGGGAAAAATCAATAGTCATGGAAAGTAAGGGAGTTGAGGTCATGGGTGCTACTGTTTGGATGATTGGTGAGGGATGAGGTAATTGATCATTGTGTCTGGTTCTGGAAACAGCCACAGCACTATCTAGTCTGGTCCCATGGGCTGGTCCTGTGGCCTGTAGGGTTATAGTTCTGCCTCGATGGGCCCAAGGCTGAAACACATCTAAAGCCAAGATGTTATTCTTAGTCTAAAGTCCAGCCAAAACTTATTGTCCTCGTGATTATAGACCAGAGGCTCAGTTAATCTTATGTCCTAAGGCATAATGATTAAAGGAGCAGGCATATAGAGGTAGAAGGATAAGGGCAGGGGAAAAAAAAGAAAATGAGTCACAATGCCATTATCTGGGCAAAACCAGCTTGAATCAGAGAAAACTATTTAAAGAAATGCAGTTTGTTCACAGTTACACTGATACATTATTTTTGTGACGTAAATCTCTGCTAAGAGTCACCTCTCATCTTCACATAGTAGAACCAAATCATCTTCCAAGAAGTAAGTACTCTACATGCTTGATGGCTCACAACATCCCGAAAATATCTTCTATTACCCAATCTCAGCAGATAATGGTCCTTAATAAACAAAAGACGACAGAAAAAGAAATGGACTTATATTGTCCACAGGAAAGAATAACGACTCTTCTTTCCTTGCATAAGAGAAAGGAATGACAAAGCCTCCCTTCTTGACCGAACTTTAGTCAGACTCACTTAAGCTCTCTTCCTGACTAGGCCTAGTCTTTGGCCTACTGAGTTGAGTTTTAGCAAAGAATTCTGCTAAGCCAGTTTTCCTCAAATCTTACACCCTGATATCCAAATACCTTTCTCTTCCTCCACACTCAATATCTAATCAAATTCTTCTCCCCTCCCAACCTTTGATACCTAACCAAGTTCCTCTTGGTACTTTTCCATTTACTCCCTCACCAGCCCATCGTCTATACATTCCCATTTGTCTCTGTTGTATTTGGAGTTGAGTTCAATCTTTCTCCTCTATTGCAGTAGTTTTAAATAAAGTCTTTCTTGCCATTTTAAACAATTGTCACAATGATTTTTCTTCAACAGTACTCAAAAATATTTGCCCTTACCTGTCTCCATGAGGTTCCATTTATGTCTTCATCAGAACAAGAGGTGTGACTTTCTGAAGCATCGCTCCATGCTGAAAGAAGAGGGCACATTTCTTAATCATGACAACACCAGTATGTATTGAATGTTCATTTTTGCCAGGCTCCGCTCTAAGTATTTTACAAGGCTTATCTCATTGCCCTATACTTCTGCCCAGACTTTTAATAGTCCCTGCCTACAACTTACAACATGAGCTCAATATCCTCATTTGGTTGTCTATCGATATTGATACTCGGGAAATTCACCACAATTTCTTGATGGCACTGTCAGCAAAGTGAATATTCATGTCCATGATCTACAGTACTTGGATTTCCTCACCTTGAAGTGGGTCAAGTTTGTCTTTAGTCCCTTCAGCCATACCAGCAGGTTTCTGCCCCCTATTCTAAATATCTTTCTTCCTAGAATCCAAGCCTTCAGGATCCCATTACTGTAAAACTCTGACAAAAGGATCTATTTCATATCTGCATTTATATAAGTGTAAATCTCAACTCCAGAGGTTTGCATTTGAAACCACTTTATCTCATCGAGGGTGTTAAAGCTTCATTTCCTTCTTTAGAAATTCCAAAGACCAAATGACAGGTTTAGGAGAGGTATTGTCAAAAGATAGGAGAGGAAGCCTTTGCCAGGGCATCTGAAAGCTCATTCCAGACTGATAACCCGATCTCCAAAGGCTGACATCCCTGAAGAGCATAAAAGTCATAATTGAACAAGTTGAGATGTGAACACGTCTAGAAAAAGGGAGAGTTGCTGTGTACTGTGCAGAAATGGTTAGGAATGTATGAAAGTTGATTTATGTTAAAACTTTTACCTCTAGAACTACTCTGGTGCCACATCCTTGGTCCACAACACATCAGCCTGAGCCCAGCTGACTTGAAAAACAGAAATGGATCCAGAAAAGCAAGAGCCTTCCTGTCACTTTCTTATACTCTGAAAGTCTCTGGGAAAATGACTATAGAGACACTTTGGGGTCCTGATGATGATAACTGCAATTAAGTGCTAAGAGATCTCAAGCCCCACATACCAACATCTGGCAGAAACCATCTATAAACCAAACAGAAGGTCAAACTGGAAATATAATTTAAACCCACGCCTATAAATACCATCAACAGCAGTGCCTCCTGCTCAGCAGACAGAGCCCCATGTCCTGCATTAAAGAACTCGGCAAAGAGTCCAAGATGAACTAGCACTTACCAGCAGGTCCTCCCAGAAAGCTTTTCTCTTGGGGTTGGAACGGCTCCCAGCAGTAAAACTATAGCTGTGTAGCCTGCTCTCCAACAAAGGCTGCTGAGGAAGGGAGCGAGCCAGGTGGGCCTGTCCAACCCACTTAGCCCAGGTGGGATAGGCACCGGGCATGTCAAATTTCTGTAATTAACCATTCACTGCTGCCTTCTACAAACTAAAGCTGTAATTTCCCAAGACTATCCAAGGTGACACAGGCTCCTCTTCTAAAGGCATTAATTAGGAACATCTCATTCCCTGTGGCAGGGGTGGAGCAGATCTTTCCAACTGTAGTGTGTATTTATTTAGAGCTATTACCACATAATATTTACAAGATACTTAACATGCATTAATTACCTCATAATGAACTCTATGGCTATAATATCAATGTTCTGTCAGGACTGTAAAATGCCCCCCCCACACACACACTTTTTTATCACCTTGGGACAAAAAAAGAAAAATTAAAATTAATTGCATGCCCATTAAATGCTTATTTTTAATAGAAAACTTGCAAATGATGTGAAAATGCAAAGCAGGGTACACAGTAAATCAAAAGCAGATAACACACTTATAGACACACTCTACTGTTTTTATGAGCATGTTTTACAATCCATTCATTATGCTGTCTGTCCTTTTGAAAGCTGGTTATTATATCGCTCATACAAAGAAACATGTGAATGGCTGTGCAACAAGCCATGAAAATCAGGACAAAACTGAACATTTCTGCTGCTATTTGAATCCGCCTCCCTCATATATCTGCCTGGAGAATTCTAACAGGGGGCTCATCCCTGTAACACCCACACAAAGCCTTATATAAGAGAGAGAAACAGGAAGATTTGCCATATCTTATGATTCGAGATGGTAGTTATCCAAAGAATGGTCAGCAGCCATCCTATTTCTTTAAGAGGCAACATTTTCTCTAGAGGCAGAGATAAGGTAAGGAGATCAGGATTGTATAGCATGATCTGCCTCCTAGAATCCCAGGCCACCCCTCATATATTCCTCCCCAAATGTAAGTCATCTTTACATTACCCAAGGCAAATCATCATCCTATTTTTCATTCATAGGAGCATCCTAACTCACAAATCAGATTTTAACTGATTTTAGTTTTCAGTAAAATTGTCATAAATTAAGCCAAAATCTTGTCCTTTAATAAGTTCCATTCATTTGTTCTAATGTTGACCTCTGGGCTCAAGATAGTCATAAAAGACTTTATCCCCTCTTTTACTTGACCGCTTTTTAAGCATTTAGTAACAGACATCTAATGCCTGAGAGAGTTCAACTAATTGGTGGCAGTGAAGAATTTACCTTGTTAGAGGTCATGTACCAAGCAGGCAGGTTTATTTGAAAGTTTACCCATACAGAAACCCTAAATTCCACTCCAGGGTCTTCCATGGTTGTTCATAGTGGCCCTGGTTTGCTAGGAGCCCTCTGACCCACCCATAAGATGAAAATGTCTATCTCTCTTTCAAACCAAAAGGCCCTACATGTTCTTGATTTGCCTTTCAATGGTAGTCACCTGCCTCAAGTCCATTCCAGTGCATTTGTGCATTTCCTGCACAAATTGGAGCTTCCAGTTTTATGATGAGTGCAGGGAGCTTCTTTTATAGAGCTTACAACTCATGACAAATATGCAATAAAAGTATGAAATGAACATCTTATTCTAAGAGGAGGATTACAGACAAGAGGACTATTTGACACAAATACATGCTGGAAATGATCCAGACAAGAGGAAAATTGAATACATTTCTTAGGTGATGCCCAAACATTGCTTATTTTATGTTACTGTAAAATGTGAAAAGTATATATTGACTTGTCTCTTACTCACACAAATACCATGGCATAATATTGACACCCTCTGGGTTGTATTTCTTGGAGCACGAAATTGGGAGCATTCATTCAATAAACATATTGACATCCACTCGGTACCAGATGCTATGCTAGATGCCGGGGATAGGACAGCTGTGGACACTGCCCTAGAGGTATTCACAAAAGATAGTCAAGCCACTTCTGATTTGCCAAGAAACCATAGAGGGGTTGAGAAAACTTCCACAGGGGCAATGATAAGCTGGCAGGGTATGAAAGGGCAAATGAGATTTACGGGTAGATAGGGGTAGGAAAGACACTCTATGCAGAAAAAGTAACTAGTCAAGGCAAGTAGAGTGAAAATAAATGGCAAATTCAGCAACAATGTTAGTTCATTATGATTGAAATTTAGGGGCATATGAGTGAGAAGAGGAAGAGGAAGTTAATAAAGTAGTCATCTAAGACATTAGATTACTTGCTAAGGAGTTTGGGGTTTATTTTGAAGATGATATGGAGCAATTTAAAATTTTTGAAGTGAAAAAATTAAAATCATCTTTTTGTGATAGAAATAGAAGTTGTGTGAAAGTTATAGAAGACAGAGTGGTGGGTAACTCGGGAAGTTGAGAGGTTATTTCAGTAGTCTAGGAGAGCACTGAAAAGGGCCTGGGTGCCAGGTAAGAAAGTAGAAATGGAGAAGAAGAGACAGAGGCAAGAAATTGTCAGGTTGTAGAGTTATCAGAGTCTGGAGAATTGGTTTATGGGGCAGAATGAGAGAGAAGGCAGAATCCAGAAGGATTCCGAGGGTTTTTGCTTGAGCAATTTGGTAGATGAAATGACTATTAATTAAGATATGTGTGGTTCAACATTTTTATATTAAATAAGTTGCATTTTTGGTGCCTATAGGATATATATTTGAAGAATTTAGAAAGGGCTGTTCTGAAGTTCAAGAGAGAAGTTATTGATAGGTGATAATTGAAAACATGAGAGTAAATAAGATGACCCAGAAAAACTGATGATTTAAACCATTAAATACCTCAATTTAAGGGATGGATAGAAAAGAATAAACCTAAAAACATCACTGAGAAGGTAATATCCCAGGTGTAGTCAAAGGAGAAACCAGAAGATTATGGTATTATAAGGAAGCTGGTAGTGTTCAACAAGGAGGGCCAAACGCCTGCAACTCTACTAAGTTCCACACACAACCATTTTCCACATCTCACCACGGATAGCAGTTTAGAACTCTATACTTCCCCTTACTGACATTCAACTCCACTTAGGCCTGAATTGGCCTGAGACCTTTCAGGCTTGTTCCTTCTCCTCTGAATGTTGGTCTTCTGCCAAAACCTTAGTACAGATGTCTTCAGACTCTCCCACCATAAAGAGTTTACTTTTCAAGCTGCATTTGATCTTCCTGTTTCCCATCAAGGTATTTGCCCAGCAGGCACATTACTATAAGCCAATGGTTCTCAAAGTGTGGTCCCAGGACCAGCAGCTCTGGTTGAAACTACACTAATTTGGGGGCTACATTCCAGACCTATTGAATCAGAAGCTCTGGGGGTGAGGAACAGTGATATGTATTTTAGTAAGCCCTCCAGGTGATTTTAATGCTCCCTCAAGGTTGAGAGCCACACAAAAAGCTGATGGTTGCATCCTTCTAAACATTGCATAGTCCCCCCAAAATAGGCTGAGAATTCTGCCTTTGATAATGGATAGATGAAGTCTGAAATAAAGAGTCTGATGTTTTCTTCTTAAATAAAATTATATTTCAATCATAGAAGATATCTGGAGTCTAAGTTATAGAATGAATATTTTCCAGCCTTTGGGTACTTATTATTAGTTAAATACGGAGAAATGGCAGAAGGTAGAGTGGTTGGGTGTTCAATTATTAGAAATTATTACAGGACAGTAACTAAATGCCAAATTTGTATAACGGGAATATTTTCCTTCATCTTTTTATACATGGCTATAATATGCTTTAATGTTTCTATATTTTATATTAAAGCATATAATGTATATGAAATGGTTTGAAATAATTGAACAATTATTTTATTTCAGTTATTGGTATACAGCCCCATTCTACGAGGGACTTGAAACAACATAGAAAAAATACATATATTAAAATAGTAAACTAAAATATAATATTTAGAGAAGGAGTTACTATTAGCATAGAAGGCCCTGAAAGTTTCCTCCTGTGCCAGATATTAACCTTTTAGCTGCTAAAGGACAGTTGGTAGATAATCCAAGAGCAGGACCACAGTAACAGAAAGGCACTTGGCAAGGGCAGTGACTATCAATCATGGCTGATTCCCATCTTCCCTGAAAGAAACATTAAGATTACCATAGTCTCTGACATTAAGCTTGTGGTAATTCATTAAGAATACGATTATGCATGTTGTATGCCATTTGTATGCACCTGGTCGACCTCACAATGCCATTGCTTTCTGTTCCTCTGTCTAGAAGACCTCATGCCTAAACACAACCAGCTTGATCCGACAACTTTAAAATCTTCCTCCAATTTTGACTCTGTTATTTTATCAAGTATGGATTATTTAATCATATCTCTCTAATATACCTTTTTAAATTCTGGTTTTTTCATTCTCACATGTCAGTCTCCAAGTCCTCGTACCTGGTACACAATATGCAACATTAATATTAACAGAGAATGGAAGTACAGCCAGGCAGAAGACAGAATTGAGTGATTTGGGTTGTGGTTTGACCATTGCATTAACAGGTTTTTTGTTGTTGTTGTTTTTTTTGTTTTTTTGAATGAGTTACTTCATTTCCCTAAGCCTTAGTTTCCTCACCTCTGAAATACAAATATATTAAAAAATGTATTAGACTTAGCCTTTACTAGCATGGATTAAATAAGAAAAGAGAAGCAGAAAACTCATAACCTGTCTGGAAATTTTACAGACCTAATTGGAATGTCTGCTACACTCTTCGGAAGTTTCTGGAATATCCGGCCGCGGGGCGGGAGTGGAGGGGAGGGCTCCATTTCCAGTGAGCAGGAGTTGATTTATGATTTAGTCTGAGGGCCATGAGAAACTCAAGGGTCTAAGTTGCTGTTTCCTTGAAATTATTCCGTTCCAGTGAACTCAGATGAAATGAGCCAAAAGCAGGCTCTCATAGAAACCTTGGTGAAGCAAAACTGCTGATCCTCATGAGGCACCAACTTGTCCCTGATAAATCTGCTGACACTACCTAATCCAGAGCCTCTCAAAAGGTTAACAGGAGCTCCATCAATAGGAAGGAAGATGTAAAAGTGTCTCCTGACCTACATTCTGGGAGCTAACCCAGGTCATTTTTCTATTAGTCTTTGAAATAGACCTAGCCTGATGTCACACACTTGTGTCAACATCACCAAGTAACAACTGAAACTTCGGTGCTTAGAATATATGTTTATGGCTTTTAGAGTTTCAGATGATGCCAAACAGTCAAGGGTACTTTAAAGCCTTCACAGAGGTGGCAAGTTGTCATTAGGGGAGCAATTAATAATAACCAGCATTTTTTGAGAACTTAATGCCATGAAATGGCTTTATTTTACATATGACAGCTTATTTAAATCTCACTCAAAGAGACTAGTTTACAGTTGTGGGAACAGGCTTAGAGAAAACTCAAAATGTATCATCTTCTGAGATTCTCAATTGACTTAGTCAGGAGCAGTTGCTATTATCCAGAAAGGAGAGTATCAGATATTGTGGAATCTGATTTAAAATACCAGTGAAGTTTTTGTCTATTCTTTCTTTTCTATTAGGTATGATCACATTTAGCAACAGTTCAGTAGTGTTTGCCAAAAATCTGTCATGTTATTCAGAAGGAATAAAGAAAGAAGCCTAAACTCTCAAGAGAGATGGAAAATAGGAAACAGGAAGTAAACTTTCAGGGAAGAGGAAATGCAGTAGGGAAATTATCACAAGCAGGGACATAGTGGTAAAAATGGGAAAATGGTCAGGAAACAAGCATAAAATGGACACATCCTTGAAAACCTTGGGTTTTGGAAAAGTCCTGACTCTTTTGACAAAGGCACTGAGTCTTTTGACAAACAAATCGCATCTGGAAGAGAGTCGGAGGAAAATAAATAGTGACATGATGTTAAGATCAGGGCTTTTCCACCTACAAAATGGGAAAAGTAGCCCTTTACTTACTAAAAATTACTTATATTTTAAATTACTAAAAATTACATGCCATAGAGGTGGCATGCCTCTATGATGGGCCACAATTATCAATGGCATGCCACACATGCCAGGCCCATGAGCTGGGGGAGAAGATTCCACAAGGTTTGGGAGGAGAGATGTCCTTCATGGTGGAAAGAGGCAACTCTCCTCTCTTCTTGAAAAGTTTCAGTAAACCTGGAAGGGAGGCTTCTGAGCTGCTCAGGAGGTTGCCCTTGAGCCTTGCTAGTGTAGATAAACACACCTCCCTGATTCCCTGGGTATTCTAAAAAGAACCTTAGCTGTGAAGAGTGGAGGCAGCTTTGAGAAAGCTCAATGAGTGTTATGTGAACTGCCAGTAGTAGTCTTAGAATAACTCAAAAAAAAGGTGGGGGGAGGGGGAACAAGGAGAAGAGGGAGGGAAAGAGAGCAGTTATGTTAGCTTTGCCAAGTTAACAGTATGAGACCACCAAAGCTGAAACCAGAGGGTGAGCAGAAGAACACAGACAAGATATTAAAATCAGATTTCTGACTTTGGAAGTGAAAGGCAGAGGGATAGCCAGATTTATGAATAAAGCTTGCAAATGAGAGGTACCGAATCAAAGCCCAGTGTGTATGTGAGCTCAATTGGATGATCAAATCCAAAGTCAAAGGAAAACTGACACTTTGCCCTTGACCCTTTAAATGGACCCACTTTCTCCAGAAAGGCACATCATTAGGATCCAGTAAATAACCAGGTTTTTTCTCTAGTGCTGATCCTGATAATTACCTTTTCCATACTTTCACATTCCTGGTTATCTATTGCTACATAATGATCCATGTCAAAATATTGTGGTATAAAATAACCATTTTATTATATTCACAGATTCTGAGGGTTGGGAATACAGCAGGGCACAATGGGAATGATTTATGTGTATGTCATGATGTCTAGGGCCTCATGTGGGAAAACTCAGATGGCTGGGGGTGACATCTGGGGGCTGGAGTCATCTGGAGCTTCTTCACTCACATATGTGGTACCTGGTCTATATGATTCCATCTGGCCTCAGCTGGGGGAACTGTTGGTCCACATGGGGCCTCTCATGTTCTTAGACTCCCTCACAGCGTGAGCACCTCAAAACAGTTAGCAGTGGCTCAGAGATCTAAGAATAAGCGAGTGTTTCAGCAAACAAGATAGAAGCTACTTGGCCTAGCACTGAAGCAACAAGGTACCACTTCCATTGTACTCTATAGGTAAAAGCTGTCACAGGCCTTCCCAGATTCAAGAGGAGGAAGCTAAGTATGGAAGAATTTGTGGCCACATTTTAAAATTGCCTCTCTCCTCTTGTCCATCTCTCTCCTGCCCTGGCTCTTCATGCCAAGGTTTGGACTCTTCTCTAGACAATTTGTTCTACTGGACATATCTGAACATACATTTCCAGCATTCTTTGTCAGACACAATTTTGGTTATTGTATTTCCACAAGCTATAAGCAAATGATTGCTAGGTATGTAGGATTTGGGTTGGTCTCATGTTTATCTGGGCTGTTTATTTATGCTAAGTTCCGTGCATGCATTATCTTATTGGATCCTTGTAACAAATCCTTGATGAAGGTATAATTATTTCTCCACTTAAAAAAGTGAAGAAACTGAAACTTGTACAGATTAAGCAATTTATCTAAGGTTTTACAGCTAAGTAAGTGGTATAACCACAATTTAAACCCTTAGTCTTAATCACCATACTATACAACTCTCTCACCAATGTTGTTTATTGAACACTTCCAGTTCTCTGTACTTGGGCATGCAGAACATGGTTGCATTTCCTGCCCCCTGCCCCTACATTACGGTTGATTGGGGCCATGTAACCACTACTGGCCAATAAATTATAAGTAGAGATAATATATGTCATTTTGGGGCAAGCTTTTAACTGTTGGTGCAAAATGCTCCCTTTGAGCCTCCAAGCAATGAGACATACATTACTGAAGATGGTGGCTGCTTCCTGGACTCAGGACTCAGTCATCCTGAGTCCAGGAAACTAACTACAATAAGCAGAGCCCCCTGCCAGCTCATGTTAGACATATAGCATGAGTAAGAAATAAATGTTTTTGGTTTTAAGTCACTGAGTATTGAATCATTACACAGTATAATCTGAACTATATCATCTGACTGACCATATCACCTCTTTGATCTTCAGTTTCCCTAACTGTAAAATGGAATAATAATTACCACCCAAAGGGACTATTGGAGTGAGTGGAAATAGTGTATGTATGTAAAATACCTCTTTCAGTGTTTAACCTAAAGTAGGGCGTACTAATGTAGGAGTGTCACTATCACATATTAGGAAGGCACATGCCTCTGAGTGTAGTGGGGACGAAGTTGGCTCAGCCCCACTTATGTGGCCAGCCCAGAAGCTCAACTCATCAGAGATCCCTTCATTAGCACCCTGTCTGGCACCTGTAGGATACCAGCAGAGTGACCTCGGGCTGTACAGACATCAGAGAAGAAAGGTGGAGAATGGGGAGGGGCAGAGTTGTTATGATTTATTATAAATGCGATGTTTGTCAAGATCAGAAGAGGGTAGTGAGTAAGGCTTAAACAAGCAGATGAAATACATAGAACAAAGCCAACCACTTCTCTGTTGTTCTACTCTAATTTTGATTGTAAGAATAACTTTATGGAACTGAGGTTTCTGAAATAGATTTCTTTCAGAACCAAATAATAACCAGGTAGGAAAATCATGTTTCAAAAGCTGAGCTTCATTTCCCACTAGATGAGGAATTTTGAATACTTCCTCTAGTGGGAACTGAGGAAGTGCCTCTTATTCAAATGGATGCCAGTCTATGATTGTCCAATTATTCACTGCATTCTGCCTTTGATGGCCCAGATGTTCTCAATTTCTTATAATAAATTCTTTCATCTGAAAAGTCGTTCTACTCAGAAATGCAAAACCCTCTTCAGTTCGCCAGCTTTTTTGATGAGCTGGTATAATTGGTCTTCAATTTGCTTATTGTTTTGCAATAGAAAGCCCAAGTTTAATTTCATTTCTGTAAACCTGTAGACAAGAGCCGACCATTCCACCATTTAAGTCATTCTCCTCATTACAATCTGTTTTGGCTCTGCCCACCCCCACCCCCATAATCAGGAGAAATTGTGGGAAAACTTTTTTCTTTATTATTTTTGTTTAAAAAAGAAATAATTTTCCCATTACAAAATATTTAAATTTGATTCAATAACAATATTTATTGAGTACATTTTCTATCCCCTCTTATTATTTAAAAAAATGTATAAACTTATTAGCATATATAACAATTAATCAGTTGATTAACACCTTTAGCCACCAATCAACCAATATTTATTGATCTTCTTTCACAACCCATACACCATGTAAGCCTCTGGGAGACACGGACAAGTATGGAATAAGTTCCTGGCCCACAGTTTATCTATTTGTGGAAGTTGGGCATGTTCATAATAAAAATATAACAAATTACCAATAATAGATAATAAAGTTACTCATTCAAAAAATATTAATTAATTTAAGAAACTGATTAAACTCTTTGCCACAGGTAAATACTAGAAGACCAATTTTTTTTTTTATTTTTATGCTTCACATTTTTGAGATGTTAATTAAGCCTCCCTTCTTTTTCTAAATGATTTTTTTATCCAGTTCCATGTTCTGCGTTGGGGAGATTTTACTTATAGATTTGAGGAATCTGAACTGTCTGACATGTCTCTTATATACGTTCTAAACCGTGGCAGAGGGAGACAATGTCCCATGTGGTTACAACATCAGCTCTGGAGTCAGACAGCCTGGGTTCAAATCTGTGGTTATATGCTTGCTGTGTGACCTTAGTCAAGTTACTTATCCCCCTATGTCCCAGTTTCCCTATCTGTGATGGTTAGTTTTATGTAACAACTTAACTGGGCCATGGGGCACCCACATATTATTGTCTGGGTGTGTTGATGAGGATGTTTCTGGATGAAATTATCATGTAAACCGATAGACTGAGTAAAGCAGATTGTTTTCCCCAATGTAGGTGGGCCTAGTCCAATCAGTTGAAGGCCTGACTAGAATAAAAGACTGAGTAAAGGAGAATTCACGCCTCTCTCTCTGACTGTCTTCAAGCAGGGACATAGGTTTTCTGTCTTGAGACCAGAACCATACTATCAACCTTTCCGGGTCTCCAGCTTGCCAACGGTAGATCTGAGAATGTCTTGGCCTCCATAATCACATGAATGCACTTCTTATAATATAACAGGTTCTGTTTCTCTGGAGAGCCCCAACTTTTAGGTCTGTTTCTCTTAAGAACCTCAGCTAACACACTGCCTATAAATTTAGCATAAAAAGATCTAAATCATTAAATGGCATAATATAGAAAGAGTACTTAGAAAAGTGCCTAGCAGAAGTTAATGTCTCTGTAAATATGCACTCCTATTACTTTCAAAGCTGTGGTGCATAGAGCTTTCTGGCCATTAATATCTCAAGATTGTCTCTCCACAACCAGTGCCCTCATCCTGGGCTGCCCTTTCCAAAGACAGAATTGATGCTTCTTTGAAGTGCTTAGCTGATGTATTCATTTTCTCTTTTTGTTATCTCACTTGAAATCACATCATCTCTAGTCCATGGAAAATGACGATGTTGGGTCATGCACTGATTCAAACAGAGAAACTAGAAATAATCAGAAATTACTTATACCAGCGAAATGTCAGGTGAGTCTTATATGGGCCATTCTTCCAAGAACATTTTTGGTAATTCTGTAGATAAAAGAGGATTGTGAAGGTTTTGTAAGCCTTTCTTTTTTCTTCCCCTTCTTTCTCCAGATGAGAAGAGCCCTAAACAGACCTTTGTCGAAGAATAAATTTCCAAGGCTACCAATTTGGATCTCAAAAGCCCAGATTCAAAGGAACTCTCAGTTCATGACAGACACTGCTATCTAAAATAAATGCCTGAATAGCTATCAGTTAAGGTACACACAGAGAAGATGGGAAATGGATAGCTACATTATAGATTGCTCTGTGAATTCAAGAGGTCTTTGTTTGAGGACAATAGTAATATGAACAAATATTCAGGTTTTCAGTTATGGGCCAGCCAGAGGATCAAGCAAGAAATCAAATTAAATCTAAATTGACTCAGTGATGCCAGCACCATTATTACATAAAGTATGCACTGCCAGACATCCTTCCTCAGGTCTCCCGGCTCACCTCTTGGAAATGGGGCTGAATTATACCCACTCGAATACTTCCAGGTATCTTTCTAGTCAAGTACAATGAAGTTTTATTATTTATAATTAAATAGAGTTGATTCAAAACCATGAAATAGTTCCCCTGTGCCTTTCACCAAATGAAAATCCTCTCAAGACTCTAGACAAGTTATCAATAGGAAATGTACTCTATTAGTTATTTGAATGTTACTAAATTTAAGCTCTATTAGTAGGATGACCAGGAAAATAATCATCTCTCATCCATAATTGTGCTGCTAATCAATTTAAACAATTTAACAGTAAGGTTTGGTTTTACCCACAACTGCTGGCTGCATTTTATTCAATAGGGGGAAAAAAATCTATCTGTATCTATGTATCTTTTTGCTCAGACTGGCTCTTTCCTCATATGTCCTAGCTCAGGTAAAGGCATTGACACTCACCTTATCTATCATCTTTGACAACTCCTTCTAACATTCATATTCAATCAATCACAGACCCTGATAATTCCATCACACACATAGCTTTCATATTCACCCTTTCCTCTCTGTCCTCTGCCATTTCTCCTATTTAAGCAGGAGGTGGGGTAGCCTCAGCAGAAAGGCATTCTGGGAGTTCCCAGCAGAGAAGAAAGAACAAGTCATGTGTAATGGGGTGGTAGCTTTGGAAACTTATTTAGGCGAAGCTTTCCAGAGATGCGGACCAGCTAGTTTAAGTCACCAAATGTCATAGGTGCAAAATAAATGAATCCGAACCACAATGGTTATCTGAATGGTCTAATTCAAGGTGACTGGGCCAAAACAGAAGATGTGATCCTGATAGCAGTCATACACATGAAGTGGAAGTCAAAAACATGGTTCAGAGGTCCCTGTTTGTGTTCATCTAAGACTAAATATGCAAAGCAGGATCAGGCAGGTTTAAACCAAACAAGTAAAAGAGCTAGATGTCAAACTCGAATCTAATGGCCTCTTCCCCAAGAATACACTGTTTAAAATATTTTATACACATATAAGTCCCTGGTAAAGATCCGATTGGTCATTGTTCCCCAAGAGAGAAACAAACAACAAATGTATGATCTTTCTGCTTTTATTTCTAAATTGATTGAAGCAAGGCACTGGGCTTCTGTGTGGACAATTATTGATTATGTGTAACTGGAATTGTATTTAAATTTCTCATCTCACTTTTCTTCTCAGAAATGCATTCGACTAACAATTTCAAGTACTGATAACTATAATCAAGCTATCATAATAATAATTATTATAATAATGATAATAACAATATACTTGTATCACATTTTACAGTCCATAAAATGCATTTTAAGTTGCTTTCACATATATTATCTCACACATAAAAGGGCATTTTCCTACATTAACAGAGACTGCTCTTGAGAGTAAGAAAGATAAACAAAGAGAATAATCATTTATGAAGTGACACCTTATAGTCTTTGTGGCAGGCCCTGTCTGTGCTTGTCCTACATCCCCTCAGATTCCATTTCCATTTCTGTGCATCCCACTCTGACTTCTAAGAGCCAGACATCATCTTTGTTGGTTGGCTGGCCATGGGCTCCCTAAACCCACTTGGCCCATGTGTAGGCAGGATAGAAGTGAATGGAAATTAACATCTTCCCAGGATGGTCATACCCCTTAAGCAATGACTGATGAGATTGGGAATATAAAAATGCCAGTTCATTTACCCCTTGGCTAGGATAATTCTGAAGTATGTATTTTATATCATTTCCTGATGTCTCCCCTAGGCTTAAGCTTCACTGTCGACGGTGGTTGACTATTTTTTCTTTTTCTCTGAATTACCTACTCATTATCCTATCATGTCTCTGCAACTCCCAAATAAACTATGCATCCTCAACTCTCCTCTCAGAAACTGCTTCGTGGATGAACCCTATTCAGTTAGTGTCAAAAGTATTCATGAACACTGAATCAATAGATGGCAGATGACATACAAATGATGAAAGTCATGCTAAAATGGACAACATGGTCATCCATTTTATTATTTAAAAAAGCCTCTCACCTGTCCATAATTAGGTAGTGGCTTCTATTATCATGCATCTGTCAGGACAGTTCAAGTATTGAGGCCTGGGTGTACAGGATGCTAGACATGATAAGTAACAATGAAGTCATTGACTTCATGGTCTGGAGATTAGAAACAGACACCAAACAAAGCAGTGACCATGAGTTAGGGGTGTGCAGAGGAAGGAGAAACTGACTACTACCAATAATTTCCTTAAGGTATAATCAGACTCAGAAACAAACGAAAATAACAGAGCCAGGAAAATAGCAGAGCCAGGAAAATAGCCACCTCTGACTGCATGACAACCAATCAGAGAGGCCTACTGTTTGTGGACTTCATTCACCATTAGAAGGATGGTATCAGTAAGATGTCATCTCACAGTCTAAATCAAAAGGACAAAACCAGAATCCTCAGATATCTCAGCATTTATCACAAACGTTGTTTGTTGTATCAGAAAAATTGATGTCTCACAACCAGTTCTTGTACAACCTGTCTCAGAAGACAGAATAGAAGTAGACAGACCAAATTACCAGCATGTTCTGTGAGAAGAAAACAAATACTTTCCACAACAATGCCTCAAAGAACAGAGAGCAGCGTGCTTTCTCCAATCTCTGGATCTCTGCTTCACAGAATGAGTGTTGAGATGTTCACTTCAGTGCAAAATCAGCTATCCCCATCTCTTCTTTCCATTTTCAAATACGAGCAAGATAATCTGAGCCATGATTATCTTCTCTGCATTGTGCTGGTCTTCCTTCTTCCACCCTTGCTGCTTCATTTTACTTTCCAAACAAAGCTAGAATTATCTTTTTTAAATGCACTCTATATCATTTTCATATTTTGATTCAAACTCTCCAGTGGCTCTCATTTCATGAAATGAGAAGCCAAGGTCCTTCCAGTGTCTGCTTTATCTGAGGCACCAGCGCACTTCTCTGCTCTTTCTCCATTATTCTGTGTCCCTAATTCCAATCTTCCTTTTTCTGTTTCTTGAACATACCTGGCAAGTTCCTGCCTTAAGGCTATTAAACTTATCTCTGTCTAAAATTCTCTTCTTGATTTCTCTTTAGCTCATTACCATCAATCCCCATGTCGACCACCCTAATTAACAACTCAACCCATTACTAAACTTCAGCATTCCCTATATCTCTCTCCTTGCTTCATATTTTCCCATATCACCTTCTGGTGTGCTATACAATACAATTACTTATATTGTTTGTTGCTTGTTGTCTTCCTCTTCCTGCTAAAATAAAAGCTTCTATCTTTTTGGTTCACAGATCTATCCAATGCCAACATCCAAGTCCTATTAACCTTCTATCTCTTTTAAGAAAATTTCCCTGAGACCTCATTTGCTTTATCAGACATTTGACATTTGCTTACAGTAAGTTTTTTAAATGATATACTTGTTTTTCTCCTTAGTTGTGAAACTGTAGCTTTCTAAAATAAATTCATAAGCAACTGAATATTGAGAAGATGCACAATAATAGCTTTTTAGTGAGACTCTATTAGATGCTGTGTACTGTTCTAAACTATTACATGTATGACATCATTGATCATCACAACCTCATCAGGAGGTATTATCTTTATTTACTGATGAAGATACTGAGGCCCAGAGTGTTTTACTAACTTGTCCAACATCACAAAACTAGTTAGAAGATGAGCTCAGGTTTAAACATAATGCAATCAAGCCCTGTATCCCATACTAATAACACTGGGCTATTTAAGAACTTTCCCATTGGTGTCTGTAGTAGATTCAGGGGTGGTATTCAAAATATGTCCATGTTACTCAAAGAGCGGTCCACAGACTAGCAACTTCAGGAACACCAGAAGCTTATTAAAAATGTCTAATCTGCTCTCTACCCCATCCCCTCTTTTTTTTTTTACACAAAGATCTTTATTTATAAGTGAGCTGAGATGAACTTCCCTCATATGTTACAAAAAATAAAATGTACATATACATACATATACACACTCTGTATCTATAAAGTTCCTCAGCAGTAAATCTACTCTTAGAAGAGGGCAGGCGCACGGGAGGGGGTGTGGTGGCGAGACTGCCCTGAGCAATGGAACCGGGCTGCTACACGCTTTAGGTACTGGCAGTGGGGAGAGGAAATTATGAAAGAGAGAGACTGAGAGACATCTTAAAGGTCAGAAGCCAGGGACAGGGGAAAGATCTGGAAACTAACAAAGGGCTTTTTATCAAGATGCTTTTTAACAAGATTCCAAGACATTAGTATGTACATCAAAGTTGAGAAGCACTAAAAGATTTAACAACTGAAATTATATTAGTAAGAAGCACGCAGAAGGAGGAAGATGATGATAAGTGGTTCCAGACAAGGGCTGAGAAGTCAAGAGGAAGGGAAGAATGTTGGGTGAAAAAAATTATGGCTTTTTACTATTTATTGTGGAGGTAGTTCAATATTTCAACGACAATGTCAATAATAAATACCATCTGAAGATTAGCCTCTGGTTATACTAAAATGCTATGAATGGGTTGCAAGTATGTTATATATTGACACACAAACCCTTAACATTGTTAGTATCCAAGTGAAGCTTGGAGTCAACAGAGACCCGAACCACATGTATAAAAACATAAATAGCTTAATCTGAGGTTCCTAAGAAGATGCGCTGAGCAGATGTAGGTCTGATAGTGAATCTTAATAATTCGGCAAGCATTAAGCATGATGAGTGAAACATCATACCTGCTGCTTGCCATGATTCTCTAAGAGCTGCCAAGGAGTTTGTCTATATCTTAGACACCTAAATTGCAGCCAGAAGTTTGTCTATGTCTTGGACACCTAAATTGCAGCCAGCTGTATGGTGTACTCCAACCCACTGTAAATAAGGAATCCAGAGATCCACTAGTGTAGTTTGTATTTCAAATACCTAAGCAGTCAGGTGCACAGGCAAAGGAATAGGAGTTGGAGTTGAAGAGGCTGCGGTATCACCAGGTGTTCCTGGCAGTGCACCTCCAGGGAGCCTTGAATCTCTCTGCTTTCACACATATCAGATGCTTTTGTAGCTAATATGCCCTTTTAGGGGCATCCAGGCTGGCTGCAGGGTGACTGCTCTAACAATGCATGTGTTTCCTACTAATTAGAGCATCATCATTATTTTGAAATATTTGATATGAAAACATTTTGTTGGATTCGAAACCCATTTGTATTATCACAAGAAAGTTCAACATTACATTTGTCAGTGAAAAAAAAGAGAAGCTTTTTAAAATATACTTTTAACTATTACAGATTTTCAATAGCTGTAAAAGTGGTCTTAATTTTTTATCTCCTACTACTGTGAATAAATTTTCTTGCCAATTGTGGCTAGCAAAAATTTGAAAAGATCATCATTACAAGATAATTATCAAGAATTGAGTACATCACAACATAAATGTAATATGAAAAATTATGTTCATGGATGGTAATGGCTAAGAGCCAACCAGACAAGTCTACCTGAAGAAAACAACTATAAACTGTAGATATCATACAAAACAAATAGCTACCTGAAGCCTATTTGTTTCTGTATACAAGAGTGTACAGAAAAAGGAATATTCCATTATAGAGTAGAGTTGTACAAAGTTATATGCTATTTTCACATTTAGCCTGAGGTCAAATATAGTTTACATAGTGCTGATGGAAAAACCACAGATTTCTCTCTAGAGAAACTACCAAATCTGGGCAACTATAACCACTGGAGAGAAAGGCAAAATACCAGAGATGAAACCCCAAAATTCTGTCTTCTCATAACTCTGGCTAACCCCCAAACCATTCATGCATGGAAAAGAATCAAAACAACTCAGTTAAAAACAAAAGCCATGAACTGAGATCACAGCTACCAACCATAAACATACAACAAATGAGGCAGAGAAAAAAATTGTAGAAATGATGGTCAAATATTTTAAAGTTGATGAAAGGCATACATTTACAGATTCAAAATGCTCAGAAAACACTAAGCAAGATAAAAGTATGACACATGTTATAGTCAAATAGTTGAAAGTCAATGATAAAAGCAAATATTTAAAGCAGCAAGACAAAAAAAATCAACTTGCTACTTAATAGCTGACTTCTTGTCAGAAACCAGAGGCCATGACATTTTTTAAAGTAACACAATGTTTTTTTAAATGCTAAAAAATTTTCGTCAACACGAAATTTTATATCTAGTGAAAATTTTCTTTAAAAATGAGGGGAAATAAAGTCACAATATGATAAATTAAGACTAAGAGAATTTGTTGAAAACAGACCTTGTCATCACCAAGCCGATCGGGAAGGGAAGGTTTTGGTGGTGAGATGTCTAGTTGGAAGAATGCATAAGGGTCCAACAAGAGAATGAAATGGCAGGCACCAACTTTATAGCAGGGAGAGTGCTTCTATCACAAGGAACACGCTTCTGCTCCGGCCCTTGCTTCTGCTCCCCAAGGGACCACATGGGCTCCACATATATCAGAGTACAATAGTGGTATTCAGCCACACATGCGTGATACAATAAGCTAAATTATGCTTACATATTTTAGGCGCAGGCACCCTACTACACTAAGGCAACATTCTAAATCCGGGGTCCTATTCCTAGCCGCTAGCCTGGATCACAGCAGACCTGGGGCCAGCCAGGCCTGGGACTCACAGACCTACTAAAATAAGGACTGCTAAAGGAAGATCTTCAGACATAAGGGAAATTAGATCAAATAGAAACTCCAAGTTCCAGAAAGGAGTGAAGAACATTATAATGGCAAATATCTTGGTAGACATCAGGGTATTTTACCTTTTCCCTTATAATTTCATAATAATATATATAATTCTTTAAAGAAAAAAATTACAAACATGGATTTGTAATATATGTGGATAATATAAACATAGGGGCCAATATGGACCATTATGGTGGCAAAGTTGACATATTTTCCATGAAATGGCATAATATTAACTGTAAATGAAGTGTTAAAACTTAAGAATTTACACTGAAATCTCTAAATGGACCACTATAATGTAATACAAGAAATAAAGCTAAAAGCCAATAGAAAAATGAAAATGGAATTCTAAAATTAACCAAATTATACTCATCTCCCCCCCGGAAAAAGAAAAAAAGACAGAAAAGGAATAATAAAGAAACAAACAAAAATTCTAAGGAAAGAAATTGAAAGTAAAATGACAAACCCATACCTAACCACATCAATAATTAAATCAACATTACCAACCACCTTGACTTAATTGATATCAATCAATAGAGCACTATACCCAACAACCTCAGAATACATATTCTTTACATGGCATATGGATCATTTACCAGACTACATGTTGGGCCATGAAACAAGCCTCAAAAACTTTAAAAATACTGAAATCATACAGATATGTTGTCTAAACAAAATGGAAGAAAATTAAGTCTATAACATAAAGTATCTAGAATACTCTAAATATTTGAAAATTAAACAACATACTTCTAAATAATTCACATATCAAAAAATTACTAAAAAGATTAGAAAATGTTCTAAGCTGAATAATAATGAAAATTCAACATATGAAAATTTTAGGGATACATCTAAAGTAGTATTTAGAGGGAACCGTATAGCTTTAAATTCTTATATTAGAAAGAAAAGAAAGTTCTAAATTCAATTTTATGAGTTTCCAATTTAAAATTTAAAAACTACAGAGAAAATAATACCCAAGATAATTAGAAGAAAAGAATAAATAAAGATTAGAGAGAAGAAGTCGACAAAAATTTTCAAGAACAAACAATAAGGAAATCAATGAAACTCAAAGCTGATTCTTTGAAAAGTTTAATAAAATTAAAAAAACACCTCTATCTGGTTGCTGAGAAAGAGAGAGAATATATTGCCAATATCAGGAGCAAGAGGAGAGATGTCACCATAGATCCTGAAACATAAAAAATGAAAATAAAGGAATATTATGAACAACTTTATACCAATAAATTCAACAATTTAGATTAAATAGACAAATTTCTTGACAGATACAAATTACCAAAATCGAGACTCAGTAAGAAATAGTAAACTTGAATAGTAAACTTGAATAGCTATATGTAGATAGATAGAGATATATATTTAAATTATACATATAATTTAATTTACAATTAAAAGCTTTTCGCAAAGAAAATTTCAGGCCTAGATGTCTTCACTGGTGAACTCTATCAAAAATGTAAGAAAGAAATGATACCAATTCTACAAAAGATATTTCAGAAAATAGTGACATTACTTTCTAACTCATTTTGTGAGTCAGTATTATATTGATAAAAAAAAATCAGACAAATATATTACAAGAAAACTATGTACATCTATATATGTCTTTCAATATAGATGCAAAACCCTCACAAAATTCTAGCAAATTGAGCCTAGCAATATATAAAAGGATAATACATTTTGACCCAAAATTGTTTATACCAAGAATATAAGGGTGACATCTGAAAATGAATTGATATGAATCACAGTATCAATAAAATAAAGGAGGAAAAAAAAACACATGATCATATTAACAGATGAAGAAAAAAACACTTGGAAAAAAACAAAAACTCAGAAAACTGGGAACAGAAGATTTTCTCAATCTTTTTCATAGATGCTCTAAAAAGAGCATCTATGAAAAACTCACAAGTAATGTAATATTCAGTGGTGAAGGACTGAATAGTTCCTACTTAAAAAGGTGAAACAAGGCAAGGATGTACATTATCTTCACTTCTATTCAACATTGTGTTAAATGTTTTAGCCAGTGTTATGGCAAGGAAAAAAAAATGGTTAAGCATTCAGTTTGGAAAGGAAAAGGTAAATCTTTATTGGTAATAACATGACCATGTATCTAAAATTCTTAAACAAACCACAAAAAAGGATCCTCATGAAAAAGTAAATTTATAAAAGTTCTAGGATAAATTGTCAATATAAAATTAATTGTATTTCTATATACTATTAATGAATAATTGGAAAATGAAATAAAAATTAATTTACAATTAGAACTAAAAAATGTGAGGAGAAAGAAAGATGGCTGTAGTCAGGCTCCCTTCCAACACCCTTAGCAACTTCCCAGCAGAAGCGAATCAGCACTTCTCTCCTTATGTAACCATGTGCCCATTGCGCAAGTGCGGGCTTGTTATCTGTCAGTGTGCCAGTATTGTTTAACCTATGTATAAAAAGACACAGCCACTCTGCGAGGCTGGCTGTGCCCTTACTGGAATAAATAGCTATTTTGCTGTTGCCTACAGCTCCCCACATTTCCTTCCAACTGCCCAAGCCTTGTATCCCTTACCTAGGAACCTCAAATCTGCAGCAACACGCTTGGTGTAGTCACCGGCAGGATTCCCAGGTAAAGGAGCCATCTGCCCCACCAGAGGATGGGAGGGACGTGTGGCCCTTACAGAGAGCATTGGTATCCTGTGGTGGCAGTATTGATGACTTAGACTCTACCTGAGCCTTGGGAGGAAGTTGATGGGTCCCCAGTGAGTACTGAGAAGGCACTCCACTTCCTAGAGGAGCAGCTGTCGTAAAAAGCATGGGCTAAGTCCAGTTGAGTAGGATGAGTGCTTTTAACGTCTTTGAAGCAGAACACAGATGAAGCTCTAGGGCAGACTGTGCAGGTATAGAAGCTTTGGCGAAAGGTAGGTGCCTTGGATGCAAGAGTTCAACAACTGGAAGCCAAGCTCCAGAAAGGTCCACCCTCAGAGTTGCCCTACGAGGTAGGAGAAGACATCCCAAAAGCAGTCCACCCACAAGTATGGCCCATAATATACCAAAAGGTAAAGCATGAACAACCCCTAGGTCTGGGTGGGGTACAAGCTGGCAGCCCCACGGTAACAGAATTCACCACATATACCCCGTTTACACCCGCAGAATTACGGAATTTGGGGAAACAATATCGGCAGCGACCTGGTGAACCGTTGTTGCCAGCCTTGTTGCTGCACCTTTGGGACAAGGGGCCTGACAGTATTTCATGCTCCCTTGACAAGATGGAGAAACTGTCATCCATAACCGTACAGCCCTCGTTATGGCAATGTCTACAGAACAGTTGCCACTTGGCTCAAGGGCAGGGGAACCATACCCTGATGAAATGGCTCACTGCTGCTGTGCAGACAGTTTGGAATGAAGCCAGAGAACTCCCAGACCATGTGAGTAAATGGCAAACGTATGCTGAACTAGTGCAGATATTTGCGAACTAGGTATGCGACAAACTATGTTTAATTTGAATATGCAGGGACCAGATGATGAACAGTTTATGACTGGCATGCGAGACCTAGTGTAGGGACCACCCTGTCCTCCACTTTTGGCTCCTTGGTTGCTACTCTGGCTCTCTACATGAGGAACGTAAACATGAAGTGACTATAGCAATGGCTGCTCTGGGAGATGTAGGGGAGAGAGGGCATGAGGCAGGGACAGAAGTGTCAGGGCGGTAACGCCCAGATCCCTGAGGGCCGAGAAGAAAAAGAAAGGCCTTGGGTAGAGTCCTGTTTGGGTGACCCGAACCCAAATGTGGACTGGTTTACTAGCTGCAGGAGTCGACCAAGACAAGATAGACTGTCAGCCTAAAGCAGTGTTGCTAGAGTCATGGAGGCAGTTGAAACCTGAGCAGCAATTCAGGTGTGGGCAGAAACCTCCCACCAAAAGAGCTATGCCTGTGGCTTTGAAGAACTTTTTGAAACCCCAGGACACTCTTTTGACCCTATATGATTAGGGGGAAGGCCGAGGTGCTCGTTTTGTGGGGGTAGGTGGGGACCAGGGGCCTTACATGGAATTGGCAGTCCATTAGTCCCCATGCAATGTGCAAAGAGTCCTACCTAGCACTGGTGGATATCAAGACACACTACAGTCTTATCTATGAAAATCCAGAAAGATTCCCTGGACAAGCCACCTATATAGATGGCTATGGGGGTAAGACTATTGAGACCAAGGCTGTGACTTTGTCTCTTGGAATAGGACATTTGCCTCCACGTTTGTACAAAGTGTACGTTTCTCTGGTGCTTGAGTATATCCTAGGGGTGGATGTGTTGCAAGGGCTCAATCTACAGACCCCTGTTGGTGGATCCCGTCTGCGAGTCCAGGTGGTGAAGACTATAGTGTGGGGACATACTCATCACCGGCCACAGAAAGTGCCAGAACCAAGATGCATTGTCAATGTTAAGCAATATCGCTTGCTTGATGGACATGATGAAATCAGGGCTACGGCTCAGGAATTGGAGAAATCTCAGATTGTGCATCTGACCCATAGTCCTTACAATGCCCCTGTTTGATGGCTCATGGAGGATGACTGTGGACTATCGAGATTTTAATAAAGTGACTTCCCCACATGCAGGGATACCATCCATTCATGATCTAATGGATCAACTAGTCATAAGACTGGGGACGTATCATTATGTCTTGGATTTGGCTAACACTTTTTTATCTATTGATAGCTCCTGAAAGTCAAGACCAATTTGCCTTAATGTGGGAAAGAAGACAATGGACTTTTGTGGTATTACCCCAAGGCTACCTACCTAGCCCAACCATTTGCCATAGGTTGGTGGCCCAGGATCTGGCAACCTGGACCGAACTGGCAATGGTGGAATTGTTTCATTAATTTAATGATATCATGTTAACCTCTGCTTCCCTTACAGATCTAGAACAAGTGGTGCCAGCGCTGTTGCAGCATCTGAAAACGTGGCTGGACAATAAATGCAGCCAAGGTTCAGAGACCTGTTTTATCTGTCAGATTCTTGGGTGTTGTTTGATCGAGTAAGAAGAAAGTTATCTCTGATGCTATAATTGATAAGATGCAAGTGTATCCATAACCCACTACAGTTAAAGAATTGCAGAGTTATGTGGGCCTTTTGGGACACTGGAGAGTGTTTGTGCCTCACTTAGTACAGCTGGCACAGCTGTTGTATGACCTGATCAAGGGAGCTTGGGAGCTACTT
>NW_011888909.1:1132879-1145809 GCF_000151845.1 Pteropus vampyrus
CCCCATTTCGTCAGGGTAGAGGTTTGGGCCACCTCTGTTTTGGGGGCCTGTATTCATGTGCATAACCAACCTTTGAATTGGATGTGCATGTAACAGCAGAAGAATATAGCTGAGGCCTATGACAACCTTCAGAACAAACTAGAACCCCAGTGGGTTTTTGGTTCCAACTATGGAAAGACACAGAGAGCCTATACTCTCTAATTGTGAAGCAATTAGCGACTGTATATGCAGCCTTGCAGGTTAGTGAGGCAGTGACTGGCATGGCCAAAGTGTAGTAGCACACCACTTACCCTACATAAGGTTGGTTATGCACATGAATACAGGCCCCCAAAACAGAGGTGGCCCAAACCTCTACCCTGACGAAATGGGGTACCTATCTGGAACAATGGAGTGCCATAGCTGCTAGCCCTCTGGCCATGGAATTATAGATGATTTTAGGTCCAGTTGAGTTTACCATTGACAATATACTGAATATTGCAGTTCCTACAAATTTAGAAGTGTCCCCCTACAAAGAAGGGAAGCTGCCCATACCTGCTGATGTGTAGTACACAGATAGGTCCAGAAGGGTGCAGGGAGCTAAGCAGGTAGCTATAGGGGTGCAACCAATTACTGACCACATTTGATATGATACAGGTACAGGCCAAAGCAGCCAATGGGCTGAACTTCAGGCTGTATAGATGGTTACAGCCCATGAAGATGGCCCCTTGACTATTTGTACCGACAGTTGGGCAGTGTTCAAAGGCTTAACATTATGGTTGCCTATGTGGAAATAGCAAAACTGGCAAGTGGGCCATAGTCCCTTATAGGGACAAGCCATGTGGCAAGACCTATGGGAGACAGGACATGGGAAGGACGTAACTGTGTATCATGTTACAGGTCATGTCCCTTTGGTAACTCCAGGCAATGATGAGGCAGATGCACTATTGTGTGTGCAAAGGCTTGAAAAGGCTCCTGCCACTGAAGTGGCACCCTGGCTCCACAGACGATTACAGCACATGGTGCTAAAACTATGTGGACAGTGAAGCAACAGTGGAACTTTCCCCTGAAGTGGGAAGATGTCAGAGATGCCTCCACCAAAAGTCCGGTGTGCAGACAGGATACGCTGCAACCTTGCCGCATGAAGTGGGAGCATGTGCCAGTACCAAGGGGAAGGGGCACATGGCAGATAGATTACACAGGACCTCTTCCAAAAGCTCAAGGGGCATCTTATGCCCTTACAGCAGTAGACACAACCACTGGGTTATCGTTTGCATGGCTCTCTGCGGCCACAGACCAAAAACATACTGTCCAAGCTCTCAAACGCTTATATATTTTTTATGGTAGGCTGTTAGTAGTAGAAAGTGAACAAGGAACTCATTTTACCGGGCATGAGGTCCAAACATGGGCCAAGCAAATGGATATTCAATGGAAATGGAGTGCTCCATATAATCCCCAGGCAGCAGACATGATTGAGTGGTACAACAGGCTGTTGAAACAATGCCTATGAGTAACTGTCAATCCTCCAGGACTACAAGGTTTGTTGTCCTGCCTGTGGGACATGTTGCAGGTCCTGAATGAGCAACCTTGAGCGGGAGGTCCCTTCCCAGTAGAGCTGCTATTACATAGGGCCACGGCCTCAATTCAATTACAAGTGACTACTACTGAAACTTTGTTGAAACCTGGTCATGGACTCAATGGTAACATACTCCTACCTGACCCTACTTGTCTGAAAAGGGGAGAAACAGTGCAATGGACTTGGCCATGAAAAATAAAGGCTCCGCATAGCCCCACGGGGCAAGGGGATAGAGGTAAACTTGCACGTCATTCCTTGGGTAACGGCTGACTGGCCACCACAAATTACTGTGAGATATTCACAGAAGACGGATGAAGAATACACCATCCTAAGGGAAACCTTTGTGTTGTCACTGGGGTCTACCATGAGTTCTCTAATATTGTGTCATACTGACACAGTGGGATCAATTCCACAAGGGAACTGGTATGGTACCAATGACTAGGCCGCCCCCCTGAGTGGCAACAGTCTTATCACAAGATAAGATGTTAGCATGTATCTTGCCTGATGTAAAAGACTTACCTGTGTTGGTACCATTGTCCTCCCTTTCTTTCCAACCTTAAGACACTGGTTGATTGGGCACATACCTATGCCACAATCATGAATGTCGCACACTGTTGAGTCTACACGAAATTTCCTGTCAGCACCTCTGTAGGACTGCCCTGGCATATACATGCAGCTGATGTCACAGCATGGGATCGGCTGACCCACTGGGGACCCCAGTCACCTGACTGTACCATCATTCATACTAGAGTGGATACACAAAGAAGGACTTAGCATGGACCGGATAAACCCTTTCTGGAGTACTCAGTACATGATGGATGGTCATGGCTGACTAGTGAAGGGGTGGAGGTGAATAGGAGTGTGCTCCATTGTCCTGAAAGAAATAGAGAGTCCTGACTGTTAGGGTGGATGCTATGTCCCCTATGCCAAAATATAACTACTATCTCATCCACCACGCATTGGTGGACAGGACAAAAGTATACTGGCACCCATCCAACTATGATTTTACCCCCAAGAAGCCTATGAGTATGTGGGACCCATGGATGGCCCTATACTCCCTTGAATTGGAAAGGCCATTGTACTTGGGGATGCCCATATTTGCCAGCAACTGTGTGGTAGATACTCCCATTGTACCCCACAAATTTGGACGCATATTCTTCGCAACAAGACCATACTAAATGGACCCCATAATGGTATTACCCCTTAGCCATCTTTCTGCCTGCAGCAAGTGATGTGGTAGTTGAAATACAAGTGACAGCTTTGGCAGAACATACTGCTTGAGCCTTGAATTATATTCATAAAACCTTTGGTCTAGTAACTGATGAAGTAAATCAAATTAGAAAAGTAATATTGCAAAATCATATGGCTTTGGATATTTTAACTGCCGCCCAAGGAGGCACTTGCGCTGTTCTCCACACTGAATGTTGTATCTATATCACAAACCACCAGCACATCTCACAAGTCTTGGCAGGTCTCTCCCAAGAAATAAAGGAAGTCCAGCAGCTCACTGGGGATACTCTGCAGCAGTGGTGGGCAAGCCTAATGTCCACTAGGCATTGGATCTTAGCTCTCCTAGGAGATGAAGCCTGGCTCCTTGTGGTGTGTTGTTGTTCCCTGTATTGTTGTTGTGACCTATGGATACAGAGTTCTGCCCTCCTGCAGCGGTTACTTGCCAAGCCTATTAGGTGTAAGGGAAGAACCCTAAAGGGGTAGAGTGTGAGGAGAAAGAAAGATGGCTATAGTCAGGCTCCGTCCCAACATCCTTGGCAGCTAACTTCTAAGCGGAAGTGAGTCAGCATTTCTCCCCTCATGTAACCATATGTCTGGTGCGCATGTGCAGGCTTCTGTAATCTGGCAGTGTGCCACTATTGTTTAACCTGTGTATAAAAAGATGCTGCCACCTTGCTAGGCTGGCTGTGCCCTTACTAGAATAAAGAACTATGTCGCAGTTGCCTATGGCTCCCTGCATTTTCTTCCAATTGCCCAAGCTTTGTATCCTTTACCTTGGTACCTAGAATCTGCAGCAACACAAATACTTATGGATAAATTTAATGAAAAGTGTACAAAAGTTTATACTAAAAACTTTAAAAGATTGCTGAGGCAACTTAAAGGAGTCTTAAATGAATGGACGTGCAATGTAAATAGCTTTAAAAACTTAAATATTGCTTATATCGCAATTTTTCCCAAATTAGTCTATAAATTCAAAATAATCCCAAGAAAAATAACATTAGTGTCTTTTGAAGAAATTGACAAGCTGATTAAAAAATTTGGATGGAGGAGACTTCTGGTTAAGATGGCATAATGGGTAGACACTGTGTTCGCTTTCTCTCACAACCACATCAGAATGTAACTAAACTACAAAACAACCATTGGGAGTTGCTTGAGGTCTGGCTGAACAGAAGTCCTACTAGGGACATACAGAGTAGACCACCTTGAGACTGATCGGGGGGAGGTGGAGATGCAAAATGGACTGGTCCCACAACCACATGTGGCAGTTGAGAATTCAGAGAGATATCTTGGCTGCAGAAGCCCCCTGGAGGAGTAAGAGGTCCCAGCTCCACACTGACATCCCTGACCCAGGGTTCCAGTGTCAGGGGGAGATATCCCCACAATTTCTGGCTGTGAAAACCAGTGGAGATTCTGGCTGAGTGAAACAGAGGGCTGCAGGAGTCACAAACATTTCTCTTAAAGTGCCTGCTCATGGACTTGCTCCATGACAGACTCTCTCAGTCTGAGCTCAAGTGCTAGGGCAGCTGTTCGAGTAGTGCCAGGGACATATGGGGAGGAACTGGATTGTCTGGCTTCAGTGGGAGGGCTGGAGGAATGGCTTTCTCCCAGGCAGAAGTGCTGGCAGAAGGCATTTTTCCTTTGTTCAGTCTTACCTCACTGATGTGGGGACACAGAAGCCACCATATCTGAGCTCCATCAACCTGGCTAACACGGGTCACTCTACCCAGATGACCCCACCCCTCCCAAAGTGCAGGCCCATCCAGCTGCCTCCAGTCATTTTTCTCATACAAATGGCCTGTCTTGGCTCAAAGTTTCAAGAACTCAAACAAGCAATGTCTGTGCCCTGAACCTCTTGCTGAGCAGCCCCAAGCCTGGCACTAGTGACAGCCAACCTCGGTTCATGTCTTGGCCTCCTGAGGTACCTCTAAGAACAGCACGGGTTATGGCCATCTGCAGATTGCCTGGTGACTATTGTCAGGTGACCCTTGGCAGTGCACAGACTAGAGCTGAATTTGGCCTGTGGCTGGGCCTCTCTCAGGAGACCTTTGGGCCTGCATGCCCAGTGGCCAACTTCGACTAGAGCTAGAGCACCATCTAGGACTGCATCTGCAGAGGAGAAACCCAAAAGGCAGATGGGGCAGGCACCAGAGCTGTACTAAAGTGAATCCTGTTCCGTAGGGTCAGCCCATCACCAGCTAGTCCTCACAACCAATCAGGCCATGGGTCAATCCCTCCTACTGACATGCGAACAGCAACTAAAGCTGAACTATAGCAGGAGGGCAGACACAACTCACACACCTATATCACCTGGCTCAGGTGATTAAGGAAGATTGTTCCCCTGGGTTCTACAGGACATCTACTATATAAGTCTACTCTACAAAAACCTGGAGACTTAGGACCCTTACCTAATACATAGAAAGAAACACAAGGAGGGAGCCAAAATGGGAATACAAAGAAACATGTCCCAAATTAAAGAACAGTACAAAGCCCCAGAAAAATAACTAAACAAAATGGAGACAAGCAATATACCAGATGCAGAGTTCAAAACACTGGTTATAAGGATGCTCAATGAACTTAAGGGAAGAGTAGATGAACTCAGTGAGAACTTTAACAAAGAGATAGAAAACATAAAAATGGAGATAGAAAACAAAAAAAAAAAGTCAGAAATGAAGAATACGATAACTACAATGAAGAGTACATTAGAGAGAATCAACAGATTAGATGAAGTAGAGACCAAATCAGTGATTCAGAAGATAAGGTAGGAGAAAACACCTAATCAGAAAAGGAACAAGAAAAAATAATCCAAAAAATGAGGATACTTTAAGGGGCCTCTGAAACATCAACTGTAGCAACATTCCCATCATAGGGACACTAGAAGGAAGAGAGACTGAGCAAGAAATCAAAAACTTATTTGAAGAAATAATGAGCCTATTAGGTGTAAGGGAAGAACCCTAAAGGGGTAGAGTGTGAGGAGAAAGAAAGATGGCTATAGTCAGGCTCCGTCCCAACATCCTTGGCAGCTAACTTCTAAGCGGAAGTGAGTCAGCATTTCTCCCCTCATGTAACCATATGTCTGGTGCGCATGTGCAGGCTTCTGTAATCTGGCAGTGTGCCACTATTGTTTAACCTGTGTATAAAAAGATGCTGCCACCTTGCTAGGCTGGCTGTGCCCTTACTAGAATAAAGAACTATGTCGCAGTTGCCTATGGCTCCCTGCATTTTCTTCCAATTGCCCAAGCTTTGTATCCTTTACCTTGGTACCTAGAATCTGCAGCAACACAAATACTTATGGATAAATTTAATGAAAAGTGTACAAAAGTTTATACTAAAAACTTTAAAAGATTGCTGAGGCAACTTAAAGGAGTCTTAAATGAATGGACGTGCAATGTAAATAGCTTTAAAAACTTAAATATTGCTTATATCGCAATTTTTCCCAAATTAGTCTATAAATTCAAAATAATCCCAAGAAAAATAACATTAGTGTCTTTTGAAGAAATTGACAAGCTGATTAAAAAATTTGGATGGAGGAGACTTCTGGTTAAGATGGCATAATGGGTAGACACTGTGTTCGCTTTCTCTCACAACCACATCAGAATGTAACTAAACTACAAAACAACCATTGGGAGTTGCTTGAGGTCTGGCTGAACAGAAGTCCTACTAGGGACATACAGAGTAGACCACCTTGAGACTGATCGGGGGGAGGTGGAGATGCAAAATGGACTGGTCCCACAACCACATGTGGCAGTTGAGAATTCAGAGAGATATCTTGGCTGCAGAAGCCCCCTGGAGGAGTAAGAGGTCCCAGCTCCACACTGACATCCCTGACCCAGGGTTCCAGTGTCAGGGGGAGATATCCCCACAATTTCTGGCTGTGAAAACCAGTGGAGATTCTGGCTGAGTGAAACAGAGGGCTGCAGGAGTCACAAACATTTCTCTTAAAGTGCCTGCTCATGGACTTGCTCCATGACAGACTCTCTCAGTCTGAGCTCAAGTGCTAGGGCAGCTGTTCGAGTAGTGCCAGGGACATATGGGGAGGAACTGGATTGTCTGGCTTCAGTGGGAGGGCTGGAGGAATGGCTTTCTCCCAGGCAGAAGTGCTGGCAGAAGGCATTTTTCCTTTGTTCAGTCTTACCTCACTGATGTGGGGACACAGAAGCCACCATATCTGAGCTCCATCAACCTGGCTAACACGGGTCACTCTACCCAGATGACCCCACCCCTCCCAAAGTGCAGGCCCATCCAGCTGCCTCCAGTCATTTTTCTCATACAAATGGCCTGTCTTGGCTCAAAGTTTCAAGAACTCAAACAAGCAATGTCTGTGCCCTGAACCTCTTGCTGAGCAGCCCCAAGCCTGGCACTAGTGACAGCCAACCTCGGTTCATGTCTTGGCCTCCTGAGGTACCTCTAAGAACAGCACGGGTTATGGCCATCTGCAGATTGCCTGGTGACTATTGTCAGGTGACCCTTGGCAGTGCACAGACTAGAGCTGAATTTGGCCTGTGGCTGGGCCTCTCTCAGGAGACCTTTGGGCCTGCATGCCCAGTGGCCAAATTCGACTAGAGCTAGAGCACCATCTAGGACTGCATCTGCAGAGGAGAAACCCAAAAGGCAGATGGGGCAGGCACCAGAGCTGTACTAAAGTGAATCCTGTTCCGTAGGGTCAGCCCATCACCAGCTAGTCCTCACAACCAATCAGGCCATGGGTCAATCCCTCCTACTGACATGCGAACAGCAACTAAAGCTGAACTATAGCAGGAGGGCAGACACAACTCACACACCTATATCACCTGGCTCAGGTGATTAAGGAAGATTGTTCCACTGGGTTCTACAGGACATCTACTATATAAGTCTACTCTACAAAAACCTGGAGACTTAGGACCCTTACCTAATACATAGAAAGAAACACAAGGAGGGAGCCAAAATGGGAATACAAAGAAACATGTCCCAAATTAAAGAACAGTACAAAGCCCCAGAAAAATAACTAAACAAAATGGAGACAAGCAATATACCAGATGCAGAGTTCAAAACACTGGTTATAAGGATGCTCAATGAACTTAAGGGAAGAGTAGATGAACTCAGTGAGAACTTTAACAAAGAGATAGAAAACATAAAAATGGAGATAGAAAACAAAAAAAAAAAGTCAGAAATGAAGAATACGATAACTACAATGAAGAGTACATTAGAGAGAATCAACAGATTAGATGAAGTAGAGACCAAATCAGTGATTCAGAAGATAAGGTAGGAGAAAACACCTAATCAGAAAAGGAACAAGAAAAAATAATCCAAAAAATGAGGATACTTTAAGGGGCCTCTGAAACATCAACTGTAGCAACATTCCCATCATAGGGACACTAGAAGGAAGAGAGACTGAGCAAGAAATCAAAAACTTATTTGAAGAAATAATGACAGAAAACTTCTCTAGCCTGGCAAAAGGAATAGACAAGCCCAGAAAGCACAGAGAGCTCCAAACAAAATGAACCCAAAGAGGCCCACACCAAGACACATCATCATTAAAATGCCAAAGGTTAAAGACAAAGAGAAAATCTTAAAAGCAGCAAGAGAAAAGCAGTTAGTTACATACAAAGGAGCTCCCATAAGACTGTCAGCTGATATCTCAGCAGAAACTTTTCAGGCCAGAAGGGATTGGCAGGAAATATTCAAAGTGATGAAAAGCAAGGATCTATAACCAAGACTACTCTACCCAGCAAAGCTGTCATTTAGAATCAACGAACAGATAAAGAGCTACTCAGACCAGATTAAGTTAAAGGAGTTCATCAACATCAAATCAGTATTACAAGAAATGTTAAAGAGATTTTTTTTAAGAAGAAAAAAATATATAAAATATGAATAATAAAATGGCAATAACTACATATCAACAATTACTTCAAATGTAAAAAATTTAAATGCTCTAATCAAAAAATAGGGTGTCCAAATGAATAAGAAAACAAGACCCTTACATATGTTGCCTACAAGAGACTCACTTAAAATCAAAAGACACACACAGACTGAAAGTAGAGGGATAGAAAGAGATATTTCATGAAAATGGAAATGAAGAAAAAAATCTGAGGTAGAAATACTTATACCAGAAAAAATAGACATTAAAACAAAGACTGTGATAAGAGACAAGGAAGGACCCAATAGTCCCACTTCTGGTTATTTATCCAAAGAAACCCAACATATTACTTTGAAGGGACATCTGTATCCATATATTCATTGCAGCATTATTTACAATAGCTGAGATATGGAGGCAACATAGATGTCCATCAGGAGATAAATGAATAAAGAAGAGGTGGTACATATATAATGTACTATTACTTGACGATAGAAAAAAAATGAAATCTTGCCATTTGCTACATGGATGGAACTAGAGGGTATTGAGTTGAGTGGAGTAAGACAGAGAAAGACAAATGCAATATGACTTCATTTACATGTGGAATCTAAGGACAAACAAAACAGAAACAAACTCAGATACAGAAAATATTTTGCGAGTTGCCAGATGGAAGGGGTGTTTAGGGGTATGGGTGAAAAAGGGGAAGGGATTAAGAAGTACAAATTAGTAGTTACAAAATAGTCAGGAGGGTGTAAAGTATAGCATAAGGAATATAGTCAATGATATTGTAATAACTATGTATGGTGTCAGATGGGTTTTATCGAGGTGATCATTTTGTAAGTTGTATAAATGTCTAGTCAGTATGTTGTACACCAGAAACTAGTATAATATTGTATGCCAATTATAATTGAAAAATAAAAATATTTTTCAAAATTTATATGAAATGTCAAAAAGTTTAGAGTAGCTAAAAGAATTTGACTTACATATCTTAATTGTAATACTTACTATAAATTTACTCTAATCATAATAGCGTAGAACTAGCAAAAAAGATAGAAATGAAGATCAATAGAATGGAGGAGAGTTAAGAAATAGACCCATACATTTATGCCCAATTGGTTTTAGATAAAAGTATCAATGGAGAATATTTAGCCTTTTTGGTAAATGTTGCTGAAACAATTGGTTATTAGTATGGAAAAAAATAAACCTACCACACATCATACAAATAAAATAATTTAAATTGGATGATAGACCTGAAAATTAGATATAAAATTATATAATTTCTAAAAGGAAAACCTAGAATAAAATCTTCATGACATTGGGTTAGGCAAAAATTTCTTTCCAAAGGTACAAAAAGCATTAAAAAATTGATAAAATTGGCATCATCAAAATTTAAAACTTTTGCTTTTTTAAATAACATAGTTAAAACATAAATATACATATTTAATATATTTAATATATCAGATATTTAATATATCTGACAAAGATAAAAATGTCTTTAATCCATTTATCTATCTATCACTGGTGAATTTAAGTAATAAAGGGAATTTATGGATAAGAATTTGTGCTGACTGTGTCACAAAATCGGACAGCAGACACACCAGGCCTTAGGAAGGGCAGGAACCATGGCATTTCGGGGTATTTCACAATGGACTTTTAGCGTGACGCTATTTCAACATCTCAGTTCAGGTATATCCAGACACCACTTCACCACCCAGTGTCTTGTTCTGGGAGAACCTAGTTGGCCTTATTTGGTCACTCACCAAACCCTTAGCCAGATAAGTGGGATAACATGATCAATCGGTCTACTGGGCCCTCAGAGAATGGCAAAAGGGTGCTTTGTTAAATAAAACTAGATTGCTACTGGGTGCCTGATATTATGCCCCACGGATGCAGCATCCAATTAATAATGGATGGCTATATTCATGTGTTTAAATACTAAAAAGTGGCCGAGGAAATAAACCTAGTTGTAGAGGGTGGTACTTATGACAACAACCAGGCAAGCTCCAACCCGTGTCCAGGGAAGAGTGGATAGGGCAAAATAACCAAATCTAAGGAACAACCAACAATCTCAGCCAGAGTTAACTGACAGCAGGACCCCAATCATTGTTCCAGATGTCACTGTTACGCAGTTAAAGACCCAAAGGACTCCCGAAAGAGGTGACTGCCAGCTATGATTTTGAGTGCTATTGTTCCAGCTAAGTAGGCAAGGAGGTAGGGTTCCAGGTACTTCAAGAACCTGTAATGACAAAGAAATTAAGTCAGAATAGAGTGTAGTGAAAATGGCATAAAGTAGAAATGGTAGTATTTGGGGCTTTGAAATCACGAAGACCACGGTTTTACTTTCAGCTCTTCCTTTTCCTAACCAATGAATTATTTAATCACTCTGTGTTACATATTATCAGTATTATTATGAATAATAAGAATTACATGGTGATGAAAGTGGTTCAAAACGTAGGTACTAGAGACTAGAACCCATCTCAGAAGCATAAGTACTCTTAATTCTGGACTCTACCATCTAATGTTCTCCACATCCTGGTCATAAACAACTTGGAAATGAGATAAAATTGAGGCTGCTCATATAATATTTTGACTCCACTTGACAGAAGCTAATGAAAGCAATGACCAACAGAGCATTTTTCACTAATGATTTTTCTTCTTTTTCAATGGACAAATATTATCTAAGAGAAACAAACAACTCAGGCTTCATTATACGTATGATATAATTTTAAGCACCTAAAATTCTTTTAAGGCAGGAAGGAAAAATATTATTATGCCATGTTGCTGATATATCAACTAGTACTCCAGGCACACAATGAATTCAAGAGATAAAATTTAAAACAAGTTTTCCATTCAGTGGTACTGTGCTTTTAAAGCTAAACCATGTGGACCTGAGAAAAGAAAATGTTTAATGAAAACTTAGTGTTAAATAGAACAGTAGACAGACTGTTCAAACTAGAGTGGGACTTAGTGGTGTCATTTATGCTTTTCCTCTGCATATTCAATGAAATAAACTAATATTAAGTAAACAAAAATGTTCTCAAATGTGGGTAAGTAAAATATATGTGCAATCTAAAACAGAGGTTTCTTCTAAAAATGATTAAGAATAGAAATTGAAATTTATTTATGTATTTGTTCATTTAACACTTTTTTAGTAACTGAGACTAGATCAGAGGCCACACACTGTGAGGATAGTAAGTTTTACTGACATAGTCTAGTCAAGTCACAAAAAGAAATAAGCACACACAAAAACAAATAAGTACACACACAAAAAAATAACAAGCACTGGAGAGAAAGTAGGAATATTAGTATCTAAAGTTGCTACAACATATAATAAAAATGTCCAGCTTTCAACAAAAAATTATGAGACATGCAAAGAAAAAGGTAAGTGTAATCCATTTACAAGGGGAAAAAAGCAGGTAACAGAATTAGCCTTTGGGAGGTCCCAGAATACCGATAAGTGGACAAAGATTCAAAGCAGTTTTTATAAATATTTTCAAAGAACTAAAGGAAACCATAACTAAAGAAGTAAAGAAAGGCATGATGACAATATCTCATCAAATAGAAAATATCATAAAGAAATAAAAAAAGTTTTTAAAAGTAATGAGTGAAAGAAAACTTCCAAGATTTGAATAAAACCTTTATTCTAACACTTAAGAAACTCAATGAACTCTAATCCAAGTAGAATACTGGCATAGTGATCCACACCCAGACATGTCAATAAAAATGTAGAAATACGAAACAAAGAAAATCTTGAGAGTAGCAAGAGAAAAATGACTTACCACATATAAAATAGTCCCAGAGAGTAGAAGCTAACTTCTCATCAGAAACAGCAAAGGCCAGAAGGTAGTTAGATGACATAGTCAAAGTACTGAGAGAAAAAAATGAGCACCTATCAAACAAGAATTTTATGTCAACAGAAAAATTTGTGTAGAAGAAAGACTAAATAAAGACATTACCAGGTAAGCAAAAAAAAAAAAAAAAACCAAAACAGAAAATTTGTTGCTCACAGACTTGCCTAATAAGAAATATTAAAGGAAGTTTTTCAGGCAGAAAGTAGGTGACCCCAGACAGTAATTTGATACACACACACATATATACATACACGCATACGACAGAGAACTGATAAAGGTAAATAAAAAATTTGCATACTTCTTCTCCTTCCTTCTATTAACTGATTTTAAAAACAACAGTATAAAAGTAGGCATATAATTATATTTTTGGACCTATAATATATAATATATGTTTGCCATTAAAAGTATAAAAGTGGTGGATAGGAGCAAAGCTGTACTGGAGTAAGAAAATGACACTAGATAATAAG
>NW_011888909.1:1146584-1151146 GCF_000151845.1 Pteropus vampyrus
CAACTGCAGAATACACATTATTTTTAAGTGCACATGGAACATGCTCCAAGATAGACCATATGCAAAGCTATAAATCAAGCCTCAATCAATTTAGAAGGATTGAAATTGTAAAGTGTGTTCTCTAATCACGATTAAATTATAAATTAATAACCGAAAGAAATATGTTTATAAATATGTGGACATTGAATAATACTCTTCTACATAAACAATGTGTTGAAGAAGAAATCACAAAGGAAATTACAGAATACTATGAGATATGAAAATGAAGACACAATATATCAAAATTTATTGACTGAAGCCAAAGTAATGTTTAGATAGGGGGAAATTTATAGCTATAAATGTGTAAATTACAAAAGAATAAAAATCTCAAAAAACATATTGCTCTAACTTGTGACACTACACACACACACACACACACACTCACCAAACTAACCAAAGACAGTAAACTAAACCCAAAGCAAGCAGAAGGAAAGAAATAGTAAGGATTCAAATGAAACAATTCTGAATTGAGATTAGAAAACCAGAGAGAAAATAAACAAAACCAAAAATTGGTTCTTAAAAAGATGAACAAAATTGAACTCTTTAGCTAGAATGACCAAAAGAAAAAGAAGACTCATGTTACACAAATCAGGAATGAAGAACGGATTATGGCTACTGACCTGACAGAAGTAAAATAAGATTATAAGGGAATACTGTGAATTTGTGTATGCCAACAAATTAGATAATCTAGATGAAATGGGAAAAAAATGCCTGGAAAGAAACAAACTAGCAAATTTGACTCAAAAAGGAGTAAAAAAATCTTAATATTCTTAAAACAAGTAAAGAAAACTGAGTAATCAAACAACTCCCCACAAAGAAAATCCAAATTCAAATGTTTAAAGAAGAATCAACACCAATCCTTCACAAACTCTTTCAAATATAGAAGAAGGAATAAAAGAGACAATACTTTCTAACTCATTTTATGAGGGAGCAGTATTACAAAACAGTACATACAAAGAAAACTACAGACCATACCTACCGTTAACTTAGATGCAAAAGTCCTCAACAAAATTTTTACAATATAAATCTAACAATGTACAAAAATAATTATGCAACACAACCAAATGGGATGTCATCAGAATGAAAACTTACATGATACAAAGGACACCATCAAGAAAGTGAAGATAACCCATAAATAGGAGAAATACTTGCAAATCTAGAGTATATAAAGAACTCCTACAACTGGATAATAAGACAAATAACCCAATTGAAAAATAGGCAAAATCTTGAACAGACAATTCTTCAAAGATACAAAATGGTCAATAAGCACATGAAAGAATGCGTAACTATATTGGCCATCAAGGAAATGCAAATTAAAACCACAATGAGATATCAATTTCAAAAAGACAGATAATAACAGATATTGGTGAGGATGTGGTGAAATTGGAATCAGTGTTTGATGAAATACTACTGATGGAGATGTAAATGATGCACACACTATGGAAAACAGTCTGGCAGCTCTTCAAAAGGTTAAGCATAGAGTTACCATATGACCCAGCAATTCCACTCCTAGACACATACTCGAAAGAAAAAAGAACATATGTCCACGCAAAAACTTGTACACAAATGTTCACAGCAGCATTATTCACAATACTCAAAAAATGGAAACAACCTGTGTTCATCAACTGATGAATAGACATATAAAATCTGGCATATTCATGCAATGGAATATTATTTAGCAATAATAAGGAATGTAGTACTGATGCACACTAAAACATGGATGAACCTTGAGTACATTATGTCTCCTTCATAAACTCCGATGCCCTTGAAAGTAGGTTTCTTGTCTGATTCATCTCTATCAAATCTCTGAATTCTCAGAGCTCAGCCTTGAGTGCGATATCTGATACTTGTATCAAACATATTGTGACATGCTGGCTTTGTAGCAGATTCTGCTCTTAGGAAGCACATTGCATTAACGTTCTGTTGAATGCAGGCAAAGCAACCAGTGGTGGCACTAAGCCTGTCAGTCAGCTGCAGAGAAGGTTAAGTTTCATCTCTGGGTCTTGATATTTTCTCCCTCACCTTGTCTGTATGGGGAGAAATCAAACACTAAAGGCAGGAAGAGTAGAAAAAGGCTAACCTGAAAAACTTTGTTTTTTTAATTATAATTTGCCTAGGATATAATTCAATGTCTATCATATCTTTCAACTTGAAAGTATGGGATTAATGGACTTCCCTCGTGAGTCCCAAGTTTCTGGCTCATGGAAAATTTCTCTACTCATCACCGTGGTTTTGAGAAAGATTTCATGATTACAAATTGTACTTAGTTACAAAAAGAAGTACCAAGATCCTATGTTACTAAAATACAGAATAGTAGCTTTCTGAGAATTTCCTACAAAGAGGAAAACTTTTCCTATTAAAGAACTTATACTGAATGAGAACACAAGCCCAAATGCCAAAAGTTCTCGCAAGCAAGAGTCATTATGCCAAATCTTAAACCAAAGTCACAATTGATGTATCCTGCTCTACTCAAGTTGATTACTGCTGTAAAACTTAAACCTTGATTGCTGTATAACTTGTTAAGTTTCATTTAGTTATGTAGTGGTTCTCAAATGGTGTACTGCAAGCCATTGGTTTCATCTAATTACCCATTCAATAAATATTACTTAAAAATCCCACTATCTTATATAAAAAATTAACTCAAAGTGGGTGTAGATCATTAAGCTTAACCAAGTATAGGGTTCAATTGGTTAAGTACAACCAAGATAGAAAACCTTAAGATACATAAGGATATTTCCCAGATTATAGAATTATATAGGTTTGGTTGTTAGAGACGTGAAGAAATCAGGGAGCAAAGAGTTAGGAGAAAAAAAGAGTTTTAGAATTAATGAATTGGCATTCACAATGCAATTGTTATAAAGGAGTGAATAAAGGAGATAAAGTGGAAGAATAGGAAGTAGTGATCAGAGGGAGGGATGCTTGAAATTGAGATTTCAGAGGCGGTGTGTCGTTACTGAAAAAGATTAACCATGGAAGAGTGGCTACAGTGGTGGAAGAAAGGATCATTGTTAGTAAGGAAATCAGGTCCCAAGATTCCAAGTAGTTAGACCACCACCAGACAAGGGGATATGAAGATCCAGGTAAATGATGACAAGAATAGGAATGAGAGGAAGACAGTGAATCAAATTTTCAAGAATCATTGAACAAGAGGGAGGAATGGAGGTAAGGAAGAAGAAAGAAAGGAGTCTGATCAGGTAGCAGGAGCTTCCCAGAAAAATGGTGCGGAGATGTCAGTGCGAGAAAAGAGCGACGCATTCGCCCCTGGAGGATGAGAGAGGGCGACCTCCACCTGAATGTGTGATCCGGAGAATATTTCAGAAAGGTTTGGGAGACATGGGAAAATGGGTGGAGTTGAGTTGTACAAGGTAATATACAAGTAAGAACCAAGAGACGATGGATGTCTGGGAAGCTTGGGTTTTCAGGAGCCACAGGGATGTGAGGCAGAGTGAGAATAGTCCCCAGACCTCCTTAAATATGGAGGCAACCAGTACAGACCATAGCGCAGTGTTTAGCGATCATCTTCTCTGAGAGGATTAAACATACTACCATGTTCTTATCAAAAAGTATAATTTAGTTTTTCCACAAGTGCCTATACGAATCAGTATCATGATTTTCAAAGAGAAAATGGAGCTGAACACAGGTTTGACGCTGGGCATGGCAGAGTACAATCTTATATGCGTGAAGATTTCTAGTAAATGTTTAAGTTCCTCAGTATATCTCCAGTACCTAGAAGAGAATCTGGCACATGACGGAGGCTCGAAAATGAACAAATTAACGGAAAAGATTATGGGGGATACTGGAATATGTGAAATCTTTGCCTCAAGAGAGATGTCGAAGGAATAAACTCTTGTCATAAAGTCACCTATTTGGTGGTAAGGGCCACCAAATATACTGTGGGGCAACTGCGGGTACTTTTACAGCCCAGAGGGATGGGGTGGTTCTCCAGGAGTGATTACTGTTAAGCTGTTTAGTGTTTTGTGATTACTGTTAAGCTGTTTAGTGTTGAGTCTTTTATCCTTTCAAGTGTGCCCCAATTCCGCGCCCCCCCCAAAAAAATAAAAACTGCCAGTATTCAAATGTAAGTTTCAAAGACAGAAAACTTGAGATTTACTACAGTGTGTGGCTTGTGATTAGAATAATCTTCCATTGATAATTTATATATTCAGCATAAAGTACACTAAGGGCTATCTGCTTTCCATATGCCAAATATTTCTTTCCTAGGGAAAATAAAATTTACAATCCTAAATTGATCACACTCCCAGTTATCTTCTATTATTTTAGTTACATGGCATTGAGTTCTCAAAACAAACTTAATTTTCATCACATTGAATAAAAAAATACCAGCCATGCTGATCTCTTAGGAAGAAGGTACGTTGCACAAAATCAAATGGCAATATATGGCTGCTGCTCTAAAAAAGAATTGCTGCTCTAGAGAATACTCCCTTCCTAAATGGCTATAAAGGCCTCACGCTCCAGAAAAGTCAGAAGAAAAATTACCTCCCAGCTTGTGCATTTATTTTTAT
>NW_011888909.1:1151921-1160913 GCF_000151845.1 Pteropus vampyrus
TTAATGCACTTGTGATATATGTGACTGCAATCCACTCACCCCCTCCACTCTATTTCACTTTTTATTACCCATTGCACCGCTTTACCCAGGTTTATATACTTCATTATGTTCTCTGCTGTCACTTCTCTTATTTCATTTTTGATTTTTATTTTAACTCAGCGGCTGGCAGCTATGTTGCCACCATCTCTCCTGCTTCCTTGCACCCCTCTGTGCTGCCAGAGATGAAGGTCTTTCATTATGTACTCGCTTCTAACTCTTGAGACATTGGCCTAGAGGCAGTATTCTGTGATGCAATGCCCTGAATGTGGGGTGGAAACCTGTGTTCCTGCATTGGTTTTGCCACTGGGTAGCTGTGACACTTCGAGGCATTTAGTTAGCTTTTGAACAGATCAGATGTAAAAGGGAAGTGATAAAACTAAAAGACTTCCGAGGTGCAATTCTCAGTTGCCACCTCATCTACAAAATGTGGATGGGAGTTTCTCCACTTCCCACCCAAGGCTGTTATTAGGATGAAATAAGATTACATCAGTTGAAGATCTCCAATACTATAAAGCTCTTTCCAAACCTGCAAAATTATACTAATTATTATAGGGTAATTTCAGCACCATCCTGTCAGCATACAATTTTTTCTATTTCAAAATGAAGTAATCAAGAATTATGTACCCCTCCCCCCCAGCTTTTTTTATGGAAGCAGCCCGTTTTCTCAAGAGAGGCATTCGATTACCCTTGCATTTAAAAAACTAGGAGCTAGACAGAGGAAATCAAAAAATATAAAAATAAAGAGCATAAATTCAGCTTTCACTCAGTTTTCTAAGAATACAAAGGTAACAAGTGGTTACATAAGAAATAGCACACATTAGTGCAAGAGGATTGCTTTGGGGCTTTCTTGAAGGAAAGATTTAAGCCACATCTTGGAGGCAGAAATGGCTCTTCATAATCCTAAAATAACTTTAAATGGCTTTTAATGTTAGTGATTTGGAAAGCAAGAAGTTTCTCTTTAATGAAGCACTTCATCTCTGCCAAATATTGGTATCTAGAGTTATTGGGGCCCCTCAGGGAACCATAAGAAGTTACGTCCTTCTACATTTCTCAACATTGAAGGAAAGTCAAATCTTTCCATCATCGATTGCAGCAAATACTATCTTAAGGTGCTTCACAGGTTGCATTATTTGTCCTCTTTGATCTGAGGAACTTCTTTCTTCAACAAAATATGGAGTTCAAATAAAAGTTTGACAATGACCAAAGGGAGAGAGAGGTCCAAGTTCAATTCTTTCCCTGGGATTCATTTACTTGAGTCTGAGATGAGACAGAGCGTTCATCTGATGATAATAAAGCTGAGAAAGTGACATAAATTGTAGAGAGGGCTTTGGTGGCCTGGAGCCCCAATATTCAGATTATCCTGTTTTTCTCCAGCCATTCCAAATTATAGAGGCAAGTGACTTCTCCATTCCACTTCAGCCAGGTACAGTGGGTTTCTAGCACTTGTAATCAAAAGCATTCTCAGTAATTATTATGGTGTCACAGTTCATGAGAAGTAAGCTTCGGTCTCTCTCTCCCAACTCATTTCTGACCAATTCCTCACCTAGGCTCATAGTGGAGGATCACTGTGGTCTCCCTAACATCACCATACCTGCTCAACACTCTAGATGTTTGTATATTCTTTTTCCTCTGTCTGGAACATTCTCCTATGATTTGTCTATCTAAAAACCTTCAATTCTTCCCTCAAGGCTCTCTGGTCACTCTGAAACCATTACACTGTAAACCACAGGTTCATTTGCACTGAAGGTACAATTGTTTGTGTCCAATGAACACTGTCAACATGATTAGCATTGAGTTAGACACAGAGGGAAATGCAAAAGTCTGTAAGACTAACAGACACACTTCTGCCATCAAAGAGTTAATTGTCTAGTTGAGAAGTAAGATTAATTCCATGAAACAATATGAGAGAATGTACAATCAAGCTCCATTTTGGGCAGTACAGATTTTAAATGCCAAAGGAGTTGAGAGAAGGAGAAAATCCATCACAGCTGATTCTGCAAAAACTCATGGCTCACATGTACATAGCAGCTGAAAATAGTATGTTCTCACCAATTGTACTGCCACCAGCAAATTATTGAAATTTTCTCCCCACCAAGGTTAAAGGAAGAAAAAATCAGGGAGGGAGAAGAAAGTACAGGATTATAGACGTTCTCACCTAGGAGGGGAAACAGAGTAGAAATGCAAATGAGGTTGTCAAATTATGCTTCACCTCTTTCACCAAGCAATTCCACTTCCGAGTGTTTATCCTAGAGAAATATTCTGAATGCACACAGAGTCAGCATTGTTAGTAATAGAGAAAAATTGCAAACGAGTCCATCAGTAGGAAATTGGTTGAACACATTTTGTTATAGTTGTACCATGGAATCCTATTGCAGCCATTAAAAGAGAATGGTGTGTTTCTTTATGCACTATCATGGAAACATCATCAAAATCTATTATTAAACATAAAAAAATAGCAAATTGTAGAAGCATCACTATAATATAGTTGAGTTCATATAAAACATGAGCAGGAAATACTGTTGCTCTGTGCAATCATTCACTCATTCAGTCATTCATTTGACAATTATCTATGGGGCTCCTATTATGTGACAGGCAGTGTCTTGAGCATCCACAATGAACAAAATACAAAAGTCCTTATGCTCCCAGATTTTCCATATAGTGGAACAAGACAGACATGAAATATATAAACAAGTAAGATATGCCATATATCAGATGACAATGAGAGTGTGAAGAAAAATAAGGCAGCGTATGAGGAAAAGAAGTGCCTGAGGAGGGGACATTGCTATTTGAATAGGGTGACACAGAAAGCAGAGACCTGAAGGAGGTAAGGGTGTTGTGGATATCTAAGGTGAGCATTCCAGGTAAAGGGACTAGCCAGTGCTAAGGGTACCATGCTTGGCATAGGGCAGAGAGAGTAAAATGGGAAGCAGAAGGATATCAGACAGAGAGCTAGAGGGGGCACTTTATGTAGAGCTCTAGGGTCCTTATGAAGATATCAGCTTTTGTCCTGAGTGAGACGACAAGCCAAGGGAGCGTTGGGCAGAAGCGTGATATGATCTGAGTTCTGTTTCACCTGGCCACTCTGGCTGCTGTGTTGAGAACAGATTATTGGGAAGCAGAGAGACCATTTAGGAGGTGAATAAAATGATCCAGCAAGACGTGCTGGTGACTTGGACCAGGACGATAGCAGGGGAACTGGGGAGAACTGACTGAGTTCTGACTGCATTTTTAAGGCAGGGTTAACAGGATTTAGCCACGGAGTAAGTGTGAAGTACGAAAAAAGCAGTTGCTCTAGTTTCCTGTTTTTTGTTTTTTCTGAAGCAAATGAAATAATGAAGTGGCCATTAACTGAGTTGGGAAAAACTATGGGAGGAACAGTTTTAGGGAAGGATATGTTTATAGAAAATGAGAACACAAGTGGGTGGATAATCAATATGTATTCTCCTCTATTCATTCATCTCTTTTTCTTCATACCCCAAACTGGTAGCTAAGCTCTGTAATTCCTATAGCCAGGGATTTGAGTAGGGCAGACACAGAAGTAGCCTGCTGTCCAAGAATCCTTCTTATTGTGTAAAATACATAGCAAACCTCAATGAGGAAATAGTGTGGGGTCTTTGAACAAAGGAACAAGAAAAGTCACTTGAGGGTAGAGAGCTAGAGAAAGGACATTTCCTACAGGCTGAGGGTGAAGGGAGCAGCCTGAGGTTTCCAGATTGGGAACCAGGTCCCACTCCCCAGCAGTCCTGCAAGGCATGCAGCAGAAACTTGGAGAGGCAGCAGTGTGGGCTTGTTCCTAGGCTCTGCATTTGCAGCCTTTGCTGAATTTCCTACCCTGAACAGTAGGGGGCAGCAGAGAGAGCCATAATTTGGGAAGACCAAGAGGGCAAAGACAATGAGCAGTAATCTGCAGGGAACAATAACCAAAACCCTAAGGGCACCTGCCATGCTTTAAGCACGGCCTAAGACCCATCACTTGGCCCAATGCAATGCCGGAACTCCAAAATGTCTGCAATTAAATTTTCTGTCAACTGGACAAGGTGAAAGGTTGGAATCCGATATTACACTGAGTTACAGAAAATTAAAAACATAATATTTCTTGAACATCTGAGTTTGTGTGGCTATATTTACACTCATTAAACAGGAAAACACTTATCAAATGATCGAAAAGAAGACAGTCCAAACTGCTTTACTCTATGAGTTACATATTGTTTGACTATTTTCCACAAAAATTCACCTGTGGCGTACTTGTGTAATTAGTATTATTTTTTATCCTCACCTCATTTTGAAGCCCAGCTGTTAAAATCCTGATAAAGAGCCCTTTTAGACCAGTAATAATCCTTTTGTCATCACATTTTGCTATAACAGATTTTATCCCATGCAATAATGAAAGGTTTCTCAATAAAAGGAATATACAATCATTTTTCTTATAAATGAAACTACTTTAAGACACCAGATGAGTTAACTCAATGAAGAAATTTCACTAAAGCCGTTTGTCAAGTGAACATCATCCTGCATACCACACATCCTCAACAAATCTGATTTGAAAGATCCACCTGCTTTGTAAAGCTGATTATATGTAAGTACATCATATTTTCAGACGTATAGATCTATCTCAGCAATAGCTCTGTTGTAACATCATCTTGTTCTGGAGACTAAGAATCCTGAACAGGAAGGAAAGATATATCATTTGACTACAGGTAGTTGCTGCATGAATAAGTATACACGTCGATAGTATACACGTCGTTTCAAAGTAGGAACTGCCTCGCAGTAGCTGCATTGTTGAGTAAGGCAGGAACCTGAGATCTCCTTGGGTCATTTAAGGAGGGAGTAATGAGTAAACTCGGTTTCTCAGAGTCTTCATTGATGACTCAATGGCCCTTGATATCCCCAGTGGGCCCAGGGAGTCCTCCCAGGCTCGCAGACCCACACTCAACAGGAATTTGGAATGTGAAGTACTGTGATCCTCCAAGACCCCTAAAGCCCCCATCAGTATCAGTGAGCCTACCTCCAGCACAACTGGCCAATTCCCCTGGCTTCTGTGATAAGTGTTAGATCTGCAATCTGTCCAGGCTCAGGAAATCATGTAGGCTCTAACTTGGAAAGCTCCTTGTGCCAGAGTTAAACTCACTTAACTCTTCCTAATGGAAACCTTTCAAGTTGCTCCAAAGAGTACAAGATCATTTATAAACACCTGGCTGTCGTAGAGGCTGAGGAACCTTCCTCCTTTCCTGTTTTTCACAGGGTCCTTCCAAGAGGAGCTCTGATCTGTGAGTTTCAGCCCCAAAGTCTTCCCCCACTATGGCTACCAAGGTGTGCTTTTCACTGCGGGTTCGAAAATACCCTCCCTCTTTATGCTTTCTCCCCTGCCCCCCACCAGTAAATCCTGTCCCTGTGCTTAGGTTATTCAAGCAGGGAGTGATCAATAAATCCAGTCTCACCTAGTCTTTGCAATACACCTCACTCAGGATCAGCTACATAATTTGTGGGGCCCAGTTCAAAATGAAAATGTGAAACCCCACATTCAAAGTTTATTAAAAATTTAATACACATTAAAAATTGTTAAGAATTTAAAGACAGCATTAGTAGAGTAGTAAAACAATTGGGAGCCCTTTTGGGCCCTATGAGACTGTACACGTAACATATCCATGAGGCCAGCCCTGCCTACTCCTTCTAATGAAGGCCACCCGCTCTCACACCCCTTCCCCATCCAGTAATGTGATAGTAATGCTTTCTTAGAGTCTCTCCTAAAAGATGTGGGCCCTGGGCCAGACCAGAGAATAACCCAGGCCCACCCAGGAAGGAGACAGTCATGAGGTAGACTGACAAAGTCATCCTCGAGCAACTGCCATGTGTAGGGAAGGAGAAGGACAAATTGCTAGGAAGGGATCTTTCATAGGGGAAAAAAAATCTTTGGGGAATCATTTTAGGAGTTTAACAAGGTAGGGGAGGGAGGCAGAGTTGTCAATTACTGAGAGTAAGCAAGGCCTTTCCTGAAACTGCTCATCAACTGCAGGAAGCATCTTCCTGATTACACGGTTGAGAAAACTGAGGCTCAGACAGAATAAGACATTTGCTTAAAGTCATACATGTAGCAAGTCAGGAACAAATGAAGTGTTACTGTGTCTTTGTCTTAAGGAAAACACTTTGAGACAATTTTTTTGATATCCTCACAAAAACCTTGAATCCTTACATTTAAGTTACCCTAGTGAACAAATAATAACAACATAGACTACTCAATACATTTGAACTACTATTCTGTACCAGTCACAGTGCTAAGGATGTTTTACATTTACACCTCTCTCAAACACTAAGAGATGACACCGATTTCTTTCTTATTTTGCAGTGACTGAAAGGTTAAGAAAATTACTTGTAGCTCACATATCTAGTAAGAAGCAGCCATATTTCAAATGTGTATCCAGAAATAGCTGTCTCCAAGACCATTAGCCACTGGGCCCTTCTGCTCTATTTAACTGTGAGGCAAACATTCCTAGCACCAGATCAAACCTGAGAGGAAGTACATGTAGATGCAGATGAGCCTCTTTTAAGACCATGACTCTGAAAGGGTAGGAAAGGTGGTTCTGCCTACATCACAGGCAGTTATAAAACATAGTGTTCCAAATGTCCAGAACTCCTAATGAGTAGTCCCACTGAGAGTTTGAACCTATGTTAAAAACAAACATCATTAGAATGTAAAGATGGTAAAGGTTAGAATTTTGTTAAAAGAGGCAGCAATAAGGAAACTCAAAATAGGCAGGAGAGAGCTGATCTTGAGTCCAGGAAGTTATCACCAACTGGCTGGTGTCACTAGGGCTCTTGGTTACTTCCATTGGTTAAAATGAGCTTAATTGGAGGAAGTAATTTCTAAAGACCTAATTAAGCTCTGCAATTTTTCGAATTTCTATTCCCTATGGAAGTCTTACAAAACTTGTGATATTGCTTATTCCTTTTTTTATTTGCTCATTTATTTGGTTGGTTTGATTCAAAGGCCTCTGGTCTTACCTTCCTGGGAAATTTTAATGATCAACTGTTAATAGCAAATAAAGACATCCACCACCTAAAACTTTGGAAAACAGGTAATATATTATCTAGCCTATGACTGCTCTGTAGCACCAAAACTTTAAGGGCCTGGAAGTCTCATTTCTATCCTAAATGTTATAATTGTGATACCATTGCATCTAGCAAGACCATTTAAACCAAGCAGATCCATTAGCAAGGCCAGGACTCAAAAAAAAAAAAAAAAAGCGTGGATACCCTCATACAGTTTTAGCCCAGCATCGGCACACAGACAGCGACATTCCTCCCTTGCTCCTCGTATCCTTCTCTCTTCTTTTGCTGTTTTTGTCTTCCGAACTTTTCTTGGCTGAGTAATCCTTTTCCAGGCTCTCACTTGCCATTGGCCCTGAGCACACAGTAGGCCTCTATATTTCTGACCCTCAGAAGAATTTCTTGCACAAGATTCTACTTGTCCTATTGGCTTCACCAGCTTCTAGCCACCCCAAGGAGTCGCCCACCCCCTCCAGCTTAATCTCCTAGGATACCACTTGTTCAGGGCCTCAGAGAATTTGACCTGGCCCATTACAAGAGAGGCATGGTCTTATTGAACATCAGGAGAACTTGGGCTTATTTCTTAACTTTACTTTTGCTTCCTCATAGAAAATTGGAGACCATAATATACTACATTAGTTTGTTTTAAAGATCAAATATAACTTGGAACTAAAATGCCAGTTATTGAAAGCGATGAAAAAGAGGGAAGTAAAAAGGAGGAAGAAGGAGGGAACTCTAGCGATAAACCCTAAGAGTTAGCATACATCCAGAAAGTTACCCTACTACCATGGGTACCAAATAAGGAAAATTAGATCAGTTAAATTCACCAAAATTTGAGATCAGTCATTTTACAAAAAATGATTTTGATGAAATTAATTCAATCTGCAATTCTGATTTCTAAGCAGCAATAATAATTCCCTTGGCTAAAATCTTGTGCTTTTAGAATGGGAGGGAAACTTATCAAGTAGGGTATCCCCCAGGAGTTCTGACTTAGATCTGTAGTTGAGCCAAGACATCTGGCACTTTCAAAAATTGAACTGGATCTTTAACAAATATAGACATGAATGTGAAGAAAATAAAATAGCTCTTCAGAATGAGCCTTAATGGGCTGCATTGCCTTTCAGAAACATTTTTAATGAGCCTCCGGACACAAAGTGATTCCAATTTGCAGTGCATTCGAGGCAAAACCAAGAGAAGAAATTACATTTGCTTTTCCACACTAGGTTGTTAAGGGTACCCAGCTGACAAGCCTTGAACACTCAACTGTGGGCAATGCTCTTCTTGGTCAGTCCCCTCACTTGCTGGGCTGGTACCGGGAAGACCCAAACATAACAGAGCCCTACGGAGCTGTTACAGACCAACAATCTACAGACAGTCCAGGCAGCAAACAAGGAGGCTTTGTCTGTGGCAGGCACCATGCTAAGCACTGGCTGGAGAAAGAAGAGGGGAAAAGGATACGAAGATGAAAGAGACACAGGACTCATAGACCGGGAGTGGGTGCTACATGCAGCCTTCTAAAGTCCAGGTCTCCATTCACCCAAGTTCTTTAGAGGATTGGCCTTTAAGAAGCAGGCCTCTGACCTTGGAACCCCTGCAGACTCTCTGACTATTAACATGTACTCCAGGTATTTCCTGAGTTTCTCAGGGAGACCTGTTCCCTGACATGTGACAACCTCACATTTGATTCTCATTTTGCTGATGCACTGAGTTGGTGCTAGTGTCTTAATGTTTACATCCTTCCACATCTTGACATTAATTTAACCTGGGTATAAAAACTCTAAGTTTGCTATGTGGGCTTTTCCACAGGTCATCAAACTTTAGAGAGACCCAACACATGACATTTTAAAATTCTGGGCAAATTTTATTATTATTATTATTATTATTATTATTATTATTATTATTATTTATG